>NC_066580.1:314476742-314786385 GCF_024323335.1 Lathyrus oleraceus
AAGAATCTGTTCCTGAGTTGTCATGCTCGCTAGGCGAGCAGAATGGTTCTCCTAGCGAATCTGAACTGTCAGGCTCGCTGAGCGAGCAGATCCTTCACTAGGCGAAGCCCACGCGTTTTGAGAAAAGTAACAGAAAGTCATGGGCTTGAGTTGCCCTCATTTGAGCCCACTAAGCCACGGAAATCAGGTTATAAATACTAGAGTTTTCATTGAAACAAGACCTGAACAGAAAGAGTAGAAAGAGGAGAAAAAAAGAAAGAGAAAAGAGGCAGAAGGGAAACCTACGAACTAACCTGCAGCAACCTCCAGACAGCTCTGAAAAGTTCACCCTGACTCACACACTTTTTCACCTCCATCTCACGCAAACCCTAACATTACTTTGCAAACCCAGCCGTGCCCTTCAAGTTTAATCGATCTCTCCCATCAGGTTTGCCCTTATTCCCATTACTCTATGCTTTTAATTTGAATACTCTGAATGTATGAGGTATCGTTAGGTTTTTGCCCACGGGTTTAGATATGCATGAATGTGTAAAATAATGCTTTGAATGTCTGATCACTTGATTTCTGAAAGGGATACCATAGGGTTTGGAGTCCCTAAATTTATACTGTTATCAATGGGAAATCCAGAACCCGCAGGCGCTCGCTAGCACCTTCGCTAGGCGAGCACGCAGCGAAGCTTCGCTAAGCTTTCGCTAGGCGATTGTCGCATCGCGCGAAAAACCGGCGGGAAAAGAAAGAACAACAGAGCCGCCACCGTGCGTTATTTATCCCAAAAGAGGGAAAGGAAACGCTCAGAGTAAACCTGGGAAAGAACATGGTCTCGCGACCAAAGAGGATGGGTTCGGGAGTCGGTTATGCGAAGGGAAGGTATTAGCACCCCTACGCATCCGTAGTACTCTACGGGATCCACGCACACTAGAAAGGAAATTGGTTGCCAAACAATGCTCAAATATTCACACACACACTGGCTGGAAGAAAGGAAAGAGACTGACTGAAACTGAACTCGGCAGGAGGTCGCATCCTGGGCCTACTTAGTCTATCAGGCATAGACATCAGAGTCGAAGTAGTTCGGACTGGGGAGACAAAACATGCTCGCTAGGATATCGCATCCTATGCATACGTATCTTCTCGGACGAGAGAAGAATCAGAGCATTCGTAGCTCGGCTGACACACACACAAACAAACAAAGGCAAAGGCAAACATGGAGCCCGACTGCCAATCTCTGGACTTATGTCAGCATCCGGACCTAAAACACACGCAAGGAGGCAAACATGGAGCCTGAATGCCAATTACTGGGCTTATATCAGCATCCGAACCTAAACAACACAACAGATAGATAGGGAGTCCGGGACTCAGCCTACAACTGTCGAACACAAACGAACAGACAGACAGCAAATGCTAAGGAGTCAGGGACTCGAGCCTAGCAAAGGTCAGACAACACACACAAAAAGAGAAAAGGCGCCCGGAGAGATCAGCTCAATCTCCTGCCTACATACTTCATCTGGTGTGAAGATCAGGGCGATGTAGTTCCCCTACGCAGGGATAAAGGACTAGCCTAACCAGATAACAGAGGGAGACACAACTAGGGAGACTACGACTCGAGCCTAGATGTTGTCATGCAAAATCAACCCTAAGTTATGGTTTCTAGCTAAATGGCACGAGGGCCAACCTATCCTAAGTATGGCTCACACAGGAAGCAAGCCACACACACACTTAACTTGCACAGGGAGCAAGCCAAGTAAAACCTACTTGCACAGGAAGCAAGTCTAAACTAATCCTAACTTGCACAGGAAGCAAGTCAAACTATCCTAACTTGCACAGGAAGCAAGTCAAACTATCCTACAAGTACAGATAGCACACGCTATACACAAACAAGTGGCTCAAACAAGGGTTAGGTTTTAGTCAAGGGGTCATATCAACCTCAACAAACAAACCTCTGGAATGGGGTGAATGTGCTCTTAACCTTGCCATTGAGGGGCTAAGGTGAAGCAGATGAAAGGATGAAGTGAGGATGAGACCTCACAGCTCTTATCCCAGGCCTGGGAGAGCTCAAGACAAGAATGTGTGGGTTCAGAAAGTGGGAACCCTTCTACACATTTAAGACTGACTCAACTGTGCAATGGCACAAGATCTTGGGTTTTTATCTGTAATGCATCAACACAGTGGTGTGAGCAAAGCAGATGACACACTGAATAGTGGGGGATAGACTGCATATCCCTACCTTCCACCAATTGCCTCTTCACTTAGGAGGTCTTTGACTCCATGCAAGGACAAAAGTAAACAACCACAAACATTGCCTCTTAAGGAGGACTTCAGACAGTTGCCTGGCCAAGTAACAAACCAGGTCTTCCAGACTACATGAAGTAAAAGAGACATACCTCAATGCAAATTGCTTATACAAGCAAAGCAAAGCAAAAAGTTCACAAAGAACTAAGCAACTAAAGCACCTGAAACAGTCAAGCAGAGGTTAGTATGCAACTTCAAACAAAACAAAAAGAAACAGACAACAACAGTCCATTAAAGGCACATGGATGTGCAAGGCACAAGGCTTTAGGGCATGTGAGCCAAGCCACCTACAAAACAAAGAGGTTAGGCAATGGTATTTGAGCAAGCTCAATCAAAAGAATTGGTCTCAATGGCCATTTGATGGTCAACCTGAAATCACAAACTCAAAGGTGAGTAACAGGACCACTAGGGCAAGCCTAGGGTCAAAAGTGAATGAGAAAGTCAAAACAGCAAGGGTTAAGTATCCAAAATCATGTTCAAACAATTAGGAAACAAAACCAATTGGGTTCACATTCATATCAATCACTATCATCATTTCATGAACCATTTAGGTCAAAACATGGCAAACAGGAGCTCATAGAAGTCAACAGCAAGACTTGCATAAAAAGCAATCTAAACATTTTCCAAAAATCACCAAATAAATCATGATCAAACCTAACACATAGCATGGTAAGCATGTCAAATTCCATCCCATTTGGACAAGTGGAAGGCAGTCAATGAAAATCAGAAAGTCAAAGCCAATTTGAACATGCTCAAAGAAGTCAACCAAACATGCATCAACTTAGAAAAATCATAAGTCAAGAATGGTGTATGATAAATGAATGGGACTAAAGCCATGGAAAAGATGAGAATGTCTAGTTATCTCATGCAAAATTTCATGTCCATCTAATAAAGTATGAGAATTTCACAAATGAAATGGGAGCATGTGTCACACAAAGTCAACATTTGACTAGGCAGAGAGGAAAAATCTCAAACAAATGGAAAATAGTTCAAATAAATCCAAGAAAATTCACAAGTCAACTAGACATACAAGAGTAAGCTCATGCAAAAAATCAAGTCATTTGGAGGTCAAGAAGCATGGCAATGAAAATCATGAAGTTGGTCATCAATGGTGTGACACAAATTGTCACACCCTAATTCAAAAAATCATATCTCACAAACCACAAATGATAAATTCACAAACTTTATACCAAAATCACCATGAAGATGTCTAGTTTAAGCACAAAAAATTTGAGAGCCATTGGATACATTCTCATCATTTCACAATTGATTTGGCAAAGTGTACAAAATTTGGTCACATGTCACAAACCCTAAGACCATTTAAAAAAAACTCACCCAAAAATTCTGGAAAAATAATGATAAAAAAGTAGAGATTATGATGCACACAACACAAAAAATCCCATTGAATTTGGATCAAAAATGAGCAAGTTATGAATTTTGGAAGATTGGTAATTTAAATGTGAAATTAATTGAATTAATATTTGGGAAAATGACATTTTGGTAATATGTGAGTCCACTTAATAGAGTGATGTCGTTTTGGGCGTTAAAATGAAATAATTTCATTGGTTGGTGAATTGAAAGAGACCATGCACGTGTGAAATATGAAAAATTCTGGAAAAAATAACTTGGGAAACTAGGGTTTGTGTTCATCATCATCCCCAAATTCGAATTTCTTAATTTCTCCTCAAAAATGTCAATTGAGCATACCATCATGATCAGCACACAACACACAGTCCAAATCCATCCATGGTTTTCATTAAAACAAGTTATAACTCATGAATCGAGCAAGAAAAGAATCAATCATCAAACTTCAAACCAACATATCTTTAAAAATATCTAACCATTTTCAAAACCACAAGTACTGTCAGGCTTAGCAACAAGAAACCTATCTAAATCATGTAGCAATTTGACAAAAGGAGAGGATTGAATCCATACCTATTTCTGAAGCAAAATGGAAAAACAGTTGTTGTTTGGGTCCTTTTAGCCTGAAACAGATGCACTAGAACTTCCCCAATGATGAATGATGATGGTTGTTTTGCTTGAGATGGCTTGTTCACTTGGAGTTTGATTGACTGTTTTTGAAAAGTGCAAAATGTGTTTTTTGAGTGAATGAGAACCAAGGCTTTCTGGTTGATTATGTTGGCTGTTATTGATTTAGGATGATGCTTGAATGGTAGAGAATCACAATGCCAGGTTTTTTTTATTGGAAGTTTGGACTGTTTTAGGAAATGGCCAAAGGATGCAGTTTTTAGAATGAAGGATTTCTGTTGGTTTGTTGGTTGCAATGGATGCTGCCAGTAGGGTTTCAGAGGGATGAATTGATGGTTCAAACATAAACGCAAGGCTTGAGTTCTTTTGTGTTTGGACAGACTTTATTTGAAAATGCAAGGCAAGGTGAGGTTTTAAAACACAAGGCTAGGTTCAGTTTGAATGTGGTTTTTTTGGTGAGTGAATTAAATCAGTGTTGCAAGGTTTCATACTCTTGTGCTTTTGACAGCCAAGATGAAATGCCAAGCCAGGGTGAGGTTTGAGAGGAGTGTATTTAGAGGACTTGGTTCTTCTGTTTTGACAGATGGTGCTAAGTGCCAAGGCTGAGAGTGGAGATGTATGAATGAGATTGGTTTGGAGCTGCAATTGATTTTTATGACAGGGTTACAAGGCAAGGCTTGGTTTTGCAAGTGAGCAAAAAGTTTTGGTTTGAGATAATGCTGTGTGCAGGTTTTGTTATGGCTATTTCATGACAGGTTTTCAAATGCCAAAGGGGTGGTCTTTAGCACCAGGTGTTTTCTGCTGTGAATGGTGGTATGATGCTGCTAGGCTTTTCATGACAGGAGATGCAGAATGGCCAAGTCAAGGTGACTGGTTGGCTTGCTGCTAGCAAGTTTGTTGGCAAGGCAAAGTTTTACACACAAGGCAAGACAAGGTTTGAAGGAAGTTTTTTTTTGGTTTTGGACAGAAGATGTGGGATGCAACAATGTGATTTTAGTGAGAATGATTTCTGCCTATGATGGATGCTGGCTAGAAGCCTCATTCGACAGTAAATACCATGTAACCAGCTGCTATGTCATGTTGCAATGTGGCCAGGCAGGGATGTTTGTGCTTGACAGAAGGTTTTGCAAATGCCAATGCCAAGCCAATGCAGTTTTTTCTTTTTAGGATCAGTGAGCCATGGCCTGCTGTAGTGTTGGGACAGAAAAAATGCCAAGGGTTTTGGTTTTAAGCTTTGACCTCAAATTTGAAAATGCAAGAAAGTGAATTTGAATGAATGAAACTCCATTGGTTTTTCTCTACTGTGCTGCTGCTATATCTTTTCTGTTGTTTTGGTTGCTAGTTCTGCAATGTCATTTGCTCCTTGCTTCCAATGCTGCTATTAGTGACAGAAAATCATGCCATGCCCTGCTGTTGGATAGTACAAATTAAGGTGTGGAAACATGGATCAATGGTTGCTTTGTACTCATTTTCCAAAATTCAAGTAAACAAACATGGCCATATGTACTATTGGAGTATGGCTGCACTACAAGGCCTCAAAAGTGACAGAAGAATGATCAAAAAATGCTGCACAATTGCTGTCCTCTTGAGGTACAAGGCAAGGCATGGACAAGTATGGTGCAATGGTACTTTTCTTGTAATTCAAGCAAACAAACAAGATTCACATGTTCTGCATAATTTGGCTTTGCAAACACACTTAAAATGACATTTATGAGCTTTCCCAATTGGCCAAATGCTGAAAAAATGTTTGAGTCAAAAAGTCAACTCTTGGTCAAACTTTGAATTTAAATGAAAAAGGTCCAAAAATGCCATTTTGATTGGTAAGGTTTTGGGTCATGAAATTTATATTTTTGGAAAGAGGATGAAAAATGTGGTTTGTAGGAAAAAACCCCACCAAATTTGGCCAAACGGTTTGGGAGATATGGCCCTTTGAAGTTCAAGATTTTCTGAAATCGATTCGATCATAACTTGCCAACCACACATGGGAATTGAGAGTTCTATGACTTTTTGGAAATGGGAGAACAAGATCTTCAACTTTCATGTTGGGCAAAAATTCATTTGAGGCTTGTATCACAATGTAAGTTTGAGGATCAAAACTTTCCATTTTTGGTAAGTTTCAGTTACAGGCCCAGTTTCCGTTTTGGGAAATTTATGATCTGGCTTCAAATTCTTCCATGGTGGTGTTTGGCATGATGTATGATGACTATTTGGACATGAATGAACTCTCACAAACCAATTCCAATCATCCAATCACTGATTAAATGGACAGTTGACCAACAGTTGACTTTTAGGGTTTCTGACTGATTATGCCTTGACTGATGAATTCCAAACCCTAATTCCTTGAGATCTTGACTTCAAATGATGTCCCAAGTTGTATGAACTCTTGATTATTGACCATGATGCCCAAATTCCACAAGAATGACCACCATCCACTGCTTTGACTGACAGTTGACTTTTCTAGGGTTTTTGACTGTCTGGGCATGAACTGCTGACCTCTGAGCCCTTAACCCTTGACCAAAATACTTCAAATAGACCTCCAAACCATGAGAACTTGTTGGACAATCCCCAAGGCCTTGATTCAATGAGAAATTCCTTTGCTTGCTTGATTGACTGATCAGGAGATCAGTTTGACCTAATTCTTGATTGCTTGTTCTTGAGGCAACTGGGACAGTGCAAATGCTATGCAATGGATCATGATATGCTATGACCTAATATGAAAATGTATGTATAATGGTAGGTGCAAATTTGAGGTGCTACAGCTGCCCCTATTCAATCAGCTGGGAACCCGAACGGATGATAGCAACGGCTGTCAGACTTTCAGGGTAAACAGGGATTGAATACCAAAGAACCGTAGAATTTGCACAGACTGGATATGATACCAAAGAACCACGTCATTTACCGATGACAAACTGCATGACAGCTTCAGAAAAAGCAAAACCATTTACCGATGGTTGGAGAACTGGAAGCTTGATATTTACCGATATCAACTTCAGCACGACCATTTACCGATGGCGTCTGGGGAAAATAAACTTCTGAAAAACAACAACCATTTACCGATGGTTAGAACTTGATATTTACCGATATCAACTTCAGCATGACCATTTACCGATGGCTGCTGGGAAAAACGAATTGATGTAATAAGGAAGCAAGACCATTTACCGATGGTGGCTTCAAAGAAACTTGACATTTACCGATGTCAAACTTAGCGAGACCATTTACCGATGGCTGCTGTAACTGGGAATTCGATATTTACCGATATCGAAGAAAACGGGGCCATTTACCGATGGCATCTCCACTTGGGGGAGGAACAAAATCTTTGTGGTGATACTAGACAAGACGTTTACCGACGACTTCTGGGGATCTTGATTTCACGACCAGACATTTACCGATGACTGGGATGAGACTCGATGTTTACCGACACCGAAACAATGGTGTTTACCGACACCAAACAATGATGACCAGACATTTACCGATGACTGGAGAAAAAAACTCGATGTTTACCGACATCGAAAGATGATGTTTACCGACATCAAAAGAAATGACCAGACATTTACCGATGACTGGGATTGAGGAATTTATTGGGGAGATACAAATATTTGCAACTGGAAACCAGATAGGACATTTACGGATGACTCTACTGGGGATTTCTAGCTGGGGATTATCAGACATTTACCGATGACTGAGGAAAAGACTCGATGTTTACTGACATCGAAAGATGATGTTTACCGACATCAAAAATGACCAGACATTTACCGATGACTGGAGAAAATACTCGATGTTTACAGACACTGAAACAATGGTGTTTACCGACACCAAAAACGATGACCAGACATTTACTGATGACTGGAGAAAATACTCGATGTTTACGGACACCGAAAGATGATGTTTACAGACACCGAAACAATGGTGTTTACCGACACCAAAATGATGACCAGACATTTACTGATGACTGGGTGAGACTCGATGTTTACCGACACCGAAACAATGGTGTTTACCGACACCAAAAATGAGAAACACGCGCGGGTGTTGACATGACACTTACTGGTATCACAAGAACGACATCTTAGATATGTCAAGGCAAGGCTGAACACTTGCTGGGGGTCTCACTGAGGAGAAACAAACTTTCTGTCACCATCGGGTGCGGAAATAAACCTCTGTCACCATCGGGTGAGGAAATGAGCCTCTGTGGGGAATAAACAATTCTGAATGCTGTCAAGAGCAACTGTAGCAGTCTTGCCGTGCTGGTGTCGAATGAAATGATCCGCCTCTGCCGGGGATACGGTCTGGTGAAGTTAACACATGAATGCATATGTTTGAATTTTTTTTTATGGCGTAATGCTCCATATTGAATGGAAATGCTACGCGGTTTTGAGGATGCAATGATTACTACATGCAACATGCAAATGAATCCTGGCTAGGGAGCCAAAATGATCAGATATTCTGACTCTGTGGGGAGACTCCTCTTGGGGAAATACTCTGCGGGGAACTCTGCTTGAGGAATGGTAAAGCGACTTCACACTCATGTTGAAGAATAGCACTTGCTGCTGGGGAAGGATAAACTCCGCTAGGGATATCCTTCAGTCTACAGGTAGGATAAATGCTGGGGATAAATTCAATGAACCTGCCTCACTCGGGGAGGAAAACGGCAAATACAGGCCTGCTGGGGATAGGCAACCCTTAGATCTGTTGGGGAATAGAAGGCACTATCCACAGACGTCTCCGCAGGGGAACATAGCTCTGGTAGCTTCCAAACTTGCTTGGGGAAAATATCTGCTGAGGAAACGTCCTCACAGATGCCAACCTGAAAAACAGCACAACAAAATGCCCCCAGGGGATACATGGACAAGATACGCTCAAGTGTCCTCACCATTCAAAATGATTTTCAAATGTTTCATCTTCTTGCACGTTATTGTGTAGCCTTCATGTTTTTATATGCAATGCTTATCAAAAATTCGGACATTTTTGTAAACAAAACAGTAAAAATAAAAAACAAAAGCTATTTATCTGAATAACAATTTTTATTGATTGAAAATGTGCCTGAAGAGGCAAATACATCGGGAAGCAATTCCTAGAAAGAGGTAATTGCGCACAAAAGAAAAAAATCCATCCTAATGGCAATGTGAACACGGCATCCACTATTTCCCAATTCTGTTATAACTCACAGATCATCAGTTTTCCTCCCAACTCCTTGCCTTCTGAGAAGAATGAATGGACGGATCACATCTTTCGAGATGGCAGACGACAAAGCTTGATGAAGTACAGACAACTCAGACTGTAGTCTTCGCTTTAATCCCTAACTTTTGCCTGGATCGCCCTTTCGGGTTTTCAATCCACCGGGATACCCATTTTTGCCTAAGTCGCCCTTGCGGGTTTTCGACTTACCGGGTGTACAAATTCTTTTCATTTTATCCCTAACTTTTGCCCGAACCTTTTCTTTCTGTTTTTTTTTTGGTTCGCCGGGATGCCCATTTTTTTGCCTGGACTCTTTTTATTCTTTTTGTCCAACGGGTCAATTTATGCGAAGTATTTTTTGACTACATCTGAGTTGACAGGAGACGGAAAATCTTCACCATCCATAGTTGTAAGCATCAAGGCTCCACCGGAGAAGACCTTCTTCACAACATACGGACCTTCATAATTAGGAGTCCACTTGCCCCTGTTATCTGTACCGGGAGGGAGGATCCTTTTCAAAACTAAATCACCGACTTGATAGCTTCGAGGACGCACTTTCTGATCAAAGGCTCGCTTCATCCTTCTCTGATACAACTGTCCATGACATACAGCTGCTAGCCGTCTCTCCTCGATGAGGCTCAACTCGTTAAACCTTGTTCGAATCCACTCGGCTTCGTCCAGCTTGACATCCAATAAAACTCTCAGAGAAGGAATCTCCACTTCAACAGGTAGGACAGCTTCCATACCATACACAAGGGAGTAAGGGGTTGCCCCGGTCGACGTACGTACTGAGGTACGGTACCCATGCAAAGCGAAAGGCAACATCTCATGCCAATCCTTGTACGTAACGACCATCTTCTGCACAATCTTCTTGATATTCTTGTTTGCCGCTTCTACAGCACCATTCATCTTCGGTCTGTAAGGAGAAGAGTTGTGATGTTCAATCTTGAAATCTTTGCAAAGCTCTTTCATCATCTTGTTATTGAGATTCGAACCATTGTCAGTGATGATTCTCTCGGGAACTCCATAACGACAGATGATTTCTTTCTTGATGAACCGGGTAACCACTTGTTTGGTAACGTTAGCATAGGAAGCTGCTTCCACCCATTTGGTGAAGTAGTCAATCGCAACCAAGATGAAGCGATGTCCGTTCGAAGCAGTAGGCTCAATCTTCCCAATCATATCAATGCCCCACATGGCAAACGGCCAAGGCGAATTCATGATATTCAGAGGGCTTGGTGGCACGTGCACCTTATCAGCATAGATTTGACACTTATGGCACTTCCGAGCATACTTGAAACAATCGGATTCCATAGTCATCCAGTAATAACCCGCTCTCAACAATTTCTTAGCCATTGCATGTCCGCCGGCATGAGTACCGAAGGAACCTTCATGAACTTCCTGCATTAACATGTCTGCCTCGGGTCTGTCCACGCATCTGAGCAAGACCATGTCAAAGTTTCTCTTATACAACACGTCATCCTGATTCAAGTAGAAGCTTCCAGCTATCCTCCTCAGGGTTTTCTTGTCATTCTTAGACGCACCTTCAGGATATTCCTGAGTCTTGAGGAAATTCTTGATGTCATAATACCACGGCTTATCATCAATATCATTAACGGACTCGGCTGCAAACACATACGCAGGCCTCTCGAGTCGATTTACCGCAACATGTGGCACATGATTCCACCAATGAACTTTGATCATAGACGACAAAGTTGCCAAAGCATCAGCCATCTGATTCTCATCCCGGGGGACATGATATAACTTCACCTTTTTGAAGAACGTCAGTATTCTTCTGGTGTAATCTCTATACGGAATCAGATGTGGCTGGTTCGTATTCCAATCTCCATTGACTTGATTGACCACTAGAGCGGAATCTCCAAATATATCAAGAGTTTTGATCCTCAGATCAATGGCTTCTTCTATCCCCATGATACAAGCCTCATACTCAGCTTCGTTGTTGGTGACGTCAAACGTCAATCTGGCAGAAAAAGGTATATGAGCACCTTTAGGATTGATCAGGACTGCCCCAACACCGTTACCGTTCATGTTCACAGCCCCATCAAACATCAGTGTCCATTTGTCATCCGGGTCCGGTCCTTCCTCGACAAGCGGCTCTTCACAGTCTTTCATTTCAGATACATGATGTCTTCATCAGGGAATTCAAACATCATAGGCTGGTAATCTTCAATCGGTTGTTCGGCGAGGTAGTCTGACAGAATACTACCTTTGATGGCCTTTTGTGACGTGTACTGAATGTCATATTCTGTTAAAATCATCTGCCAACGGGCAACACGTCCGGTGAGAGCCGGTTTCTCAAAGATGTACTTCACTGGATCCATCTTAGAAATCAATAAGGTAGTATGGTTCAGCATATACTGTCTCAGTCGGCGAGCAGCCCAGGCCAAAGCACAGCAAGTTTTCTCGAGCAGTGAATATCTTGTTTCACAGTCGGTAAACTTTTTGCTAAGGTAGTATATGGCATGCTCTTTTCGACCAGACTCGTCATGCTGTCCCAATACACACCCCATCGAGTTCTCAGTCACTGACAGGTACATTATCAGAGGTCTCCCTGGAACTGGAGGTATAAGGATTGGAGGTTTCTGTAAATACTCCTTGATCTTGTCAAAAGCTTCCTGACAATCATCATTCCACTTGATCGCTTGATTCTTCCTGAGCAGTTTGAAAATTGGTTCACATGTAGCAGTTAGATGAGATATGAACCTTGCAATGTAGTTCAACCTCCCTAAAAACCCACGGACTTGCTTCTCCGTTTTCGGTTCAGGCATCTCTTGAATAGCTTTGACTTTTGCTGGATCAACCTCAATCCCTTTTTCACTGACAATGAAGCCTAAAAGCTTCCCTGATCTCACTCCAAACGTACACTTGTTCGGATTCAACCTTAGTCTGAACTTTCTCAACCGGTCGAACAGCTTCTGCAAATTAACCAGGTGCTCCTCTTCTGTCTGCGACTTCGCAATCATATCATCTACGTACACTTCAATTTCTTTGTGCATCATGTCATGAAAAAGAGTCGTCATTGCCCTCTGATAGGTAGCACCGGCATTCTTTAACCCAAATGGCATCACCTTATAGCAGAACGTGCCCCAAGGTGTAATGAATGTCGTCTTTTCCATGTCCTCTGGCGCCATCTTGATCTGATTGTATCCGGAGAAACCATCCATGAAAGAGAATACCGAGGATTGAGCCGTATTATCAACCAATACATCGATGTGAGGTAATGGGAAATCATCTTTCGGACTCGCTCTGTTCAAATCCCGGTAATCGACACACATTCTGACTTTACCATCCTTCTTCGGCACAGGAACGATGTTGGCCACCCACGGTGGATAACTGGTGACAGCCAGAAAACCCGCGTCCCACTGCTTCTGAACCTCTTCCTTGATCTTAGTTGCCATGTCAGGACTCGTTCTACGAAGCTTCTGCTTGACCGAAGGACATCCTTCTCTAAGAGGTAATCGATGCATCACAATGTCTGTATCTAACCCAGGCATATCTTGATACGACCAGGCGAACACTTCCACATATTCTTTCAGCATCTCAATCAGCCTCCTCTTGACAGAGTCCTCTAAGGCAGCCCCAATCTTGATTTCCTTTTTGTCGTCCTCAGTACCCAAGTTGATAGTTTCCAACTCCTCCTGATGAGGTTGGATGACCCTTTCCTCCTGCTTCAGTAATCTGGCCAATTCTGCAGGGAGTTCACAGTCTTCCTCACTCTCCTCTTCAGCTTGGTAAATGGGATTATCGAAATCATACTGAGCCATAACAGAACTGTTCATAGTGAATGCCATAAGATCGCTTCTGCATGTTTTAATGCTTTGTTTTAGAAAAAGAGTTCAAGAAAGTCACAAAAAACAAAAACATTGCCATTTTTATTGTTTTTTTTTTTTTGAAAAAAGAAAAACGAAAACAGAAAATAGAAAGACAAGGATCACAAAGTTTGTTCAAAAAATGTCCTTCATTAATGATAATCATTAAAACATGATGAGGCCCTACAAAAATGAATCACTACGCCTTGGGCAGAACGTAGGATTTTCATGCAAAATGACAAAACAACAGAAAATTACTCTGTCAGAAGAGTAACTTGAACCACTTCTTCAGCCGTCCAGTTGTTGATAGACCCCCCTGGTGCACACGGGCGAACCCAGTTGTCCAAATCATAATCACTGTCACAGTCTTCACTACCGGTTGCAGAGACGTCACCATGATTCATCAGCCCAGCGCTGGTAAAGGTACTTGGACCCGCTTGACCATTCTGCTCTGCTCGGAGAGGCTCATAACCGACGCCAAATTTGTCTTCTTTAACCGGCAAATCCACCATCTTGCCCCAGCCTTCAGCTTTGCCAGAATCAACAACCTCCTTAGCCTGCTTGTAAGAAGTGATCGAAGCACCCGGCTTCCTCTGCTCAGCGTACGCCACTTTCTCAAGAGCCACAGTCTCAAACGCCTGGCACAAGGTTTCGTGGATCTCGCCATCCACCTCAACATATTTGAACGAGGATAGATGACTCACCAGAATCTCTTCTTCACCGCACACAGTCACAATCTGACCGTTCCAGACATACTTGAGCTTTTGATGGAGAGTCGACGAGACTGCCCCTGCTGCATGAATCCATGGACGCCCCAACAAACAACTATAGGCAGGCTGGATGTCCATAACATAGAAGATGATATCGAAAACCTCAGGACCTATCTTCACAGGCAAGGTAACTTCTCCACACACAGAACGTTTGGATCCGTCGAAAGCACGAACGATCAGGTCACTGGGATTAAGCACAAACCCTTCCGCATCAATCTTCCTCAGAATCTGCTTAGGCAACACATTCAATGATGACCCGGTGTCTACCAATACGTGCGACAACACTGCCCCCTTGCACTCCATGGTGATGTGCAAGGCTTTGTTATGGTTTCGCCCTTCAGGCGGTAAGTCCAGGTTGGTGAATCCTACGCCATGCCTGGTGCTCACATTGGCCATCACACCTTCCAGTTGATTGACAGAAATCTCCTGAGGCACGTAAGCCAGATTCAACATCTTCAGCAAGGCATTACGGTGTGCCTCAGAGCACATCAACAGTGAAAGTATAGAAATCTTGGACGGAGTTTGATTCAACTGGTCTACAATCTTGTAGTCACTTTCTTGATTATCTTCATAAACTCCTCCACGTCCTTCTCAAATGACCCCTCGGGCGCTTCCTTCTGGACAGGTTCTTCCTCAACCACAGCTTGCTTACCCTTTGCTCTGGCGAGAGCTTCAGCATTATTGTCCCTCAAAGGCTGCGGTGCAAACAGACGACCGCTTCTGGTAAAACCTCCTGGACCCCCTACATTATCCACAGCCGGACCAATAGTTGCAGGAACTCTATTTGGTACACCAATCGTCACTGGAGTTTGATTCACTGGTCTCGTCTGACTTTCAGCCCTTCTGTAATTGCGGTGAGCATTATCATACTTCCATGGCACGGCTTTACTATTCTCAACAACCCTTCTTCCAGGCGCCACGATAGGAGTTGGAACACTGATGGCTACAGGCACGGGAATGGTAACTGGGGTACCATTTGCTGCAGGTGCACTGACAATCCTTTGTCCACGTTCTTCAGACGGTTTAAAGTAAATGGTGATAGTTGACGCTGTTCCACGATCTTTTACACCCCTACTGAATTGCAAACAACCTTCATCCATCATACCCTGGATACCGGTCCTCAACTGGTCGCAGCCATTCTCAGATTCTGCACAGCCCAAACAATCTTCATCACAGCCCGGGTAGACACCCCCCTTCAGCAGACGGCACTTCACAACTAGCAGAGAAGTCTGAACATCATCAACATTAACAACTAGATCTTCAGCTTCTTTCCCTTCAATATTGTTCACTCTATGCCCACCATGCTGAGGCATAGGGTTGTTTACGACATTAGGCACTGGAGCGAAGTTGATTGCCTTGGCATCGATTAAATCTTGAACCTTGTGCTGGAGAGCTCGACACTTCTCAGTATGGTGGCCTGGTGCCCCAGAATGAAAGTCACAGCGGACATTCGCATCATAACCAGGAGGCAGCACTGTAGGCGGAGCCATTGTACGCAACTCAATCATCCCCAACTTGAGTAGTTCGGGTAATAACTCTGTGTAAGACATGGGCAGAGGATCAAATCTTCTATCAGCCTGCAATTTCTGTCTGGGCTGATAAGGACGTTGCTGTTGTTGTTGTTGTTGTTGCGGTTGTTGAACTCTTGGTTGTTGTTGTTGACGAGGTTGAGGTGCCGGAATAGTCACTGCAGCTACTGGACGATACTGATCTCTATTAGCATTTGTTCTGTACACACCCCCTCTGTGCTGTACAGCATTGGTCTCTCCTTCTCTACGGCGAGGTGCCCCAGAGAAGGGTTTCTTTAATGAAGACGAGGAACCAGCATCGTGGATCCTACCAGCTTTGATTAGACTCTCAGTCCTCTCTCCACAAATGACAACATCAGAAAAACTACCGAATGGACAGCTCCCCATCCGATCCATAAACACACCTTGAAGAGTACCGATGAACATATCTGTCAACTCCCTCTCCAGCATAGGGGGTTGAACTCTAGCAGCCAGTTCACGCCACCTCTGGGCATACTCCTTGAAGCTTTCATTGGATTTCTGACATAGACTCTGCAGCTGAGTCCGGCTCGGTGCCATGTCCATGTTGTGTTTATACTGTCTGAGGAACGCTTCACCCAGATCTCTCCAGCATCGGATCGAATCTCTCTTCAATTCCATGTACCAGTCCAAAGAAGCCCCAGATAGACTATCTTGGAAAAAATACATCCACATCTTTTCATCATCGGTATACGCAGAGATTTTCCTGTAGTAAGCCTGCACATGGGTGCGAGGGCAAGAAGTACCGTTGTATTTGTCGAATGACGGTGCCTTGAACTTGTGAGGGATTCTCAAACCTTCAACCAACCCCATATTAGTAACATCAAAACCAAGAGAATTCTGACTTTCCATAGCACGGATCTTTTCAGCAAGAGCCTCAACTTTGCGGTCTCTCTCATTAACCCTTCCCAGAACGTCTTCGTCTTCACTGAGCAGAGAGAACAAATCCTCTTGTCTGTCAACAATCGGAACAGGATTGCGGGCCGGAGCACGGACTACTCTGGCATTAGCGGCATCTGGAACAATAGGTTGACCGTTGATTCGAATACCCCCTAACTCATCACCTACAGCATAGTTGTTGACGGGTACAGCAGCAGCAATATTGTTATCATCGACTGGGCCTCCCTCTGGCGGAGCATGGTTGATCGGTGGATTTGCAGCCTCTTGTCTCTGAACCATAGCTCGAAGTTCTTCTTGACCTTGCGCAACCCCTTGCATCATATTCATAAACTGGGCCATGCTTGCCTTCATCTCAGCCAACTCAGCTTGAAATTGATCCATACTTCTCTGTTGATTCAGTCTTGTTGAGTAGCGGTGCGGACGTTGATCAGCTATCCTGCCTGAACAGGAACCAAGAGTGAGAAGTCACGATCAAGAACACCTGTTATGCAAAATGATATGAGTATGACGCTAATGATGCGTATGATGCACATGATATGCTCATTTCTCAGGCATTCAAAGAGCCTGACCCATCCTGAAAAGATGGCAACCTGCAGCAACAAGAGAGCAAAACAGATACAAGGAAATGTTGACATCCTTATACATACATAAGGGTAAAAAGCATACAACCAATGTCAACAGAATATCTGAATAAACAACGTACAAAGAAAAAGAATCCCATCCAACAAGCCTGGAGGTGATTCTCGACAAAAGATCCAAGAGATGGCTTACACGCAAATGAATCCCATCCAACAAGCCTGGAGGTGATTCTCAACAAAATACAATCAGAGATACAAACTAAGACAGACGGTCTTCCGGAATGAGGGTCTTCAGGTAATGGCACTGGTCGATCAACAGCGAGCATTCTGAACAGTCTGGTAAGGGAGTGATCTTCTCTTTCAATTGTCTTCTAAGCTCCAAGACTTCTCCTCCAAGATGATTCTCTGATTTCTGTCTCAACTCCATCTCCTTCTTCAACTGAGCATCTTTGTCTCTGAGTTGCCTCTCCAAGTCTCTGATCTTCTTCTGATAACTGATTTCTGCTCTCTGCAGCCTCAGACATTCCCTATGTTCCGCATCTAACATAGACTCCATCTCCTCATATGACCTCTTCTTACTTCTCAGTCTGCTAGCATCTTCTCCTTGCACTTCCCTGAGTTGATGGGCCAAGTGCAGCTTATCAGCTTTGGCTTTGTACAGCTCCATATGGGTGTCTTGCTCCTTCTCTCTCAAACGACGATTCTCCATCAGGGCTTGCTTATAGTGCTCAGCAGGTACACTATCAGCAAGGATCAAAGGTGGTTGCTCTTGCAACGGCTCCATCCTATCGTAGGGTAGCAGCAAAGTTTCCACTCTCTTCTTTACCCAATCAGTGTAATCGGGCATTGCAATGGCAAACTTCTTCCCGAAGACGGATCCATCCTTCACACCAATAGACTTCCAAGCTCTCCCAATCTGCTCCAACCTGACAAGGTCATCCTTCTTCTCAAAATACACACTTTCAGCTACCTCAGCTTCAAGTGGCCTTCTACTCATGACAAATCCTAGCTGGCGAAGAGAAAGAACCGGGTTGTAATTGATGCAACCTCTGGTCCCTATGAGTGGCACATTACGGAATCCTCCACAGCTCATAATGACGTTACGTACATCCATCCGGTAAGATTGCCACCTAATGTCATAGGAGGTGAGTGACATGACCCTCTGAGTCCACTTCAGGGTGCTCTGGGTATCCACAAATGGTCCACTGGCTGGCAGAAGAGACATGAACCATTTGAACAGAAGAGGTAGACAACACCTGATGGCTCCACCCTTACCATGCCTACTGTGGATGGCATAGTAAGTATCTGCTAAGAGAGTTGGGACTGGATTCCCTCTGATGAAAATGCTGATAGCAGTGAGGTCAATGAAATTTGGCATACTCGGAAACAAAACGATCCCATAGATCATGACGGCCAACTGAGCATGAAAGGCTTCCCAACTTCCCTTCTCTGCTTCTTCTCTAGCTACCCTCAATAGAAACTTCAAAGGCAAACCTACAACATCCCCACTGGACTTCCAACTCTTACTAACCTCCTCAGCACTCATACGGAGAGCTCTGGCAACAACTCTGAAATCAACCTCCTTGGGCACATCCAAAAAGGGAGTCTGATGCTGAATAGGGATACTCAACAGGATAGAGTACTCCTCGAGAGTAGGTGCTAACTGGTAATCTTGGAAAGTGAAGCATCTGAGCTCTGGGTCATAAAACTGTAGTAGTGTCTGCAGAGGCACCGGATCCACTACCGTCTTCAATACTGTCAAGATGTCTCCATACCGCCCAACAAAACTCTTCAGTCGATCGTCTGTCACGAGGCTACCCAACTCAAATAGCGGAGTCAACGGCTCACGGTGGAAACTGTAGGAACAGGTCTTTCGCTTTGGCTCTGGGACTGTTGCCATCTCTATCAGTGAACAAGCTCTGGAATGTACCTGAGAAATGATATGCATGCAGGGATTAGTTTTTTTCTTCTTTTTTTTCTCTTTTTTTTTATTGCGTTTCTTTTGAAAAATAAATATGCTATGATGCACATGATGCAGACTGGACTGGCTGGTTGTGCAATCTCTGATCACTAGGTCGAAGCTTCAGTCAAAATCAGAACATAAATCCAACTTAAGGTCAACTGAACACTGTCTGAACACAAAGTCACCATCAGAACCAAGTCACCAACAGAACCGAGTCACCAACGGTACCTGTAATGAAATAACCCTTCCCCACTCACGGGTGTAGTCTAGGCCAGGGTAAAGCTTGAGAGAAACGCAGCATAAATAACCTTTCGCAGAATGCTGTCATATACACACCCGAAGTATGTAACGACAGCATCCCACCAGGGTCTGAACTGCTCGTGATATCAATGTTCCGCTAAGTGGCGCCATACCACCCGCTTCCCATGAATCACTCTATTCCTAGGTATCCTAGATTTCACTCATGGTCTGGGTATTGGACCTTTTACCTCAACTGACTCTTCCCCCCACACAGAGAGAAACAAACAACCAGCCAGGTGAACAGATGAATAAATGCAAACATTAATGCAAACATAGATGCAAACAATAAACAATGAGTGCAAACAGTAAATAATGAATGCAATAAATAAACACAGCACAAAGCAACCAAAACCCTAACCTAGAGAGCGCTAGGAGAGACTTGCTTAGGGAAGATGGACCAGCACAGGTCAACTTCTCTATATCCCCAGCAGAGTCGCCAGCTGTCGCATCGCGCGAAAAACCGGCGGGAAAAGAAAGAACAACAGAGCCGCCACCGTGCGTTATTTATCCCAAAAGAGGGAAAGGAAACGCTCAGAGTAAACCTGGGAAAGAACATGGTCTCGCGACCAAAGAGGATGGGTTCGGGAGTCGGTTATGCAAAGGGAAGGTATTAGCACCCCTACGCATCCGTAGTACTCTACGGGATCCACGCACACTAGAAAGGAAATTGGTTGCCAAACAATGCTCAAATATTCACACACACACTGGCTGGAAGAAAGGAAAGAGACTGACTGAAACTGAACTCGGCAGGAGGTCGCATCCTGGGCCTACTTAGTCTATCAGGCATAGACATCAGAGTCGAAGTAGTTCGGACTGGGGAGACAAAACATGCTCGCTAGGATATCGCATCCTATGCATACGTATCTTCTCGGACGAGAGAAGAATCAGAGCATTCGTAGCTCGGCTGACACACACACAAACAAACAAAGGCAAAGGCAAACATGGAGCCCGACTGCCAATCTCTGGACTTATGTCAGCATCCGGACCTAAAACACACGCAAGGAGGCAAACATGGAGCCTGAATGCCAATTACTGGGCTTATATCAGCATCCGAACCTAAACAACACAACAGATAGATAGGGAGTCCGGGACTCAGCCTACAACTGTCGAACACAAACGAACAGACAGACAGCAAATGCTAAGGAGTCAGGGACTCGAGCCTAGCAAAGGTCAGACAACACACACAAAAAGAGAAAAGGCGCCCGGAGAGATCAGCTCAATCTCCTGCCTACATACTTCATCTGGTGTGAAGATCAGGGCGATGTAGTTCCCCTACGCAGGGATAAAGGACTAGCCTAACCAGATAACAGAGGGAGACACAACTAGGGAGACTACGACTCGAGCCTAGATGTTGTCATGCAAAATCAACCCTAAGTTATGGTTTCTAGCTAAATGGCACGAGGGCCAACCTATCCTAAGTATGGCTCACACAGGAAGCAAGCCACACACACACTTAACTTGCACAGGGAGCAAGCCAAGTAAAACCTACTTGCACAGGAAGCAAGTCTAAACTAATCCTAACTTGCACAGGAAGCAAGTCAAACTATCCTAACTTGCACAGGAAGCAAGTCAAACTATCCTACAAGTACAGATAGCACACGCTATACACAAACAAGTGGCTCAAACAAGGGTTAGGTTTTAGTCAAGGGGTCATATCAACCTCAACAAACAAACCTCTGGAATGGGGTGAATGTGCTCTTAACCTTGCCATTGAGGGGCTAAGGTGAAGCAGATGAAAGGATGAAGTGAGGATGAGACCTCACAGCTCTTATCCCAGGCCTGGGAGAGCTCAAGACAAGAATGTGTGGGTTCAGAAAGTGGGAACCCTTCTACACATTTAAGACTGACTCAACTGTGCAATGGCACAAGATCTTGGGTTTTTATCTGTAATGCATCAACACAGTGGTGTGAGCAAAGCAGATGACACACTGAATAGTGGGGGATAGACTGCATATCCCTACCTTCCACCAATTGCCTCTTCACTTAGGAGGTCTTTGACTCCATGCAAGGACAAAAGTAAACAACCACAAACATTGCCTCTTAAGGAGGACTTCAGACAGTTGCCTGGCCAAGTAACAAACCAGGTCTTCCAGACTACATGAAGTAAAAGAGACATACCTCAATGCAAATTGCTTATACAAGCAAAGCAAAGCAAAAAGTTCACAAAGAACTAAGCAACTAAAGCACCTGAAACAGTCAAGCAGAGGTTAGTATGCAACTTCAAACAAAACAAAAAGAAACAGACAACAACAGTCCATTAAAGGCACATGGATGTGCAAGGCACAAGGCTTTAGGGCATGTGAGCCAAGCCACCTACAAAACAAAGAGGTTAGGCAATGGTATTTGAGCAAGCTCAATCAAAAGAATTGGTCTCAATGGCCATTTGATGGTCAACCTGAAATCACAAACTCAAAGGTGAGTAACAGGACCACTAGGGCAAGCCTAGGGTCAAAAGTGAATGAGAAAGTCAAAACAGCAAGGGTTAAGTATCCAAAATCATGTTCAAACAATTAGGAAACAAAACCAATTGGGTTCACATTCATATCAATCACTATCATCATTTCATGAACCATTTAGGTCAAAACATGGCAAACAGGAGCTCATAGAAGTCAACAGCAAGACTTGCATAAAAAGCAATCTAAACATTTTCCAAAAATCACCAAATAAATCATGATCAAACCTAACACATAGCATGGTAAGCATGTCAAATTCCATCCCATTTGGACAAGTGGAAGGCAGTCAATGAAAATCAGAAAGTCAAAGCCAATTTGAACATGCTCAAAGAAGTCAACCAAACATGCATCAACTTAGAAAAATCATAAGTCAAGAATGGTGTATGATAAATGAATGGGACTAAAGCCATGGAAAAGATGAGAATGTCTAGTTATCTCATGCAAAATTTCATGTCCATCTAATAAAGTATGAGAATTTCACAAATGAAATGGGAGCATGTGTCACACAAAGTCAACATTTGACTAGGCAGAGAGGAAAAATCTCAAACAAATGGAAAATAGTTCAAATAAATCCAAGAAAATTCACAAGTCAACTAGACATACAAGAGTAAGCTCATGCAAAAAATCAAGTCATTTGGAGGTCAAGAAGCATGGCAATGAAAATCATGAAGTTGGTCATCAATGGTGTGACACAAATTGTCACACCCTAATTCAAAAAATCATATCTCACAAACCACAAATGATAAATTCACAAACTTTATACCAAAATCACCATGAAGATGTCTAGTTTAAGCACAAAAAATTTGAGAGCCATTGGATACATTCTCATCATTTCACAATTGATTTGGCAAAGTGTACAAAATTTGGTCACATGTCACAAACCCTAAGACCATTTAAAAAAAACTCACCCAAAAATTCTGGAAAAATAATGATAAAAAAGTAGAGATTATGATGCACACAACACAAAAATCCCATTGAATTTGGATCAAAAATGAGCAAGTTATGAATTTTGGAAGATTGGTAATTTAAATGTGAAATTAATTGAATTAATATTTGGGAAAATGACATTTTGGTAATATGTGAGTCCACTTAATAGAGTGATGTCGTTTTGGGCGTTAAAATGAAATAATTTCATTGGTTGGTGAATTGAAAGAGACCATGCACGTGTGAAATATGAAAAATTCTGGAAAAAATAACTTGGGAAACTAGGGTTTGTGTTCATCATCATCCCCAAATTCGAATTTCTTAATTTCTCCTCAAAAATGTCAATTGAGCATACCATCATGATCAGCACACAACACACAGTCCAAATCCATCCATGGTTTTCATTAAAACAAGTTATAACTCATGAATCGAGCAAGAAAAGAATCAATCATCAAACTTCAAACCAACATATCTTTAAAAATATCTAACCATTTTCAAAACCACAAGTACTGTCAGGCTTAGCAACAAGAAACCTATCTAAATCATGTAGCAATTTGACAAAAGGAGAGGATTGAATCCATACCTATTTCTGAAGCAAAATGGAAAAACAGTTGTTGTTTGGGTCCTTTTAGCCTGAAACAGATGCACTAGAACTTCCCCAATGATGAATGATGATGGTTGTTTTGCTTGAGATGGCTTGTTCACTTGGAGTTTGATTGACTGTTTTTGAAAAGTGCAAAATGTGTTTTTTGAGTGAATGAGAACCAAGGCTTTCTGGTTGATTATGTTGGCTGTTATTGATTTAGGATGATGCTTGAATGGTAGAGAATCACAATGCCAGGTTTTTTTTATTGGAAGTTTGGACTGTTTTAGGAAATGGCCAAAGGATGCAGTTTTTAGAATGAAGGATTTCTGTTGGTTTGTTGGTTGCAATGGATGCTGCCAGTAGGGTTTCAGAGGGATGAATTGATGGTTCAAACATAAACGCAAGGCTTGAGTTCTTTTGTGTTTGGACAGACTTTATTTGAAAATGCAAGGCAAGGTGAGGTTTTAAAACACAAGGCTAGGTTCAGTTTGAATGTGGTTTTTTTGGTGAGTGAATTAAATCAGTGTTGCAAGGTTTCATACTCTTGTGCTTTTGACAGCCAAGATGAAATGCCAAGCCAGGGTGAGGTTTGAGAGGAGTGTATTTAGAGGACTTGGTTCTTCTGTTTTGACAGATGGTGCTAAGTGCCAAGGCTGAGAGTGGAGATGTATGAATGAGATTGGTTTGGAGCTGCAATTGATTTTTATGACAGGGTTACAAGGCAAGGCTTGGTTTTGCAAGTGAGCAAAAAGTTTTGGTTTGAGATAATGCTGTGTGCAGGTTTTGTTATGGCTATTTCATGACAGGTTTTCAAATGCCAAAGGGGTGGTCTTTAGCACCAGGTGTTTTCTGCTGTGAATGGTGGTATGATGCTGCTAGGCTTTTCATGACAGGAGATGCAGAATGGCCAAGTCAAGGTGACTGGTTGGCTTGCTGCTAGCAAGTTTGTTGGCAAGGCAAAGTTTTACACACAAGGCAAGACAAGGTTTGAAGGAAGTTTTTTTTTTGGTTTTGGACAGAAGATGTGGGATGCAACAATGTGATTTTAGTGAGAATGATTTCTGCCTATGATGGATGCTGGCTAGAAGCCTCATTCGACAGTAAATACCATGTAACCAGCTGCTATGTCATGTTGCAATGTGGCCAGGCAGGGATGTTTGTGCTTGACAGAAGGTTTTGCAAATGCCAATGCCAAGCCAATGCAGTTTTTTCTTTTTAGGATCAGTGAGCCATGGCCTGCTGTAGTGTTGGGACAGAAAAAATGCCAAGGGTTTTGGTTTTAAGCTTTGACCTCAAATTTGAAAATGCAAGAAAGTGAATTTGAATGAATGAAACTCCATTGGTTTTTCTCTACTGTGCTGCTGCTATATCTTTTCTGTTGTTTTGGTTGCTAGTTCTGCAATGTCATTTGCTCCTTGCTTCCAATGCTGCTATTAGTGACAGAAAATCATGCCATGCCCTGCTGTTGGATAGTACAAATTAAGGTGTGGAAACATGGATCAATGGTTGCTTTGTACTCATTTTCCAAAATTCAAGTAAACAAACATGGCCATATGTACTATTGGAGTATGGCTGCACTACAAGGCCTCAAAAGTGACAGAAGAATGATCAAAAAATGCTGCACAATTGCTGTCCTCTTGAGGTACAAGGCAAGGCATGGACAAGTATGGTGCAATGGTACTTTTCTTGTAATTCAAGCAAACAAACAAGATTCACATGTTCTGCATAATTTGGCTTTGCAAACACACTTAAAATGACATTTATGAGCTTTCCCAATTGGCCAAATGCTGAAAAAATGTTTGAGTCAAAAAGTCAACTCTTGGTCAAACTTTGAATTTAAATGAAAAAGGTCCAAAAATGCCATTTTGATTGGTAAGGTTTTGGGTCATGAAATTTATATTTTTGGAAAGAGGATGAAAAATGTGGTTTGTAGGAAAAAACCCCACCAAATTTGGCCAAACGGTTTGGGAGATATGGCCCTTTGAAGTTCAAGATTTTCTGAAATCGATTCGATCATAACTTGCCAACCACACATGGGAATTGAGAGTTCTATGACTTTTTGGAAATGGGAGAACAAGATCTTCAACTTTCATGTTGGGCAAAAATTCATTTGAGGCTTGTATCACAATGTAAGTTTGAGGATCAAAACTTTCCATTTTTGGTAAGTTTCAGTTACAGGCCCAGTTTCCGTTTTGGGAAATTTATGATCTGGCTTCAAATTCTTCCATGGTGGTGTTTGGCATGATGTATGATGACTATTTGGACATGAATGAACTCTCACAAACCAATTCCAATCATCCAATCACTGATTAAATGGACAGTTGACCAACAGTTGACTTTTAGGGTTTCTGACTGATTATGCCTTGACTGATGAATTCCAAACCCTAATTCCTTGAGATCTTGACTTCAAATGATGTCCCAAGTTGTATGAACTCTTGATTATTGACCATGATGCCCAAATTCCACAAGAATGACCACCATCCACTGCTTTGACTGACAGTTGACTTTTCTAGGGTTTTTGACTGTCTGGGCATGAACTGCTGACCTCTGAGCCCTTAACCCTTGACCAAAATACTTCAAATAGACCTCCAAACCATGAGAACTTGTTGGACAATCCCCAAGGCCTTGATTCAATGAGAAATTCCTTTGCTTGCTTGATTGACTGATCAGGAGATCAGTTTGACCTAATTCTTGATTGCTTGTTCTTGAGGCAACTGGGACAGTGCAAATGCTATGCAATGGATCATGATATGCTATGACCTAATATGAAAATGTATGTATAATGGTAGGTGCAAATTTGAGGTGCTACAGCGATGCAGCAGCGATCGCGACAACATTTGTTTTTTCTGTTTGCTCTAATCTGTTTTGTGTTCGGCATTGTTTTCTCCCGATTCCGTCCTGTTACTCTAACCTTTTTGTTGAGCTTTTGTAAGGACTCACGTGACTCTTGCAGAGATGGCTTGCTTGGTATTCCACTTTATTTGTGGGATACCACCCTGGAGGTTTATTCCGATTACCTGTACTGACTCACTTTCTTTGATGGTGCTAGCTTGAGAGATCTCTGGGTTTCTTGTTTCTTGAGTTGTTGTTACTCCGAATCTTTATCCGTGTGGTAGATCTTAATCCCTTTTACATCTTTTAGCATTTTACTGCTTTCTTAGCTGGAAGACCTCGATAGGAGGCAATGTTCATGTGTGTTACTTTTGTGCTAAAGACCTCCATGAAGAGGCAATTGACGGATAAAAGGGATTAGTAATCAATCCCCCGTTATTCAGTGTGTCGTTCTTTATGCTCACACTACGTGTCGATGCTTCAGAACAAAAGCCCAAGATCTTTTGTCCGGTCGGTCAGTGGAGAGGGTTCCACCTTTCTGAATCCCCACTTTTTGTCATGAGCTCACCCTGTCTAGGGTTAAGAGCTATGAGCTCTTATCCTCATTACCCTGTTAATTTGCTCACCCTGACGTTCAATGTCAGAGGTTAAGAGCCCGTTTGATTACCCTTCCATGGCTTGTTTGTCGAGGTTGATATGACCCCTCTTGACTAAAGCCCTACCCATGTATGTTTGAGCCCCTTTGGTGGCATTTTACTTTATGCATGTTTGTTTTGTATGATGTGATCGTCTCCCCCACAGGATTGTTAGACTTCGTATAGCCTCTCGTCTGCATGTCAACTAAGGTAGCGCGGTTCCTTCGTCCAGGACTGCCCTTTTGCATGAACATCCCTAAAACACCAACAACTCATTGATTTTTATTCTTCTAAGAACACGCTTATTCCTTCTACTACAGGCGAGTAAGTCTCCAAAGGTCGAGCATCCGGTAGATTGCGTAGTAACGTCGTTCAACCCTTACCCCGTAGTTAGTCAAACTACGTTTCGCTCTGATTCTCATTCCAGATAAGATACGTAGGCATAAGATGCGATGTCTTACCGAGCACACTCCTCTTTAACCCCTAGGTAGCCGAGCTACGAAGACTCTGATTCTCAGATTCATATGAGATACGTGTGCAGTGGATGTGACATCCGTGCGATTCATTTTCTTTTGACCCTTCTTTTAGTAAGTAGTACATTAGATAAACATACACGCTTTTCTCATCCCTTCAATCATGTTTACACAAATAAATTTTCACAAAAAACAACAACCTTTGCAACAAATGTGTAAAGGGCTCCCTAGGAGTACCTAGGATGCTTTGGGTGCCTAACACCTTCCCATTGCATAACCAACCCCCTTACCCAGATCTCTGACATTTTTACTAGTTTTTGATTCGATAAAACTTTTAGGTTTTTGTTCGCTTTCTAACCATTCCTTTGGATAAATAGAAGTGCAGTGGAGACTCGACTTGTGTGATTTACCTTGGATTTAGTCAATATCTCTAATGGTAACGAATACCCCACTATAGCAGGTAGCCATGAAACCCTAATTTCTGATTAAATCCAGATGAACACTCTGATAGCTTTGAATCCTTCACTAATGAACTAAGGACCATAATAAGATACTTGGACCCCCCTGAGACCTTTGAGACTTGTATACTTAGAAAATGAAGTCCAATTCTCTATCTTGCTTTGTGTGGGCTCCTTCTGTTAAGGAGTGATCGATCAAAACCTGATCTCCATGTCACTAATGCAGTATGCAATGAGTATGACCTAATATGATGCTAATGAAGTGTAAAACATAATCCCATGCTTCCAAGAAAAATGAAGGGTAAATTTTGGGGTATTACAGAGTTGAAAAGATCTGACCAAATGGGTACCAATCCAATAGACAAGAATGTCAATAGAAACCCAGAATTCCCTTGGACATTTAGAACCAAACAACACATAAATGCACAATTATATTATCTTGAAGAGCAAAGGCATCAAATAAAGATAGCCACATCCAAGCTTTAGCCATTCCATGATCTTCTTCAAATTAGCCCATGTAACAGATGAATTCCATAAGCCATAGGTTCAGAATAACAGCTACACAATGATCATGTTGCAGATGAACTCAGAGGGCACTTGAATGATGTGTCAGATAAAGTTTCAAATTGCAAGCACCTCGTTTCTCAATAAGTTGGCATTGGCCAAGTCCTTTAGCATAGGAATGTTGCCTAAGTTCTAAGTCCATTTGTCCAAGATCAAGCCAACAGTCCACACAAAAGTTTTTTTAGGGTTTTTGTTGTTATTATGTACATTAATGGTCAAAGACCACACAAGCAAGCAAAGTATATACAAACAAGATATATCACACAATATGGTCCAAGTGGACAAAGTGAAAATTGCATTAACATAAACAATTAGAATGATATGAACAATGGAAAATGAATAAAAGCTAGAATTAAATTACATTAAAGTAAATGGCTTGAAATTAAAAGTTAGTTGTTAATAGGTTAGAAGTTAGTATTGTTTTGCTTTTGCTTTCCATTTTTTAGACATTCTTTGGAGAACACTCAACCCACTTATCAAAAGCATGGAGCCTTGAGCCAAGACATCTTCCAAAGGAAGGGAAAAGGCCAAGTTTCCACACAATACCATGAAAGAGGGGAGACTTACAATCTCACTAACTAGAATGATATGCCTTTTATGTCACAAATTTAGCGCTATGTTAAGCAATCGTAATTGGACTTATGTAGAAGTCACAACTATTTGAGGTTGGGCAATAGAATTTTGGTGTTAATGCATGTTAGAGACATAATATAATGGACTATGCTCATGAAACATACCACACACAAAAAGAATATGCAAAAGATGTGGCTAATCTCATCCATACTCATGTTAATTTTTCAATTAACTAGCTTTAGGACTTTGAGATATCATAGGCCAAATGAGATGAATGCATAAAGAAGGGGAATGAGATGAAGAGTGGGGGGGGGGGGGGGGGGGACGGATGAAAACTCAAATCGATCAAATGAGGACTTTTACCAAATTAATATCATCCATTCATTTTGGGAGATGGAATGTACATTCCATCAATCCCCTAAATCCAATGATATTAACTTGACAAAGTCAAATCAACCTTGACCAAGGCCCAACAACAAGAGTCAAACACAAACAAGTCATCACAATTGGTGAACAAAATTATTTGGCATTTATTCAAATTAAAAATACTAAAATAAGGCATTTAAATTAAATATGGTTTGTCAAATTCCTAAAACCTCATCAAAACACCAAATAAATGGCCATGAGATTTATCATAGGTCAAACAAGGTCAAAGGACCTTGGAGAAAAAAATTCAGAATTTTTAAAGACTTAAAAGTATTGTTAAACAATTAAAAACAAATGCAAAATCAATTAAATTATAAAAAATATTAATAATGCTCCAAAAAATAATTTTAATTCAGAATATGAAAGAGGAAATTATTTGAATTTTTTTGGTGAAACTCTTATGTTTTGGATCAATATTAAAATTAATATGAATTAATGAAAATCAAAGGAATAAAAATTAAAATTAAAAAATCAAAAAAACGTGGACCACTTGATCTCCCTCATTAATTGAGGTGGCAGATCAAGTGGTCCTTAACGCGCTTTCCTTCGTGGACTTGAGTCAATGCGCCACAAGAATGGTAATCAGAACCAACGCGTGAGATTAGATCATTTTAAATGATCCTATGATTGGAGACGTGCCAACACACGGCCGGAGCTGTAGCTCCGGTCTTCTTCTCCGGTGGACCTCACCAAACTGGTCCACCTTCAACCATCACCAAAATAAAAAAGGAGGATATGATCTGAAAGAAAAAATGGGGTAGAGCACGAATCTGACCTCAATTTCAACTAACTCCAAATATATAAAAAGATATGAGGAGTTGAATTTTGAGGTGTGTCAACTGAGTTGCTTCGATTTGACCTCTAAGTAACTCAATCTTCTTGCCTACATTGGTAGGACTTCAGACAACCAAAGATCCAAGAGAATTGAGTGGAATTGAGAGAGAATCGAAGAGATGAAATTTTCTAGAAAATACCTTCAATGCAGGTCTGGATTCACTTGTTCTTGCTTTGGCTCGTGCTTGATCTTGCTCAGGATGCTTGCAGAAGTAACTTAGAATGCACAAAAGGTTTTGGATCCCTGGAGTTTTGAATCTCAAAACAGTGAGAATTCAACTCAATTTCCAAAGGAAATTCTCAGGATTATCCTCTCAAATGGAAGGGTTTAGTGTTTGGGATCAAAGCTGGCGCGAAGGGGTCCTCAATTCTGAGCATATGGAGCTCTATTTATAGCTGGATCATGTGATATTTGCACCTTCCAAATGAGTTTCCAAAATTGGCAATGAGTGATGCATGTGTGCATGGGCGTGTACAGGCCCATGAGATCATTCCATTTGGTCTATAATTGAGTGTGAGTAAGTCTAAAATCAACTTGGAATTCAAGGCAGATGTGTATGGAAATTTGAAGTTTGATCTTTGCCAAATGATGATGCAATGTTCATGCCATGCGCAACCCTAACAATTCTTGTCCAAAATGGATGAATTTAGACTTTTTGGAAAGGTTAGATCAAGAGGAACAACTTTCATGTTTAACACTTTTCCATTTGGAGCTTGGAACATGAATAATTTTGAGGTGGAAGTTTGGAAATTTCAACATGTTGAAATTTTTTCTAAGTGTCAAGCCATATATCTCAATATTCCATCTTACTTAACTTTTTATGTGAGCTTCAAATGAGAAAACTGTCTTTATCAAAGTTGTCTCTATTTCAAAGAAATTCAAAATGGTCACCAATTTCATGTCATTTGAATTTGAAATGATAGAGTTATGCATTTTTGAAGTTTGGAAAAATCACTTGCTCAATGGTATAGGTCAAAAATGACATATAATGTAACCTCATATCACATGCTCAAAAAAGTAGAATTAGCTCTCACTCCAAACATAAAAGTTGAATTAGACACCTTGAATTTGATTTTTCAACTTTGAAATATTTCATCTCATAAAAATTGAGCAAGTTATGACCTTGGGAAGTTGACTTTCAAATTAGGGTTTAGACAAAATGACCTATAATGTTTCAACATAGGAAATGATTTTCCAAGCAAAACTAGCTCTATGTCTCAACATGAAAGTTGTTTTTAATGTCATTTAGAGTAACTTTACTCTTGGAATCATTTTCATATGGTGAAAGTTGTAGGAGATAGGGTCTAAGGAGACCTAGTTTTGATTAGATGAATTCATCTAGCCAACCACCATCAACCAACTTGCTAACCTTCAATTCTTTGGACTTTATTAGCTCATGGTAGATCATATATGCATAAGGTGATGAATTTTGAAGTGTCCCTTGAGAAATTTGATCAATAGGTAAGATAGCTTGTTGGAGAAGTTACTCAAGATACCTAGTCAAACTAGGGTTTCCAAGGGAAATCACCCTTAAACTCTTGAAGAAAACTTGATCAATATAACATGTAGGAATCAATGGAACTCATATATGATGCTCATAACCATTCTTGAATCAATTCATGGTTGTGCTCTTTGTCATGAGGGTCTCAAACCCTAGATATGAACTTGATAGACCAATGGGGACCATGTGTAACACCCCGATGAAATAAGGATAATTATTTAATTTAAATTAATATAATATTTATTAATTTAATTAAATAATTGGAATATTATTGGAATATTATTATTATTATTATTATTGGAATAAATGTTGGAATCAGTAAAAAAGAGTCCCATTTGGTAAAAAGAGGTTTTCACGTGAAAACAGAGAAACGACTCAAAAGTGGAAAAGGGAACAAGGGCAAAGAGCAAGAGAACAAGGGTTGGAGAAAAGGAAAAGCTTGAAGTTGAAGGACTTTGCCGGATTAACTCAGGTAAGGGGAGTTGTAACACCCCGAATTAAATAAGAGGATTATTTAATTAAGTTAATAATATATTTAATAATTTAATTAAATAAATTGAATTATTGGATTATTGTTAATATTATTATTATTATTATTATTTGGAATAATAATTATAGTGGAAAATATATAAGTTGGAATATGGAAAAAAAAGGGTTCATTGTTGGTAAAGAGTTTTCACGTGAAACAGAGAAAGCGGCTGAAAGGTGAAAAGTGGAGAAAGAGCAAAGGTTGAAGAACGGAAAAGCTTGAAGCTTAGGGATTGCCGGATTATCTCAGGTAAGGGGGGTTTATCGTCGTTTAATGGGTATTATAGATTAACATGTCATGGGTAGTGATAAACCGTTGAAGTGACCCTAATTGGAATGTTGAATGCTGAAATATTGTGATGAATAAGTTGTATTAAAGCTGTAATTGAGTCCGTAATTGTGTGAGTCGTGTTCCCCCGAACGTATAGCTTTTTACGGAAATTGAATCGGAGGTCCGGAAGTCCTCCAACGGCGGAAAATGCGGGAACTCTGCATTCTGCCTTGTGTTAGCGCAGGGACTGCTGTTTTGCCTGCGTTAACCGGTTAACCCAGGGTGTTAACCGGTTAACACTGTTATATTTTGTGAAAATGTGCTGTTTTGCCTGCGTTAACCGGTTAACCCAGGGCGTTAACCGGTTAACACTGTTGCGTTTTGCCAAAAAATGTATTTTGTCCTGCGTTAACCGGTTAACCCAGGGCGTTAACCGGTTAACACTGTTGGAAATTAGAAAAATTGATATTTTAAAGTTGTGAATATAATTGGCGATTGGCCTATTACCGTTAATTCTGATGAGTGATTTTGTTGGATTATGTTATGAAGTGTTGATACAAATATGTTGATAAGTTGTGTTAAAGTTGTTGAAATACTGAGTTGTAGGCTTGGTGAGCCAAAGTTGATTTTAAGTTGATTTTTGTTGGAAACGTGGTTGTGTTGATATTATTATTATGTTGTCGACAGTTTAGAGTCGTGTATGCCATGTACATTCATATGCATTAAGTCGGAGCTTTGCTCACACCACGTTGGCCTGGATTGACAAATTTTAAGTTGAAAGTTGAAGGCTTATGCCTTGATGCCCACTAAAATGGCAATGATTTTAAGTTGGGAGTTTTACTCCGAATGGTACCACATGCATGACGAGTCGAGTCTCATTTGAGTTGCATTTTATGTTGTTCTTGAGTATAATATTGAGTTGATAACTGCCGTTGCTGTATGTGTAATCTAATTTGGGTGATGAAACGTGTTAAATTACTTAGCATTACATGATGAATTATAATGCTTATTATATTGATTGAGAGACTCACCCTTACAGTTATTTTTCAGGTAACGAGCAATGAGTCGAGTAGAAGCTAATGCTTGGAGTCTAGTGTAGTCGCTTTAGTGGGTCATGCTCTGATAGATGTAACATCGGGACGGGATGTTTTAATTATTTTGTTGTCGGTTGTTGAACTATTTTTCATGTAATATGTTATACGTTTTAATTGGTTGACATAATTTCTATCCGCTGCGTATTTTTGAAATGTTTTATGGTTGATATAATAAAAGAGCATGACAGATGTTATTTTCGAAGATGTGACACCCTTGTTTTGTGTATTTACTCTGATATATATATATACTTGTTGTTGTTATTAAATATTTGGGGTATTTTAGAAGGGTGTTACATTAGTGGTATCAGAGCAGGTCGGTCTGTCCGGCCAGTTGTCGTGTCGTTACTGTCTAACAATTGTGTATTGTTACTAATCTAACTTTAAGTTGTGTTGTATTGATAAGTTGAAATGGCTGGAAGGAATGACGCTGCAATGGCTGCCGCAATGCAAGCAATGACACAAGCTGTGCAGAACTTGCCAAATGCTGGTGGAGATGCTGGATCACGTAGCTTGGCGACTTTTCAAAGAGAGAATCCGCCGGTGTTTAAAGGGAAGCATGATCCAGATGCAGCCTTGGGATGGTTGAAAGAAATTGAGAGGATCTTCCGTGTTATGGATTGCACTCCAGCTCAGAAGGTTCGGTATGGTACTCACATGCTAGCAGTCGAAGCTGATGACTGGTGGCTAGAGACTCACGAGAAGTTGACCGTGGCAGGTGAAGACATTACTTGGGATGTATTCCGTAGGGAATTCCTGAGAAAGTATTATCCGGAAGATGTCCGTGGTAAGAAGGAAATCGAGTTCCTTGAGCTGAAGCAAGGAAACATGTCTGTCACTGATTATGCTGCAAAATTTGTGGAGCTGTCCAAATTTTATCCTCATTACACTGGTGCTGGTGCTGAATTTTCAAAGTGCATCAAGTTTGAGAACGGATTGCGCTCTGAAATTAAGAAGGCTGTTGGGTATCAGAAGATACGCATTTTTACTGAATTGGTTGATAGCTGCAGGATATTTGAGGAAGACAATAATGCTCATTACAAGGTTGTCAGTGACCGCAAGGGAAAGCAGCATCAAAACCGTGGCAAGCCGTATGATGCCCCAGTGGGAAAAGGGAAACAAGGAGCTGCTCCGGCTCAGAGGACTAGTAGGGGAGGTGCTCCTGCTGGTATAATTTGCTTCAAATGTGGTCAGGCTGGTCATAAGAGTAATGTATGCACTGCTGAAGTAAAGAGGTGTTTTCGCTGTGGTAAGACTGGTCATGCAATAGCTGATTGCAAGCACAAGGAAATGATTTGTTTTAATTGTGGCGAAGAAGGGCATATTGGAAGTCAGTGTCAGAAGCCAAAGAAATCTCAGACTGGGAAGGTGTTCGCATTGACCGGAACTCAAACCTCCTGTGAGGACAGACTTATTCGAGGTACATGTCTCATAAATGGTACTCCTTTAATTACTATTATTGATACCGGTGCTACCCACTGTTTTATTTCTGCTAACTGTGCTCGAAGACTGGGTTTAAAATTGTCCGCTTTGGACGGTGAATTGATTGTTGAGACCCCAGCTAAGGGATCAGTAACTACTTCTTTGGTATGTTTAAAATGTCCTTTGTCGATCTTCGATAAAGATTTCTGTGTTGATTTAGTATGTTTGCAGTTGGATGGGATGGATGTAATTCTTGGTATGAACTGGTTAGAGCATAATTATGTTCATATAAATTGTCATCATAAGTCGGTGAGGTTTTCCACTCCTGAAGAGGAAGGAGTTGACTTATTACCTTTCAGAGAATTGCGAAAATTGATGAAAGAAGGAGCTCAGATGTTTTCCTTGATGGCGACGTTGTCGGTTGAAAGTAAAGCTAAGATAGAGGAACTGTTAGTGGTGAAAGAATTCCCTGAAGTTTTTCCTGATGAAATTCCTAGTGTGCCGCCAGAGAGGGAAGTTGAATTTACCATCGATCTGGTACCTGGTACTAGGCCTGTTTCGATGGCACCGTATAGAATGTCGGCATCTGAATTGTATGAATTAAAGAAGCAATTGGAAGACTTACTTGAGAAGAAGTTTATAAGACCAAGTGTGTCGCCGTGGGGAGCTCCAGTGTTGCTAGTAAGGAAGAAAGAGGGTAGTATGAGGCTTTGTATTGATTATAGACAATTGAATAAAGTAACGATCAAGAATAAGTATCCACTACCGAGGATAGATGATTTGATGGACCAATTAGTGGGTGCTTGTGTGTTCAGTAAAATTGATTTGAGATCGGGCTATCATCAGATCAGGGTGAAAGATGAAGACATCCAGAAGACAGCGTTCAGAACTCGGTATGGACATTATGAGTATTCTGTGATGCCTTTCGGTGTGACTAATGCGCCGGGAGTATTTATGGAATACATGAATCGTATTTTCCATACTTATCTGGATCATTTTGTGGTAGTATTTATTGATGATATTTTGATTTACTCCAAGTCCGAAGGAGAGCACAAGGAACATTTGAGATTAGTATTGGAGGTTTTGAAAGATAAGAAATTGTATGCGAAGTTGTCCAAGTGTGAGTTTTGGTTAAGAGAAGTCAGTTTTCTCGGCCATGTAATTTCAGGAAAAGGTATTGCTGTAGATCCTTCCAAGGTAGAAGCTGTATTGCAATGGGAAACTCCTAAGTCGGTTACCGAGATTAGAAGCTTTTTGGGATTAGCTGGATATTATAGAAGATTTATTGAAGGATTTTCTAAGTTAGCACTTCCGTTGACTAAATTAACTTGCAAAGGTAAAGCTTTCGTGTGGGATGTTCAGTGCGAAGAAGAGTTTTAATGAATTAAAGAGGAGATTGACGTCGGCGCCGGTTTTGACTTTGCCAAATCCGGAGGAACCGTTTATAATTTACTGTGATGCTTCATTGATGGGTTTGGGAGGTGTGCTCATGCAAAATAATAAAGTAATTGCTTATGCGTCGCGACAGTTGAGAATTCATGAAAAGAACTACCCTACGCATGATCTTGAACTTGCTGCTGTAGTGTTTGCGCTAAAACTTTGGAGGCATTACCTTTATGGTTCCAGATTCGAAGTTTTCAGCGATCATAAAAGTTTAAAGTATCTATTTGATCAGAAAGAGCTGAACATGAGACAACGTAGGTGGTTCGAATTGCTTAAGGATTATGATTTCGGTTTGAATTATCATCCAGGAAAAGCAAATGTTGTGGCCGATGCTTTAAGTAGAAAGACCTTGCATGTGTCGGCAATGATGATTAAGGAGTTGGAATTAATTGAGCAATTTCGGGATATGAGTTTGGTTTGCGAAGTAACACCGCAGAGTGTGATGCTAGGAATGCTAAAGATTAATAATGATTTTATGGATAGTATCCGAGAGGCACAGAAGTTGGATGTGAAATTAGTAGATATCCTTAATCGTTGTGGTCAATCAGGGAAAAGTGACTTTAAGGTTGACGCGAGAGGTGTGTTGAAATTAGGGGAAAGAATTTGTATTCCTGATGATGCGATTTTGAAGAGAAGTATTTTAGAGGAGGGTCATAGAAGCAGTTTGAGTATTCATCCAGGAGCTACTAAAATGTATCAGGATTTAAAGAAATTATTTTGGTGGCCCGGAATGAAAGAAGATATGGCTCGTTTTGTGTATGCGTGCTTAACTTGTCAGAAGTCGAAGATTGAGCATCAGAAGCCTGCTGGGTTGATGCAACCGTTGGAAGTTCCAGAATGGAAATGGGATAGCATTTCTATGGACTTTGTAACGGGGCTGCCTGCTACCTTACAAGGGCATGATTCGATTTGGGTGATCGTTGATACGCTCACGAAGTCGGCTCACTTTATACCTATTAACATCACTTACCCAATTGCGAAGTTGGCAGAGATTTACATTCGAGTAGTTGTAAAGTTGCATGGTGTTCCTCTGTGTATTGTGTCGGACAGGGATCCGAGGTTTACATCGGGATTTTGGAAAAGTTTGCAAGATTCGTTGGGATCTAAGTTGAGGTTGAGTTCGGCATATCATCCTCAAACTGATGGCCAAATTGAGAGAGCTATTCAGTCATTGGAAGATTTACTGAGAGCTTGTGTTCTTGAACAAGGAGGTTCGTGGGACACTTATCTTCCATTGATCGAGTTCACATACAATAATAGTTACCATTCTAGTATCGGAATGGCGCCTTTTGAAGCATTATATGGTCGTAGATGTAGAACTCCTTTGTGTTGGCACGAATCTGGTGAGGGTGTAGTACTTGGACCAGAGTTAGTTCGAGAAACTACCGAGAAAGTGAAGTTTATCCGGGAGAAGATGAAAGCTTCTCAGAGTAGGCAGAAGAGTTACCATGACAAGCGGAAGAAGGATTTAGAATTTCAAGCTGGTGACCATGTGTTTTTGAGAGTCACGCCTGTGACCGGAGTTGGGAGGGCTTTGAAGTCTAAAAAGCTCACTCCTCGCTTCATTGGTCCATATCAGATCTTAGAACGGGTTGGAAGAGTTGCTTATCGAATGGCATTACCACCTAATCTTTCGAATTTGCATGATGTATTCCATGTGTCGCAGCTTCGGAAGTATATCTCAGATCCGTCTCATGTGGTTAGTATGGATGATGTGCAAGTGCGAGATAATTTAACAGTAGAGACAAAGCCTGTACGAGTTGAAGATCGTGAAACAAAGACTCTTCGAGGAAAAGAGATTGTGTTGGTTAAAGTCGTTTGGTTGGGAGCTGCGGGCGAAAGCATGACATGGGAACTTGAAAGTCGGATGAAGGAGTCTTATCCAGAGTTATTTGCTTGAGGTATGTTTTCGAGGACGAAAACTCTTTTAGTAGGGGAGAGTTGTAACACCCCGAATTAAATAAGAGGATTATTTAATTAAGTTAATAATATATTTAATAATTTAATTAAATAAATTGAATTATTGGATTATTGTTATATATTATTATTATTATTATTATTTGGAATAATAATTATAGTGGAAAATATATAAGTTGGAATATGGAAAAAAAAGGGTTCATTGTTGGTAAGAGTTTTCACGTGAAACAGAGAAAGCGGCTGAAAGGTGAAAAGTGGAGAAAGAGCAAAGGTTGAAGAACGGAAAAGCTTGAAGCTTAGGGATTGCCGGATTATCTCAGGTAAGGGGGGTTTATCGTCGTTTAATGGGTATTATAGATTAACATGTCATGGGTAGTGATAAACCGTTGAAGTGACCCTAATTGGAATGTTGAATGCTGAAATATTGTGATGAATAAGTTGTATTAAAGCTGTAATTGAGTCCGTAATTGTGTGAGTCGTGTTCCCCCGAACGTATAGCTTTTTACGGAAATTGAATCGGAGGTCCGGAAGTCCTCCAACGGCGGAAAATGCGGGAACTCTGCATTCTGCCTTGTGTTAGCGCAGGGACTGCTGTTTTGCCTGCGTTAACCGGTTAACCCAGGGTGTTAACCGGTTAACACTGTTATATTTTGTGAAAATGTGCTGTTTTGCCTGCGTTAACCGGTTAACCCAGGGCGTTAACCGGTTAACACTGTTGCGTTTTGCCAAAAAATGTATTTTGTCCTGCGTTAACCGGTTAACCCAGGGCGTTAACCGGTTAACACTGTTGGAAATTAGAAAAATTGATATTTTAAAGTTGTGAATATAATTGGCGATTGGCCTATTACCGTTAATTCTGATGAGTGATTTTGTTGGATTATGTTATGAAGTGTTGATACAAATATGTTGATAAGTTGTGTTAAAGTTGTTGAAATACTGAGTTGTAGGCTTGGTGAGCCAAAGTTGATTTTAAGTTGATTTTTGTTGGAAACGTGGTTGTGTTGATATTATTATTATGTTGTCGACAGTTTAGAGTCGTGTATGCCATGTACATTCATATGCATTAAGTCGGAGCTTTGCTCACACCACGTTGGCCTGGATTGGCAAATTTTAAGTTGAAAGTTGAAGGCTTATGCCTTGATGCCCACTAAAATGGCAATGATTTTAAGTTGGGAGTTTTACTCCGAATGGTACCACATGCATGACGAGTCGAGTCTCATTTGAGTTGCATTTTATGTTGTTCTTGAGTATAATATTGAGTTGATAACTGCCGTTGCTGTATGTGTAATCTAATTTGGGTGATGAAACGTGTTAAATTACTTAGCATTACATGATGAATTATAATGCTTATTATATTGATTGAGAGACTCACCCTTACAGTTATTTTTCAGGTAACGAGCAATGAGTCGAGTAGAAGCTAATGCTTGGAGTCTAGTGTAGTCGCTTTAGTGGGTCATGCTCTGATAGATGTAACATCGGGACGGGATGTTTTAATTATTTTGTTGTCGGTTGTTGAACTATTTTTCATGTAATATGTTATACGTTTTAATTGGTTGACATAATTTCTATCCGCTGCGTATTTTTGAAATGTTTTATGGTTGATATAATAAAAGAGCATGACAGATGTTATTTTCGAAGATGTGACACCCTTGTTTTGTGTATTTACTCTGATATATATATATACTTGTTGTTGTTATTAAATATTTGGGGTATTTTAGAAGGGTGTTACAGGGTTTATCATCGTTTAATGGGTATTATGGGATAACATGTAGTGGGTAGTGATAAACCATGGATTTGACTCTGATTAGAATGATGCATGATGAAATTGTGAACTTTTGGATGAATGAAATTTGGATTATAATTGAAGGGAATTCGTAGGAATTAGATGTAATAATGTTAGAAATTTGTGAAATCGAATAGGGGATAATTCGTATTAGGTGATATGAACGATTAATGTGAAAAATTGGATTGTAGGAGGTTGGAATTGGGAGATCTCGTAGCAGAGAAAACCATAGCAGATCTGGAAATCTGGTTTCTGGTCATACGCGTATGGCACTAGGCAATACGCGTATGAGATGGTCTGGTACGCGTATGGCACTAGGCAATACGCGTATGGATGAGGAAGATGATGTTTTGAACGTGGTTTGGCCTATGTTGGTACGCGTATGAGGAAGTGGTACGCGTAGCATACGCGTATGAGATGGTGTTACGCGTATGGGATTTGGTCAGGAGATGGGTCATACGCGTATGGGACTAGGCAGTACGCGTATGGGCAGGATTGTGAATTTTCTGTGCTGTTGTTGTGCAGTTTTTGGTTGTTCAGCTGAGTAATGTAATTTAGCTGATGTATGATAGAGTAGGGATCATTTCCCGTTGTTTTGAGTAGTATAGGTATTAGTAGAGTGTGCTAATACTGTGATTGACTATGTGGTATGACATGATATGATTATGTGGTGAATATGTTGATGATGTATGATGATATGCATAATGTTATGAATGTATCTATCATGTATGAAAATTATGAATGGACTGTTTATGGCTTAGAGTGTGAGCATATGTCCATTGTGGATGATTGTTGATGTTTGCATGACTAAGTGATTTAGCTTGTATATTGTGGCCTTTATGGTGGTAGCTAATTCCCCTGGTGAGGAATTAGTGAGTTAGTATTGTGGATTGTTGTTGATGTTTGCATGCTAGGTGATTAGCGTGCATATCATAGCCCTTGGGGTGGTAGCTAATTCCCATGGTGAGGAATTAGTGAGTGAGTCACTAGGTCTCAAATGAGTGGGACTAGTGAGCTTGGTAGCCGTACCTGGATTTGGTCGGTGAGGTTGAACTATATGTTCACGAATAGTCGGTACCGCATGCATGGAGTCTCATTGCATAATATATGTATGTATGACGTATAATATGAATGGATGTATTCCAATATTATACGTGTGTTTTATGATTGTGTTGAGTTTGAGTATGATGATGATGATGATTATGAGTTGATATTGCCGTTGCTGAATATGTGTGATCTGGTTAGGGTGATGATATGTGTTAAATTACTTAGCATTACATGATGTTTTATAATGCTTATTATATCGATTGAGGAACTCACCCTTACAACTATTTTTCAGGTAATGAGCAGTGATTGAGTAGAAGCTAGTCCTTGGAGTCTAGTGTAGTTCCTTAGTGGGTCATGCTCTGGTAGATGTAACATCGGGATGGGATGTTTTACTATGTTCTCATTTGGTTGTTGAACAACTTTACATGTAATGTGTTACATGTTTTGTATGTTGTTGTTAGTTTGTATCCGCTGCGTAGTATGCAAATGTTTTATTTTGATTAAATAAATGAGCATGACAGGATATTTTGGAACATGGTGTGAAGTGATTGTGTGACACCCTTAATTGCATATCTACTCTGATATATATTTGTTTGTTTTAAATTAAATATTTTGGGGTATCTTAGAAGGGTGTTACACCATGCCCTACCTACAAAAGAGTTAGGCAAATGCAAAGACATATTTTTGTATTTTGGTTAGTAAAATAATAATGTACAAGTAAGATACAATCATATGGTGCTTGGTGATCTCTCCCAAAATAAACTCAATGAAAGAGGGGTAAGGAGGATGCCAAGGTATGATCCCAATGCTAATGCTTATGATGAAATTGCATGAGGGATCTTAGGATCAAAATTGGGGTCTTACAGCAACGAAAGAGGGAGTTCAAGGCTATATATAAGATACAAGTTCTTTGAAGTCATACATCGCTTAGTTTTATGAAGGAAGAAGGAGTCCCAGGCTATATATAGGATTCAAATTCTTCGTTACAAGATGCACCAATCAAAAACACTTTAAGCTTGTATTTGTCTTTCTTTGTTCTCTTATACTCTTTCATTAGAGTGTTGTGAGATGTAGTTAAATATATGTTTTGGAGGGTGTGGGTGTACTAGGGACCTGAGTTAGTTGAAGATATATTATGTGTTGTAATAATTTTCACATAATGTTATTCTTTGGTTGTCTATTGATAACGACCATATTTTTTCTCTGGTTTTAGAGTTTCCACGTTATTTTCTTGTGTTGTGATTGTGTTCTTCTTTTTTCTCTATGATTTGTTTATTTTTTTCCCAACAACAATTTGGGTGCAAGTGTGAGTGGTTTAAGTCCCACTTTGCATATGAATGAGGGGAATGTTGGATTTATAAGAGAGATAACCAATTTACCAAACACCTTAAGATTTTGGGTTGAGATATGACGTCTATCTCTTGTGGTCCTAGAGCATTAGTCCCATTATCAGACTCCCCAACAGTGGTATCCGAGCTTGGTTCGACTTGGTGGGGGAGCGGGAGCTGAAGGTGTTGAATCCTATTATAGGATGTGGAAGACTCATACTTGTGGGGGAGAATATTGGGTGCAAGTGTGAGTGGTCAAAGTCCCACATTTTCTATGAATGGTGTAATCTTAAATTTATAAGAGAGATAATCCATTTACCTAACACCTTAAGATTTTGGGTTGAAATGTGACGTTTTCCTCTCTTATAGTGATAGAGCATCAATCCTATTGATGATGCTCTCGACCCTCCCCAATTCCAACACTTATAACATTTAATTAACTTTGTACAAATATACAAATAATTTAGTTAAATAAATAATTACTTCAATCTATAATTAAAATTGTGATTAATTCAATTATATAAATTAACCTAATTTTATTACGAAAATTAAAGTAACCATTAATTCACCTGAATTAATCATATCTTTTACATAGGGTTAATTAGGTGTCTAAAAAGTGTAAATGTATATTAACATTGTTTAATACATTTGATTAGATTTCATGCAAATTGAAACATAGAAGCATGATAGAATCGTATACAATGTTCTGATTGTTTAATTAGTGAATCTATTTAGCAACTTGTGATTTGATTCCAATCGTCAGCAGCATCATGTCGACCATAACATTAGAAGGAATAATATATGTTTTGAAATCCTCACAGTTCACTTCCCTAATATTGAATTGGAGTTAAAAGAGACAGAACTTCACAAATTTTTCTTAAATAAGTCATATATACATATTATAAAAATGAAAAAGACATAAGTTTGACAAGTTAGTTGTTGTACACTATTTTAGACACCTTTTTAATTCTTTATTTAAAAGTTTGTCATCAGACGTATTTCTAAAGGAATAAAAATGACTAATGGAGATAAAATTCATGCATAATACTCCCGCCATCTTAAAATACCTAAAAGTGAGTGAGTTAATTGTGAAAAAAATGTATTTAAATAAATACGTATTTTCAAATTTTAATACAACATTAGTTATTATTTTTAAAATATAAACAACTATACTATAACATTGAAGACAAAGGAATTGAAAAAATTTCCCAGCCTAATATTGCCAAAATTTGTCAAAAACAAATCTAATATTGACTAACTTACAGAAAATCGTCCTATACGATATTTCCGGTCTATAGAAGAAGATAATGGAAGTGCTTTACTTTACTGTGGATTGTGAAAGAATATGAATGATTCTAATACACTTATTAATTAGCTTAATATAATAGTACTGGTTTCTTTTCTCCAGATATGTGCAAAAGGCCAATAGCTTAGATGAGGTTGAGCAGGAATCAAACCATATATGTCAAAGCACCTTCCTTCTTTATTATTTTTTTATGTCTTCTCCTTCAAATTTGTTTATTTTATGAATAAATAAAGGAATCTTAGCTCACTTATAAGCATCCCTTCATATTTCATGTTTTATTGTATTTTGAAAAGCATAGAATAAGACACATAACGAGTGACAATTCATACACAAAGTTAGGGAGAGGTTGACGCCTATTGACCCCAAGTAGCATTAGTTACCCTAGACAACACAAACCATGTTTCCATAATTTAAGAAGTGTTGTAAGCACGCACCCACCTTATATTTTTCTTTTTATATAAAATTATACAAAACAATTTACAATCACGAAAACATCACGACAAAATAATATTACGAGATATCAATATTGATATAATTTTTCATTAATTTTATATAAAAAATAAATTATAATTAATTTATATCATAATAAATATTGCTACGCGGTGGTTTTTAAAATCTTATACACTATTACTAATTAAATAATTATTGAAAAATTTCAAAATAATATGGAAAGAAAAAGAATGAAGAAAAGAAAGCTAGAAAGCACTTGACCCTTGAAGAGGTAAGCCTTCTGAATTTCATAGCTATGTCCAAACTCTAGTTTCAAGTAAGCCAAACCAAACTAAACTTCATTATTATTATTAATATTAACATTACCTAAAATTAGTGTGTATTTGAAAAGTTTAACTTCATTAAATTGTTATAAAACTAGATAATTTTCTTCCCCATACCATTACATACTACTGGTACATAGTACATACACATACTTGTGATAATATAGAATTATGCAAGTGAGTGCGGCGAGTTGTTCGTTTATTTAATTAAAATAAAATAAAATAAATAATATTAATAGTAACAAAAAAGATACGGAATTTTGGATTACTTAACTACGAGTAGTATTTGTATTGTGTGACCTTTATCTTTTTCTTCAAGAGCAGTGGCTATCACTGGCAACAGGAAGAAGAAGCAGTTTCAGAAGCTCGTTTTAGCGTCACGGTCATGGAGGAAATGTACGGAGTGCCAACGACGGTGGAGTACGGTGAGAAAACACTGATGACACCGGAAAATCTGATTTTTCCGACGGACTACAACAGCTTCCTCATGTCCACTTCATCTACTGGCCGAATTCCTATGTTCGGATCCGACGATATCTTCACGGCGGAACCTTCTTCCGCCGGAATTCAAGATGACGTGGCATCTAGTGTTATGAAAGCCAAAATCGCTTCTCATCCTTATTACCCTCGCCTCCTCCAAGCTTACATAGATTGTCAGAAGGTAATTGAATTAAGCCAGAAACAAAACCGTAACGGTAACGGAAAACGGTTATGATAATTTGTTAATCGTAACTAATTTTTGTGTTATTAAAAAAAATTGTAGGTTGGTGCTCCACCTGAAATAGCGCGTTTGTTGGAAGAAATTTGTAGAGAAAATGATCAGTGTAAAAGGGACGTTGTTGTTTCCACGTGTTTTGGAGCCGATCCCGAGCTTGATGAATTTATGGTCCCCTCTTAATCCTTCTTTTTTTTTCTTTCTTTCTTTGTTCTTCCACCGCTTTTTTCCGCACGCACACAAATATTAGATAAATAAATAATTTAGAGCTTTTGTCATTGATCGAGAATTTGAGATTATTATGTGGTGGTGATTATTCATTCATTGGCTTTTTTTGTTTGTTTTTCAGGAAACTTACTGTGAAATGCTTGTGAGGTATAAATCAGACCTTACTCGTCCTTTTGATGAAGCTACAACGTTTCTCAACAAGATCGAAACGCAACTCAGTCATCTCTGCACTGGTGGTGGTGCTTCAGTTCCAACTCCTTCTGGTTTGTTATCTCTCTCAGCTTTTAGTGGTTGTTTCGTTTTGAAACTCTTTGTTGTTGATAACTGTGCTATTTTCTGCTACTATAGTTGCTTTGTTTGATTTCGCTTTGGTTCTTATCCTTTCGTGGATTAGTTCTTAGTTTAACTATCACTATTGATGTTTGAGATTTGAGATCATAAATAATACTCGAAGTGATATTAAGTATGATTATACACAGATTTCGAAGCAAATTAGGGTAAATAATTAACAAAAGAAGAAGAAAGGTTAACCCTAATACATCCGCATCACTCTCTCTCATACTCTCTCTATTTCTGTGTGTGTGTGTGCAGTAAACTTGTATTTTTTGGAATGCTTTTCAGTTTTCACTGTTAGACTGTAATCTATGTTTGATTTTTCTTTCGTTAAGGAGAAAATGAAAAGTATGTATTGTTTGGTCATTCAAACCTTTCAACTTTTTCAGTTACACGGGTTTTTTAATTACTAGCCTCTATACGCTAGAGATTTTTGTCTTGTTTGGGCTATTGAGTTTTAAGTTTTGAGTACTACTAGTTCGCATCACTCACACTTCATTTCTTCATAGTTTTCAGTATTTTTGTTTTATTACTATCTGCTTTCCTTCTCGTGAGTTTTGTTCAGTTTTTAGTATGAACAACAAGGGCTTTCTAATTTGACATTGTAAATGTTGTGGCCTCGATTCAATACACTGAGCAAATATTAGTAATAAATGGTCATTTTCTGAACGATATCCCATATTCTTAAATTAAATGAGCCTTTGCTTCTTCGTCTGCCACCTATCAAATTGTTTCCTCTTTTATTTCCTTATATAGTTTTAATTTTTTATGCTTTCCAGCTCATAGACACACATATCTTGCTTAATCTGATTAAGTTTCTGTTACAGTATCAAAGTTTTTATACAGAAAATTCATTCACTGTATGTTTATATTCATAAATCATGACATACCCAAAATGCACTAAATAACGCCTGACTTCAAGTGTGTTGCTTATGTTTTTGTTTGTTCCCTATGTAACGCTTACATTAAGATATAAAATCATAAAGTTTTTTTAAATTTTTTTAAAAATATCCAACACATTTCAAGATTTGCAACCCTCCAAAACTTTCTCCTTCAAAACCCTCCAAAAACTAATTCCCAAACAAACCCTATGTAACTCAAAGAAACTAATCTCAACAGTGAATATTTTTTAGCTGATATTTGCTTTTTATTTATTTGTAGTACTGTCTTTATTAATTTGCTTCCTGAAAGCTTAGTGCTGAGACTAATTTTTAGTTATGAGTATGATAAAATTAAATTGTTGTTTGATAATCATCCGTCTTAAAGCTTTTAAGTTATAAATATGTTAAAATCAAATCGCTGTGTGACATTCATCTGTCTTGAACCGGTTGTATTGCTGTGGTAGAATGCAGCAGAAATAGTTGTGCAAAGTTGGTGTAAAGTGTGACCTATTCGTTTAAATATTTGCATCTTTCTTATTGCTCCAGCAAATTTTCTCAAATGAAACTTGCATTTATTTTTCTCTAAAGTACTCATAAGTTTTGATAGGATCTCACTGATTTACTGTTTACGAACACACTAATAGTAGTACTAGTACTTATTAGTTACTAATAAGATTTTTCATATCAAATTTAACACAAAAAATCTAATTTGCATGAAATACATTGCAATTTCTTATGATAAATATAATATATCATTCAAAAACACCCCCATTTTGGAATAAATGAACACAACATAATCTGACAGTAATGGCATGGAATGATTCTGCTTTCATACTTTATTAATAGTTAATTATTAATTATATGGCGTATCAAGTTCCAATAGAGAGCTCAAGTAATCCATGCTGTGGTAGATAAAAAATTGTCATTGGGAATTGTCTAAGTTGATGATAATCTGTCTGTAGCTAAAGTAATGTCAGATTTTTTTTAAAACGAGTTAAATGGAAAGCAGCTTTGGATTGGTAAAATAGGAATTTAGAACAATTAGCTCAAAACTCTCGTAGAAATGTCATTCTGTTATTACTAAATCACTGATTTGGAATTGTTGATTTACTTCTTCATGCTACTTCTTTTAGATCTTAATCTTTCTTATTGCCCGTCTAATTCGTAATTAGATTTCTTATAATAAAAACTTAAATATGGGTTATATATCAAATTCATTTCTTTAGATTTCATTTTGGTTTTTATCATTCTAGAATATATATTGTCACAATTCCCATACCTAGTATTTGTGAAAGCTGGCACAAGATAAATTAAATATAGTAGTATATCAGATTTGAAGGAATATTTTATGTTGTAAAGCATGGTCATTAGTCACTATGGTCAGGTAGGTTGGTTATGGTTGGAAAATATTGTTGTTTATGTTTTGAAAGTACAAATTACCTTTTCAGTTTTTAGCATTGATGGTTTAATTTATAAATGACTTTATACAGCTGCATAGAAGGAGCCTTCCTTCCTCATCCTTTACAAATATAAATTCCTAATATGTTTCAAAAGTGAATTCTTGATAGGATTCAAAATCTTTTATTTCTAGTTTATTCATTCTTTTATTCTTGTTGTTCTTCTATTGAAACAATAACAAAAACAGGCATTAAATTGGATGATGTGCTTAAAGGGTAGAAGGTTTATTTTGAAATTGGCACCAAGATTACACACATTCACATCCTAAATGCATCATATCCTAAATGCAGGAATTCCGAAAAGTTGTGAGTTAGGGTGTAGAGTGATGAAAAAGTTGCGATCCCTTCTCTAAGATAATACTAACAATAACAACACTTTGTTTGAAGACTTAGAGGTGCTTGAACAGATCTATAAGCACATTTATGCTAGTTTTTCAATTTATGTCATTTCTAAATCTCCCTAAACTGCTGCATAAATCTCTCAATGATGTCATCCGGTTTTGAATGTCTTATACTTAGAAATTAGAATCCTTGTAATGACATGGTTGAATTTTAGTGTTCACTAGCCCTCTAAAAAGATTTCAGCATTGTAACTGTTAGAAACTTGGGCTGCTCATGTTATTATACGTTTAAATGATGACAACTGGAATTACCCTAATGTGAATCCTGTAGTGTTCTCATTTCCTTTATGAGTGAAGGCATGTGAAGAGTAGTACAAAATAGTGTACTACATCCGGGCCATATCTAAAGTGTTGCTTGAGATTAAGGCTAATGAAAATGATCATAAACCTTAAATGTTGATAGTGTCTATATAGTTGGAATCTCCTTAATAAAAATCCAAGGTATTTTATTTATAAAACAATATTAGTGTTATTTGTTCTAGCCTTTTATGTTATTATTCTTATTAAAATATAAATTGTTTTGTCCAATTGACATAAATTATGTTACTTTCCAAAATTATTTTTGATTAATAATATGACAAAAATAATAAATAGTAGAATATAATAGAAAAAGAATTAGGATTTCATTATTTATGAAGTTATTTGTGATTTAGAACAATTCTTTTTATAATGACTAATATTTTGGAAGGAATAGATTATGCCTTTATGTTCCTCTTAAATGTAAACGGTTGTAAATTGTAATGTCTCAACTTTACATTTGCATCCTGGTTCTGGTTGTGTTTATAGCTGATAAATTAATTGAAGTATTTTATAAAATTAACCGTTCAATTAGTTGATAAATTTAAATGACATAAAAGATATTTAATATATAATTATTTAATATTAAATTAAAATAAATTATAAAGATTAATAGGGGATTTTAGTTAAAATAATAAGGATAAAAATAGAAGAAAAAATATAAGCTATAAATTAAAATGCAATTTAAAATAACGGCTTTACCATAAAGATCTATAAATTTAAAATATGTCTTGCCAAATCTAGACTATGAGTCCATAGAAAAATCCACACAAATTTAGATCCTAACTTACCATTTGCTTCCTATTATGAGTCCACAGTAATGGAATGTAGAATTGTGAAATGGAGTGTGCGTGTGGGATGGGATGTTCCTTAGTGTTATTCCCAAATGGGTACTAGTCATGATTAAGTGATTGGATGAATTGCCATTTTTTGTGTGCTTAAAAACAGTAGATGATCTAGTGTTTAGATCATAAAGAGTAGTAGACTGGTTTATTCTATGGAGATTGTCTTTATATGTTGTCTCTTGTTTAAATTATTGATGAATTAAACAAACCCTAGGGTACTGAAGTGTTGGTGTGTGCATAGATAAAAGTGATTCAATTTAAAAACTGGTAAGTATGTATATCTTGTTAACGCAGAGTGGTAAATAGGAAATTTGTAGACATCTATAATACTAGTAGTTCTCAGATCTCCAAAAATAAATAACTTGGACTGTTGAGAAACATGAATGAAACAAGAAAGAAAAACTTTGGGAGGTGTATAATAAGGCAAATTGATATTTATATATTAGACTAATAAGGGAGAAGTGATTCTGGTGAATACTGATTAGAACCTTTTACAGAAAAATCCCGAATACAGCGGGTGATTAAAACGTTCACATGCACTCCCGGAGTTTTAGCTGTTTTCTGTAGCAGCCTTTTGTTTGAGAGAACGTTCAATGCCATGAATATCTTCCCCACGCACTCTGGCCTACCTTACCTTGTCTTAGTGCTTTGTTATTTCTATTTTCCATATTTTGTTCTCTTGTGACCCATTATGAGCTTCTGGCATTAACCTTTAGATCATTGAAGGATCCATAACACCTGTCGTTCTCCAAATGCATTTTCTTTTACTTATTTTGTATATAAACAAACAGGGTCCCTCTTTGGAAAAGAAAGCTATCATATTCTCTTGCTTTTGGGAACAATTTTGTACTCATGCCACTCCTGGCATGCTACAAGGTCTTCACCTCACAAAATTTAATGTGAAGAAATAAATAAACTTGAACAAATTTAATGGGAGAATTTAAGACTTAAGAGAAAAACAAGGGGGGCCTGACGATGGTAGTAAATTGGTGTTGACGATGGCCGTACACTTTGCTTGAATGAATGTAAACTTAGAGTCTCTCTGGATTGGGATTGGGACATAGTAGTGACAATGGATGGAACCACGCACTGACACTGATGTTTTCTTTTTCTTTACACTTTCTTTTCTCTTTCCAACCTAGGTCTGCTATGATCTGACGTGTACAGTGTACTCTCATGCGACGGTCAAATCCTTGTCGGATTGGGTGGGTGTCAGAAGCAACTTATGGCTACTCGTGGGCTACTACCCTTCAAATCAAACATTATTCGCCATTTAAATAACCTGCTCACAAATTATCAATGGCAAATGTTTCTCCCTACATTAATTAATCTTCAAGAAAAATGTGTGTCTTTTAAATAAAGTGTCTTAACAATTTCCTAAGAAAAATTATATAATACATTATTATTTTGCAATTACAACTAACATACTTTAAGTACTAAATAAAGTCGTGTTACATCACTTAAAATTATTAATAAAATTTATTTATATAGATAATTTTACAATTTGATAAATATATTACAAATTAATTGTTAAATAATATCTTATACCAAATTTTAACACAATCAATTAAGTTTTATCTTGTCTTAGTTGTTACATTTTTTATTGTACTGATATTTTATGTAAAAAAGGGATTTAAATTTAGGTAACTATTTTTTTCTTTCTCTTTTTACATGTTTATTTGAACTACGTGTTTCTTTATATTTGTAACCAAATTTTTTAAGTTTTATTCTTAATATTATTATATTATATATGAACCAAATAAAATTGAATTTTTATCTTATAATTTAGAGTGTATATAGACACAAACGTACCAATAGTAAAATTGAAAGGACATAACTTCAACTAAAATTTCTAATTATTTGTAATTTTATTTTACCACATCCTGATTTATTATAAGAAAAACAATCATTTTTATATGATTAATAAGTTCTTTTGAAAATAGTTTTTTTTTTAAGATTTCATTTAAACATAAGTCAAATTTATTGAGACACTTTTGTAGTTCATGAAAAAAATAATTTAAACAAAGTGAAAATTGCTATATTAACACTCTTTATATTTGCTGAAAAAACTAATTCAATTGTCCTATTTTTAAATTAAATAAGAAAAGCATAATGAATAATATTAAATTGTTTAAAAGTAATTTGTGTTTTGTTTTCAATAGTATCTAAAAGCTTAAAACTTTTTTTTTCTCTGTTTATAATAGTAAATACTTTCTGTCCTAAATAATAAGCATTTTGTTTAAAACATTTGTTCTAAATTATAACTCACTTTATAATTTTAATGCAATATTAATAATTTTTTTCAACATATCCTATATTATTTATTACTATTTCTTCTTTCAGTTTTTATAATTTTTCTTTCTTCTATAATAAATGAAAGACAATATTATAAAAATATGTATAATTTCTTTTTCTTGTATAATAATAATTATATTTATTAATTTCTGTGAAAAATAAAAAACGTATTATAATTTGGGATTGAGTAGAGTATAAAAGGACAACTAAATTAAATTCATATTAGTTAGATGTTTTTAGTTATTATTATGAACTACACAATGAATATTTGTACTTTATCATTATTTTTCATGAAGAATTCCTTAAGTCTGGCTTAAAGATATTTGTTAGTTAGCATACTACTACTGACAAGAAAAACAGAAAAAGAATTATTATTTTGAAAATCACGTAGATATTTTATAAAAATTAGTATAATGTAGTTTGATTAATGAAGTCGAACATATTTAATGGATTCAGATTTGATTTTTATTATGTTATAAAAATTAGTATAGTGTAATTCACTAATGGTGTTAATTTGTGTAGTATGTGACATCAATTTAAGTCGTATTAATTTATTCACTTTGATATTTCCTTACTCTTTTATCCTTGTTATCATTTTCATTTCATTTCAACTTGTGTTTTTTGAATTTTTTATCATTGTGTATCATTGATTCTAAATGATTTTGATATTGTCTATATTTGGCTAGATGATGGTGGTGCATCTTCGGACGAAGAAGATCTTAGTACCGGAGATGATGTTCAAGATGGACAATCAAAGAGTGAGGATCGTGAGCTTAAAGATAGACTTTTACGCAAGTTTGGAAGCCATATTGGTACTTTAAAATTGGAGTTTTCTAAGAAGAAAAAGAAGGGTAAGCTTCCAAAAGAAGCAAGACAAACACTACTTCAATGGTGGAATCTTCATTACAAATGGCCATACCCAACGGTAAATGTTTCATTGTTATATACTACTGTTTGTTTATTATGCACATTGGTGAATTTTGTTTCCCATACTAGCATTCAATTAAAAAAATATATTGTTTTACTTGATTATCCAGGAAGCTGATAAGATTGAACTGGCCAAGACAACAGGGCTAGACCAAAAGCAAATTAACAATTGGTTTATTAATCAAAGAAAACGTCATTGGAAACCATCTGAGAATATGCAGTTCTCTATGATGGAAAATTTTACTGGACGGTTCCTTACTGAAGAATGAGGTGCATTTGTAAGACATTCTCAATCTCAAATGTATATCCTACTAGGTAATTATTGATGTTATTTTCTTTTGTAAATTATAAATTAAAAAGCAGATTACTGACAGTAAAATGATTATTATATTCCCACAAGGATAAAAGGGAATTGATCATAGTAATTTGCGTCACTTGTATTCTTGATGAATAACTACTTGCCATTGTGAATGAATGTTTATACTCGTTCATGGTCCTACTCCGACTTCGCTGGGTGTTGATGCATTAGTTTTGTTAGTGCTAAAGCACTGGATTGAAAAAGAATAAAAGTATTTGCAAGAGAGAGAAGAGATTGTAGAATTAATTTTATTTCTTAATTGGTTTCATGCCAAATAACACCTTGCATATACATATATAGTAATGAGAATACTTACTTGTAACAAGTAACAACTTAAATACTCTACAATTGGATTATATATATATATATATATATATATATATATATATATATATATATATATATATATAATCAATGAATATAAAAGTTAAAGTTTGCTTATAAAAGAGAAGGAAGGGAGTACCTCTTTATAATTCAATTATGCTAAACACAACTTTAATAGTCAGTTTGTACAACACCTAACTTCTTCCTTAAAACTAAGAATTTCTCAATTTTCAATCCTTTTGTGAAAATGTCTGCAAGCTCTGATTCACTTGAGCAATGTCCTACTTCAAGTTCACATTGGTTCATCTTCTCCCACAAGAAATAAAATCTTTCTTCAATGTGTTCGCTTCTGCCATGTAAAATTGGATTTCTGGCAAGATTAATGTTTGATTTGTTGTCAATTTGTAGCTTCAGTGGTCTCCTAGTATGGATTTGCATTTCATCGAACACAGACTTGATCCAGATGGTTTGACAAGCAACATAAGATTATGTTATGTATTTCACTTCACATGAGGACAATGCCACCACAAATTGCTCCCTTGAACACCATGAAATTAGAGCACCAAATACTTGAAAGAAATATCCAATTATGATCCTTCTATCTTCTTTGTCTCCACACCAATCAACATCATAAAAATAGTTGACCAGTGCCTCTTTGCCTTCACTTGATTATGGAAATAGGATTCCACAATTGAGTAATACTTTTAGATATCTCAGGATTCTCCTTGCAGCCTTCATGTGTGACACTCTAGGTTTATACATGTATATACTAACCAGTCCCATAGAGAATCATATATTAGGTATATTGTTGCACACATGCCTCAAGGAGCATACAATTTTCTTGAACAAAGTGACATCAATCTTGTCCTCATTTCCATTCTTCTCAAGTTTCAAATTTGATTCAATAGGGGAAGACGCAAAATTTGAGTAAAGCATCCAAAATCACTTGAGGATTTCTTTTACATGTTTTCTTTGATGTAACTGTACCATTTTTGGTCCTTCAAAACATGGATATGCATTTCATCGAACATAGACTTGATCCAGATGGTTTGACAAGCAACATAAGAATATGTTATGTATTATGCTTCACACGAGGACAATGCAATCACAAATTTCTCCCTTGAACACCATGAAATTGGAGCACCAAACATTTTAAAGAAACATCCAGTTGTGATCCTTCTATCATCTTTTTCTCCACACCAATCAACATCAGAAAAATAGTTAATCAGTGCCTCTTTGCCTTCACTTGATTCTGGAAATAGGATTCCACAATTGAGTGATCCTTTTAGATATCTCAGGAGTCTCCATGCAGCCTTCATGTATGACACTCTAGGTTCATACATGTATCTGCTAATCAGTCCCATAGAGAATTTCATCTCCTTGAATTTCATCAAATTTTCCAATTACAAGCAGGTCATCAACATATAGGAAGAATATGGTTATGTATTGTGCCACGGCCTGCACATATACACCATACTCAGACTTCCACTTGGTGAATCCCAATTCCACTAGGCATGAGTCAATTTTCTTGTTCCATGCCCTAGATGCCTACTTGAAGCCATAAAGAGCTTTGTAGAATTTGTATACTTTTATTTATTCACCTTGTATCACAAAACCAGATGGTTGAGTGACATACACAACTTCATATAGTGGTCCATTTAAGTGAAATGTTGACCAGTCTTACTTGCATGCTAAGGAAACCACAAGTTTGACAGTTTCCAGCCTTTCAACTAGGGCATACATTTCATAGTAGTCAAGTCATGCTCGTTGGAGGAACCCTTTTGCAACCAATCATGCCTTATGCCTTACAACTGAACCATCAGGACAATGCTTCACCTTGAACACTCTTTTTACTTCAATAACTTTGGTGTTTGTTGGCAACTTAACTAGTTCCCGTGTATTGTTTCTTTCTATAAACTATAGTTCTTCTATCATGGTTGCTTTCCATTGTTTAATCTTCAAAGCCTCATTGTACTTGATATGCTCAGCTTTTGCAAGCAAAATAAAATGAACCAAGTATCCATCTGTTGTGACGTCATTATTACCAACCACTTCACAAGCCTAAAGTCTAGTTGGAGTAATTCTGGTTCTTTAAGGCCTTTGTTATGTGGATATTACATCTTGTTGGACTACTTCATTTACATGCTCATGATCTTCTGTTTCTACAACTAGAGTTTCATTGAGTTGAGGTTCATAAACTGAAGCCTCATCTTTCTCACTACTTTCTTCATACAAACTATTGCTCATCATTGCCTTGTTGGATGTATAATTTGATTCTCAATTCCATGCAGAGTTCTCATCAACCATAATGTCTCTGCTCACCAAGACCGTGCCATTTATTTGATTGAATAATATGTATGCTATAGTTTGTGATAAACTGCCATAATCATAGGTTCACTCTTTTCATCAAGTTTTCTTCTCCTAGCATCAAGAACATGTATATAGCAGATGGAACCAAAAACTTTTTAGATGACTCACAAATGGTTTCTTGCCACTCCACACTTCTTTATGAACATTGTTCTTCAGTCTTTTGGTAGGGCATCTGTTTAGCATATAAGCAACAGTGGTGACTACTTCACCCCATAAAGACTTAGGCAAGTTCTTTTGTTTCAACATACATCTGGACATATCCAATATGCTCATATTACTTCTCTCTTTGATTCCATTGTGTTAAGGGGTGTAGGGATCAGTTACCTCATGGTCAATTCCATGTTCTTCAAAAAATTACTCAAATAACTTGGATGTGTATTGATGACTTCTCGACAAGTGTACAAATAACCTCGAAGTAATAAAAATAAAGATCGTATCCACATGAATTGTTATCTAACAAAGTTACGATTCTGCGAATTTAAAAGTAAAGATTATGGGGATTCGAGTTTTATTGCGAAAATTTAACTTGTTCTGAAATTAATGCGTGAAAGAGACTAGGTATTATTTGAATACCTTGTTTATCCCTTATTGATGTTTAATGTCTTATATTGATGGTAAATTCGTTATATTTTCATAGAAAACTAACAAGAATATTCCCAATTTTTTGATGTACAATTCACTAACTTCTATTGGATGTCTCTTATTCCCATTCAACCGGCATAAGTGAAGTGAGGCGTTGTTACAATATGTTAATTCAAATGCCACTACTAAAGATATATTATCTCTATTCAACTGGCATAAGTAGATTAATGACCTATGTTAGACTCATAGGCTTAGGGTCACTAATCCCTACTTGTCTAAAATCATACAATCAATGCGTCCACAGATAATAAGCATTACGAACAAAGGCAATTAACTAAAAATATAACTTCAGTTATTCATATAACATCAAATTAAACATACGATCCAACAGGTTCAAAACAAGTTCATCAAACAAAACCAAATCTAGAGTAATTTAGTTACTCATAATAATATAATAAAATACCAAACAAATCAGATGAAGATATCATGTGAAATCTTTTAAGAGTTTGGCCTCCAATGACTTCCAATGCTCTCAAAATCATCGTCCAGGTGCATTTTTCTGTAACTTTCAGTCGAAAACCGCAAAACCCCTAATTCTATACCAGAAAATCCTTTTTATAGCCAAATAGTGCGCCAGTACGTGTCAGAAAAAACCCAGACTTTTAGCCCATCGCGCCAATGATGCCCAGTATCGCGCGATGCAACTTCACTGTGCCCACAATTGCAACTCAATTGTGCCCTTTTCCCTTGGTTTTTGCTATTTTCTTAAATTCTCTTCACTTGGTCAATCTTGGCTATTCCTTGGCACTTTTGCTACACTTTTAATTGACATTCAACAAAATCACTTCCAATATTCAAGAAAAACATGTAATGACAGAGTGTCATTACAACCCCAAACTTAATTTGTTGTTTGTCCTCAAGTAACCTGCCTACAATTGCACATTTCAATCGACAGAAAATGCTACTATAACCAATGAATATCATCTTTCCTTATTTTTGTTACCTAATAATCATTTTCGCCTTAAACTTCAATCAAGAAAATTCAGAAAAATACCTTTGACATGCCAAATACTTAAACTGTATCTCATCTCACTATGATTTCACTCGTAATAACAAGGTAATCTTTCCATTAACATACAAAATAATCTTATATTGAATTTGAAAAGTTTCTAAAAAGAGTAAATCAAAGTTGTTTAAACACACACTATTTGAGATCTTTCTAGGTTGTAGCGGAGCTTATGTCAAATTATGATAATTTGAGAGAGTATGTTTAAATCTTTGGAGACAGGTACCTAGTTTTCCTTGTGTTATCAATTTGATTTCCATAAAACTTTTATTTATTCTATTAGTACTAGAGACAATCTTTTTCGTTCTTGTTCTTTTGCTTTTCTTTTTTTTCTCTTTTTTTTTTGAAGTTATTTTAACTTCTTCATTTCTTTTTGATAATTTTTTTTTATCAGTTTCTCTAGTACCTGTAGCACCTCAAATTTCCCCCCGTCATTCATGCATTCATTTTTAGGTCATTTAACATTTCATATTGCATTGCATCATATCAATCAGAATCAGATCCAAGAAGCTTGAACGTCATCCAAGACACTTTGTGGGTTCTATTTGGGTGATCAGTCAACACAAGGGAATGACTTGAGTTACTTCCAACATGTTCAAATGGGGTCTATTCATCATTCAAAACGCTAATCTCGAAGGAGCAAAAGTTTGTGTCTGAGCTGTCATGCTCGCTAGGCGAGCAGCGTGGTTCGCTTAGCGAATCTGAACTATCATGCTCTTTAGGCGAGCAAATTCTTCGCTAGGCGAAACGCACTTATTTTTGAAAAAATATAACAGCAGAATCTTGGACTTGGACCTCTCATTTGAGCCCACCAAGCCACGAAAATCAGGTTATAAATTCTAAAGTTTCAGTGGAACAAAACCTAGAAGAGAACAAAAGAGAGAAGAGCTAACAGAATTCAGAGCAGCCTCCAGAGACTGAAGGGAACTCATCTGCAAAGAACCAATTCCCTCTCATATAAACCCTAAGATTTTTCTGCAAACCAACAGTGCAATTCAATTTCTATCGATCTCTCCAGTCAGGTTTTCCCTATTTCCATTACTTTATGCTTTCAATTTGAAATTTTCGAATGTGTGAGGAATTATGGTTGAATCTGGGAGAGTGGGTATAGTTAGGTTTTTCCCGGGGGTTTAGATATGCATGAATATATAGAACAATGCCTTGAATGTTTGATCACTTAATTTCTGAAACCGTACTATTATCAGAGAAGAATCCAAAACCCGCATGCGTTCGCTAGCCCATCGCTAGGCGAGCCTGCAGCGACGCTTCGCTAAGCCTTCGCTAGGCGAAGCCGTAGCGATCGCGACAATAGCTTTTTTTCTATTTGCTCTCCAATCTGTGTTGTGTTCGTTATGACATGCTTTCTATTGCATCCGTGCACTGTTCACTTGACACTGTTGTTGCTATGATTCTTCTGTTTGGTGCAACTCTTGATTGCACCCTATCTTGTTTCTCTAACCTCTTTGTTGAGTTTTTGTGAGGGCTCACATGACTCTTGAAGAGATAGCTTGCTTGGTATTCCACTTTATTTGTGGGATACCATTTGGAGATTTATTCTGATTGCTTTGCCGACTTGCTTTCTTTGATGATGCTAGCTTGAGAGACCTCTGGGTTTCTTGTTTCTTTAGTTGCTGTTACTTCGGATTTTTATCCGTGTGGTAGATCTCTTGATCCTTTATCTTTCCCGCATTTTACCACTTTCTTAGCTGGAAGACCTCAATAGGAGGCAATGTTTTCTTTTGTTTGTTTACTTTTGTGCCCAAAGACCTCCAAGAAGAGGCATCAGTGCTAAAGACCTCCCCGAAGAGGCAATTGACGGATAAAAGGGATTAGTAGTTAATCCCCTGTTATTCAGTGTGTCGTTCCTTATGCTTGCACTACGTGTCGATGCTTCGAACAAAAGCCCAAGATCTTTTGTCCGGTCAGTCAGTGGAGAGGGTTCCACCTTTCTGAATCCCCACTTTTTGTCATGAGCTCACCCTGTCCAGGGTTAAGAGCTATGAGGTCTTATCCTCATTACCCTTCTGATCTGCTCACCCTGACGTTCAGTGTCAGTGGTTAAGAGCCCGTTTGATTACCCTTCCATGGCTTGTTTGTCGAGGTTGATATGACCCCTCTTGACTAAAGCCCTACCCATGTATGTTTGAGCCCCCTTGTTGGCATGGTTACTTTATGCATGTTTGTTTTGTATGGTGTGATCGTCTCCCCATAGGATTGCTAGGCTTCGTATAGTCTCCCGTTTGCATGTCAATTAGGTAGCACGGTTCCTTCGTCTAAGACTTCCTTTTTGCATGAGCATTCCTAAAAACACAACAAACTCATTGATTTTTCTTCTCCTAAGAACACGTTAACTCCTTCTACTACAGGCGAGTAAGTCTCCAAAGGTCGAGCATCCGGTAGATTGCGTAGTAACGTCGTTCACCTAAAAAACACAAAACAAACCCGTAGGTAGCCGAACTACGGTTTGCTCTGATTCTCATTCCAGATGAGATACGTAGGCATAAGACGCGATGTCTTAGCGAGCACACTCCTCTTTAACCCATAGGTAGCCGAGCTACGAAGACTCTGATTCTCATATTCAGATGAGATACGTATGTAGTGGATGCGACATCTGTGCGAGTCATTTTCTTTTGACCCCTCTTTTAGCAAATAGTACATTAGATAAACCCACACCCTTTAGACGAGAACAACAAGAGTGGATCCCGTAGAGTACTACGGATGCGTAGGGGTGCTAATACCTTCCCTTCGCATAATTGGTTCCCGAACCCGAAATTTGGTTGCGAGACCTTGTCTTTTCCTTTCCGTTTTCCAGGTTTACTTCGAGCGTTTCCTTTCCCTTCTTTGGGATAAATAACGCACGGTGGCGACTCTTCTGTCTTTTCTTTTTTCGCCGGTTGTTTTTTCGCATTCCCTTTTTTAGGTTGCGACAGTACCCAACCCCAAACTTAAACTTTTCTCACTTCTAAGAGCAACCCCAAACTTATTCTTTTGTCTGCAATAAGGAACTAAAAATTGTACTTAACTCCAAAGAGAAGGTGAAAATATTTAATATTTTAAATCATGGGCTAATTAATTAGGCTATGTCACCGAAAGAAAGGCTAAGGCTGAAAGTGGCGGGCAAATGGTGTATAATTAAAACCGGATTGGATTAAAAAGGCTGAGAGATTATAACCAAAAAGTTGTCTCAATGTTTGTTTTTTCACCCAATAAACTAATTCAGAAAATTTTGTAAATTCTATAAAACACAATATAAGAAAAAAAATTAAACAATGAAACAATTTGGCTCAAACCTTACTAACTGAGGTATCTGGAGATTGAGTAAAAGACAATTGCTTTTCTTTTTCTTCCTTAAATTTCAATCAGTAAGAGAACTTCCATGATGATCAACTTCTATCCAGCGATTCTTTTTGGTTCATTTATTCATTGGTAAAGTTGCAAATTATAAATCCGAAAGACACAACAGTCGCTAACCCATTTATTCAGGAAAACATAAGATAAGCAGTACAAAGAGGAAGAGTATTTATAAGTAGCTATTACTCTCCATTGTGTCTTAAAAATTATAAATTCGCTTAAAGGAAATAAATTTATCTACATGTCCCTTTTTCACATTTTATTGGCAAAACAGATCTTGCATTTCAGTCATTCTGTTGTTGAAGTCTCTATGTTGCATGGCTCGTTATTTTTTCATCTCTCCTACCCTTCTTGCTTGGTTCTGGTCTTGATTTCTGAAATAAGTCTCCATGTATTTAGTGGTTGTAGACCATGCTCTTAATGTAGCGGTCAATTCATAACCATCAAGCTATGGGAAAGCTTGAAGGAGAAGAGCGATCCAAAATGCAACGGAATTTAAAATTTCTCCTTTAGTGATCCTTACGAGTGGGCATGATCAATGATAGAATCGTTACCTCTTTTGGCGATTGTAACCTTTAATGCAAATCTATGGAGCGATCACGAACGTTGAACGATGACAACGCCTCTACTCAGTCCACACGAACGGATTCCTTCAATCTCAGTGCTAGCTGTTACAAATGAAGACTTTGAGTGAGATAGAGAGAGAGAAATGAAATTGCAATTGCACAAATGCTTCTACACAATGGTTCTATTTATAGAACCACTTGTGTGGGCTGCAAGCTAAAAAAGCCCACTAAAGTGTATGTGGCCCCTATTTTATAATATGCCAAAATCACTTAAGCGCGTGGTACCTTACCATATTTCGTATTCTACTTAAGTACACTGTACCTTACGATGTTCTATAATTCACTTAAGTGCACCGTACATTACGGTATTCCTTAGTTACTCCATCTCTCATTAATCCGTCCTTTTGTGTGTGACCCTGTAGGTTTTCGCGGTATTGGCAATTATATTAAATCACGTATTTAACATAATAAGCAGTGAGTGGTATCCAGAAACACATCACTGTTACCCAAGACACGAAAATGTCATGTGATCTGACAAATCCTTTTGTGATAATACTTATGTGTACAATTACCCTTTTGCCCTTATGTCTATATTGAACACAAGGCGTAGACCGTGTCATCCTTGTCCAGTTCAATATTGGGCCCATAGACATTTATCCTGTTACGCAGGATGGGCAAATTCCATCTAGGTCACTCATGTCCCTTAGCATGCTTCAGGGAGTACCCATCAACTGTCTTTATGGTCATCCAGTTACGGACAATGTTTGATCAACAATAAGGCACTCGACTCTACATCTAAGGTCCATAGTGGTTTCAGGTCGAAGGGTGGTATACACCATTATCACCATGAGAATAACTTATGACTCTTTGCATAACATTCTATATAGTATTCTCATAGCGGGTCAATCCAGTATAAATATTACTCTTAATATTCATACCTATGTTTAAGACTTGATAACTCTTTATCCATGATCCATGAGATGTGATCATCAGTCTATATACATAATAGTCTTAATGCTTTAATGTTATCCCACTTCACAATAAAGCTCGACTATGGATACTTTAGGAATAATGTCTTTATGTTTAATGTGATCTCATGATTAAGTCACACTTGATACGTTAAACAGACTATCTATTCTAGGGACTTTATCAGACAAACATAATAAAGAAAAAGCGTTTTATTATTATTAAATAATTTGATACAAGTACCAAAAATATTGGTATCTAGGGCTTACACCAACAATCTTCCACTAGCACTAGAGCCAATCAGGCATACCCTTAATGCCCATAGATCTAGTATGGCCATCATGCTTCTGTTGCGCAAGAGGCTTTGTCAGTGGGTCAGCAATATTGTCAAGTGTAGGTACTCTGCATATTTTCACATCTCCTCTATCTATTATCTCTCGAATGAGGTGATAACGCCTAAGTATGTGTTTGGATCGTTGGTGGGATCTAGGTTCCTTAGCTTGTGCGATAGCACCATTGTTATCACAATAAAGACCAATGGGATCCACAATGCTAGGAACTATGCCAAGTTCAGTAATGAACTTTTTGATCCAAACAACTTCCTTTGCTGCACTTGAGGTAGCAATATACTCGACCTCGGTTGTAGAATCAGCAACTGTATCTTGCTTTGAACTTTTCCAACTTACAGCGCCACCGTTTAAGCAAAACACAGATTGCAATCTAAAGTCATCCTTATCTGTCTGGAAGCTAGCATCGGTGTATACAATTACAACCAGCTCTTCCCGACCTCCACATATCAAGAATGAGTCCTTAGTCCTTCTCAAATACTTAAGGATATTCTTGACAACTACCCAATGAGCATCACCAGGATCAGATTGGTACCTACTCGTTGCATTTAAAGCATACAAGACATCTGGTCGAGTACATAACATGGCATACATGATAGATCCTATTGCAGATGCATATGGAATCTTATTCATGCGATCCCTTTCTTCCATAGTTGAAGGGGATTGTGTTTTTGATAGACACAAGCCATGTTGCATAAGTATGAATCCTTTCTTGGAATCATGCATATTAAAGCGTCTCAGCACTTTGTCTATGTACGTACTCTGACTTAGGTCAAGCAGTTTTTGTGATCTATCTCTATAGATTCTGATTCCTAATATATAGGTTGCTTCACCTAGGTCCTTCATAGAAAAGCATTTCCCCAACCAAGACTTTACTTGTTTCAGGATAGGGACATTGTTTCCAATGAGTAATATGTCATCTACATATAATACCAGGAAAACGATCATGCTCTCACTAACCTTCTTGTAGACACAAGGCTCATCTTCATTCTTGATGAATCCATATTGCTTTACCGTTTCATCAAAACGAAGATTCCAGCTTCTAGAAGCTTGCTTCAATCCATAGATTGATCTTTGTAACTTACATATCTTTTGGGCTTCTTCTGGTACGTCAAATCCTTCAGGCTGTGTCATGTACACATCCTCAAGAAGATTCCCATTAAGGAAAGCAGTTTTGACATCCATCTGCCATATTTCCTAATCATGATATGCAGCAACAACAAGTAAAATCCCATGAATTTGTTTATATCCTTTTGCAACCAGTCTTGCCTTATAGGTATGTACCTTACCATCCATGTCAGTCTTCTTTTTGAAGACCCACTTGCATCCTATAGGGTTAACTCCTACAGGAGGCTCTACCAAGGTCCAAACTTGGTTTGTGTACATGGAATCCATTTCAGATTTCATGGCTTCTAGCCACTTCTCAGACTCGGGACCAGTTATGTCCTCTTAGTAGGTCACAGGCTCATCTTGATCCATGAGTAATACATCACCTTGATCAGTTATGAGATATCCATATCTCTCAGGTAGGCGACGTATCCTGCTTGACCTACGTTGGTCTTGTTCTACTTGAGCAGGTTGCTCTTCCATAACTACTTGTGTTTCCTGCTCTAATTCCTCCATAGGTGTATCAATGCTTTGTGATTCTTGAATTTCTTCAAGCTCTACTTTCCTCCCACTGATTCCTTTGGAAATAAAATCCTTTTCTAGGAAAACTCCAGTTCGAGCGACAAACACTTCTCCCTCATAAGGATTGTAGAAGTAATACCCTCTTGTTTCTTTAGGGTACCCCATAAATAAGAATTTGTCAGATTTGGGCTAAAGCTTAGTTGAAATTTGTTGTTTCACATAGACTTCGCAACCCCAAATCTTCATGTAAGACATATGTGGTTTCTTACCACTCCATATCTCATATGGTGTCTTCTCAACCTTTTTGGATGGAACACGGTTAAGTGTGTAAGCTGCTGTCAATAGTGCATGTCCCTAAAAGGAGTTTGGAAGATCGGCGTGACTCATCATGGATCGTACCATGCCTAACAGGGTTCAATTTCTTCTCTCAGATACACCATTCCATTGGGGTGTTCCAGGAGGAGTAAGTTGGGATAGGATCCCACACTCTTTCAGATGGTCATCAAACTCTAGGCTTAAATACTCACCACCTCGATCTGATCAAAGAGTTTTAATATTCTTACCTAGTTGGTTTTGTACTTCATTCTTGAATTCCTTGAACTTTTCAAAGGACTCTAATTTGTGTTTCATTAAATTCACATAACCATATCTACTGAAATCATCAGTAAATATGATGAAGTACTGAAAACCTCCTCTGCCTGGTATGTTCAGTGGTCCACATACATCAGTATGTATGAGGGTCAAAAGATCATTAGCTCTTTCACCTTTTCCTGTGAATGGAGACTTTGTCATCTTTCCAATTAAACAAGATCTGCATGTCTCATATGATTCATAATCAAAAGAGTCCAAGAGTCCATCTTTATGGAGTTTGGAAATGCGTTTCTCATTTATGTGGCCTAATCGACAATGCCAAAGGTAAGTTGGATTTAACTCATTAGGTTTCATCCTTTTAGTATTAATGTTATAAATAGGCATTTCAAGATCAAGGACATATAGTCCATTGTTCATTTGTGCAGTAGCATAGAATATATTGTTGGTTCTATGTGTTGGCATCAATTTTGGTAAAACCTAGAGTTTCACAAGTTGTCACAAGTGTTGTCTTGACATGAGATAACAGGTTCCTGCAGGATGTTTAAATAAAGGTTGTGCAGGATTTTGCTGAGATGTCAGACCCGATGTCAAGACATCTGTATACAGAATATTCAGTCTGAATGTTATGTATTTTGTGATTGCGCTTTTTATGCTAATCTATGTGTGATTGATGAGAAGATTGAACGCACCGTTCAATCAGTAATTAAAACCAGGGTGATTTATTTTCCAACGAGATATGATCAGTTGTCATAAGAAGATACAAATGGAAAATAGTTTTAGGGTTTTATGATGTCCAAGCCCAGCCAAACGCTTCTATATAAAGGGCATGGAAACCTGGTTTTAACACACAAGAAATAACGAACAAAATAGTGAGAGAGAATAAGGGTTTTAGTCTTGTGTAAGCGTGTGTATTGTGAGCCATTCATTCATCCATTGATGATTGAATTGGACTGACTTTTGAGTTGTAATTTGTCCACTCTAAGCTTTGAAGCATGAGTGTGTGTTTACTTGGTTGAAGCTTTTAAGCAAGATCAAGTGTGTGTTCTTGAAGAGTGTCTTCTTTCATTGTAATATTTATTTTTACATCACTGTTGTGATTAGGGGGGAGTGAGTAGGATCTCTTATCTAAGAGTTCTTAGATAAAAGTCACACGGGTAGAGATTAGGTGAAAAGACTGTAACTTGAAGTTGTTTACTGAGAGTCTTTGAACTAATTTTGTTTAGTGGATTTCCTTCCTGGCTTGGTAGCCCCCAGACGTAGGTGAGTTTGCACCGAACTGGGTTAACAATTGCTTGTGTCACTTGTACTACTGTTCTTTATCTTTTATCCTGTTTATATTGTTCAGATATTAGTGTCGTGACATTACCTTCGACATCTCATATCTGATACCAGAATTTCAATTGGTATCAGAGCAGGCATCCTGCTCTGGTTCTGGGTGAGATCTAGGGACATTACTTTCTGGTACTATGGATAGAGACAGAGGATCTGTTCACAGACCACCAATTCTGGATGTATCTAACTATGACTACTAGAAACCTAGAATGGTAGCCTTCCTGAAATCTTTGGATAATAAGGCTTGGAAGGCTGTTCTAACAGGTTGGGAACATCCAGTTATTACTAAGGAAGGAGAAGTTACAACTTATAAGAAGGCTGAGGAACAATGGACCAAGGAGGAGGATAAACTGACACTTAGAAACTCTAAAGCATTGAATGCTATATTCAATGGGGTTGATAAGAACATCTTCAGACTGGTGAACAACTGTGAGGTGGCTAAAGATGCTTGGAATATTCTCAAAACCACTCATGAAGGTACCTCTAGAGTGAAGATGTCTAGATTGCAGTTGCTTACTACCAAGTTTGAAAATTTGAGGATGAAAGAAGATGAAAATATTCATGACTTTCATATGAATATCCTTGAAATTGATAATGCCTCAGGAGCCCTGGGTGAGAAGATGTCAGATGAAAAACTAGTGAGGAAAATACTCAGGTCACTTCCCAAGAGATTTGCCATGAAAGTGACAGCCATAGAAGAATCTCAAGACATTTGCAATATAAGAGTGGATGAGCTAATTGGATCCCTCCAAACATTTGAGTTAGGAATGTGTGATAGATTTGAAAAGAAATTCAAAAGCATAGCCTTCATGTCAAACACTGAAGAGAAAGAGGAAGAAAGTGGTCAAGATACTGATGAAGATTTGGCAAATGATGTAGCATTACTGGGGAGACAGTTCAACAAACTTCTGAAAAAGATGGATGTAGGGTCTAAGTCTAATGTCAAGAACATCTCATCTGACATCAGTAGGTCCAATGATGCTGGAAGAAGAACAAGATCTGATGAAAAGTCCAAACAAGGAAAAGGAGTTCAGTGCCATGAATGTGATGGGTATGGACATATTAGAGTTGAATGTGGGACCTACCTCAAGAAACAGAAGAAGAGTCTTGTTGCTACTTGGTCTGATGAAAGTGAAACAGAAGGGGAGTCGGCCAATCTTGTGACTGTCTTGACTGGAAGATGGGGTTCTGATGGAGACTCAAGTGATGATGAAGTAACCTTTGATGAGTTAGCCACTACCTACATAAAGTTGTATTACAGAAGTGAAGAAGTGTGTCAACAAGTGGAAATTAAGAAGAAATTGATAACACAACTGGAGGATGAGAAGACAGAACACTTGGATACCATCTCTAAGTTGAAGACTGAAGTAGTGTTCTTGAACTCCAAACTGGATGAGATGACAAAGTATGTCAGAATGCTAAACAATGGATCTGAAACCTTAGACAAAATTCTCCAGACTAGAAAAATGGAAGGAGACAAGTCTGGTCTTGGGTTCAATGAATCCAAACCTGAGTGTAGTCACACTGGTAGCAAACCAAAGATGTCACATCATGTGTCACAACATCATAAGGAAAGACAATATAAAGGAAAACACCAAAGATGGAGATGTCATTACTGTGGAAAATTTGGCCACATAAAACCATTCTGCTTTAAGTTGTATGGCTATCCTAGTCCTTCTCATCATCAACCTAGACCCAAACACCACATCCCTGTCAACAGAAAACAGTGGGTTTCTAGGACTGGTGCTACTAACCTAATAGCTCACACTTCCTTCAGAGTTTCAGCCAAAGAAGACTGGTATTTTGACAGTGGATGCTCCAGACACATGACTGGAAGCAAAAACTTGCTAATTGACCTTCATCCTCATGCCACCAGCTATGTAACCTTTGGTGATGGAGAAAAGGGTGAAATCAAGGGGATTGGAAAGCTAAACTGCCCTGGAGTCCCTAACCTTGACAATGTGCTACTTGTTAAAGGACTGACTGCAAACCTAATCAGCATTAGTCAACTGTGTGACCAAGGTCTATATGTAAACTTCACAAAAATTGAATGTCTGATTACTAATAAAGAAAATGAAGTAATCATGAAAGGAGTCAGGTCTAAGGACAACTGCTATATGTGGAGTTCTCAAGAAACTGGTTATTCATCAATGTGTGCTCTAGCCAAAGAAGAAGAAGTGAGGCTATGGCATCAAAAATTGGGCCATCTGCATCTTAAAGGAATATTTCTGGGTTACTCAACAAACAGCAGAGCATTTAGGGTCTTTAATTCCAGAACAAAAGTAATGATGGAATCCATCAATGTTGTTGTTGATGATCAATAGACGGATGTCACAGACGATGTTGAGACATCTCTAAATGATGCCCCAGCTGATTTCCCTGACAAAAGTGATGAGAGTGAACTCACTCAAGCTGAAAAAATTAATAAGGGACCCTCTATCAGAATTCAGAAGGATCATCCTAAAGATCTCATTATAGGAGACCCAAATAAAGGGGTCATAACTAGATCAAGGGAAGTGATCTCACATGGCTGTTTTGTGTCCAAGATTGAGACCAGGAATGTCAAAGAAGCCTTAACTAATGAATTCTGGATCAATGCCATGCAGGAAGAGTTAGGCCAATTCAAGAGAAATGAAGTATGGGAACTGGTTCCAAGACCTGAAGGAATAAATTCTATTGGAACAAAGTGGGTTTACAAGAATAAATCTGATGAACAAGGGGTGGTTACTAAAAATAAATCAAGATTGGTAGCAAAAGGATACACTCAAGTTGAAGGAGTTGACTTTTATGAAACATTTGCCCCTGTAGCTCGCCTGGAGTCCATTAGACTATTGCTTGGAGTGGCATGTATTCTGAAGTTCAAACTGTTCCAAATGGATGTAAAAAGTGCCTTCTTGAATGGTTACTTAAATGAGGAAGTATGTGTTGAACAACCTAAAGGATTTATAGACCCAAATCTTCCAAAGCATATGTATAAGTTGAGGAAAGCCCTCTATGGGTTGAAACAAGCTTCTAGGGCTTGGTATGAGAGACTCACAGTGTTTCTCATTGACAATGAATACAGGAAGGGAGGCATTGATAAGACCTTATTTGTTAAAAATGAAGGAGGAAAACTCATGGTGGCTCAGATATATGTGGATGATATTGTGTTTGGTGGGATGTCAAATAAGATAGTCGAACATTTTGTTAAATAAATGCAGTCTGAATTTGAAATGAGCCTTGTTGGAGAGCTGACCTATTTTCTTGGGCTACAAGTCAAGCAGATGGAAGATTCTATCTTTCTATCTCAAAGCAAATATGTCAAAAACATTGTTAATAAGTTTGGCATGGAGAATGCAAGTCATAAAAGGACACCTGCTCCTACTCATCTGAAAGTCTCTAAAGATGAAAATGGTGTTAGTGTAGATCAAAATCTCTACAGAAGCATGATAGGGAGTTTGCTATATCTCACAGCAAGCAGATCTGACATTGCTTTTGTTATAGGTGTTTGTGCTAGATATCAAGCTGAACCAAAAGTCAGTCACATAAACCAAGTGAAAAGGATACTGAAATATGTCAATGGCACCAGTGACAATGAGATGATGTACACTCATGGATCTGGATCTGTGCTTACTGGATACTATGATGCTGATTGGGCTGGAAGTGCTGATGATAGGAAAAGCACCTTAGGAGGATGCTTCTTCTTGGGGAACAACTTAATATCACGGTTTAGTAAGAAACAAAATTGTGTGTCTCTGTCCACTACTGAAACTGAATACATAGCAGCTGGAAGTAGTTGTTCTCAACTGGTTTGGATGAAACAGATGCTGACTGAATACAATGTCACGCAAGATGTCATGAAATTATACTGTGACAACCTGAGTGCTATAAATATTTCTAAGAATCCTATTCAGCACAACAGGACAAAACACATTGATATTCGTCATCATTTTATTAGAGAACTAGTGGAAGATAAAATCATAGCCCTGGAGCATGTTGCTACTAAAATGCAGTTAGCTTATATATTTACAAAGGCTTTGGATGCAAATCAATTTGAATCTCTAAGAGGGAAATTAGGGATTTGTATTTATGAGAATTTGTAGCAATTAATTTGGAGTGGAAAAGGTAATAAAAATATTGTCTGCCCACTTAAAATAAAATGCCCCATTTATGGTAAATCATCATCTAGTATTGGAAATTCCATCTATTGTCTTTCCACATGCAACCTCTACTTAAACATTTCCAACTTCCTACGACTTCATCAAACTTCTCGGCTAGGGCAACTGAAACCTTTCCACAAAAACAACAAGATGTCACAACATCCAACACCATCTGGTTCTAAAACTACCAAACCTACTCACAAAGATAGAACGCCTTCTATGGATTTTCTTGATAAAGATATTTTGGACGTGATTCCCCTATCTGTAATTCCTGGCGAAGCTCCTGACTCCAACCATCCCATGGATGCATCTGCCACTACATGCCCTACTCAAGGTAACAGTTCTAATATCCCTTCCAGCTCTACTCATACTCCTAGTTCTAAGGACGACATGCATCACACTAATCGTGTCATAAGAAACCTAGTCACTAGGATTCTCAATGAAGGATATTCTGTAAAGGGAGTTTCTACTCCTCTATCAAGAAGGGACCCCTCTCCTGAGGTTGGACCTCATAATGAGAAGGATGATGATTCCTCTAGGTCTAAAAAAGATATGGCTGCTGAAGGTTTGTGCACTTTAGGGCAAACTTTGTCTGGTAAGAAATCTGTGGCATCACCTACTACCAATGCTTCACAGTCTAAGAAGCATGATTCTGCAAAGAAGGTGATTGACCTAGATGTTGATAGTTCAGATGATCAAGATGATAGCTTGCTTCATCACTTGAAGCCTAGTGTGGCTAAGAGGATGAAGACTAGAAAGGGTAGGTCTGTGGCTGAAATGATGTTAGCCAAAACTGCTAAGAAGACTACTGGTGTAGGCCCCTCAAAATCTTGGAGCAAAGTTGAGGTGAAGAAGAGGAAAGTGAGAGAAATTTCAGAGTCAGATGAAGATGTTGAAGAAGATGTCCCTGACATCTCCCCTGTTAAGAGGACAATTATTAGGAAGTCCCCTATAAAAGTTGTTGTTGTACACCTGGACAATATTTCTTTCCATCTTGAAGATGGAGCAGCAAAATGGAAGTTTGTAATCCAAAGAAGGGTGGCGGTGGAGAGAGAATTGGGCAAGGATGCTGTGGAGGTCAAAGAGGTCATGGACCTGATTAAACATGTTGGATTAATGAAAACTGTTGCTGGGTTATCTCAGTGTTATGAAGGATTGGTTAAAGAATTTGTGGTCAACATTCCTGAAGACATTGCTGATAAAAACATCAAGGAGTTTTGTAAAGTGTTTGTAAGAGGGAAGTGTATCACATTTTCTCTAACTGTGATTAATAAGTTTCTAGGAAGAGGTACAGAAGGTGCATGTGAACTGGAAGCCACAGACAATGAGGTTTGTATGGAAATTACTGTAAAACAGGTAAAGGAGTGGCCTAGCAAGAAGCATCTCCCTACTGGGAAGCTGACTGTGAAATATGCTATATTGCACAAGATAGGGTCAGCAAATTGGGTGCCTACCAAACACATCTCTACAATTTCAAATGCCCTTGGAAGGTTCATCTTTGCTGTTGGAACCAAGCTGAAATTTGATTATGGTAGATTTATGTTTGAACAAATTGTCAAACATGCTTCTACAAATGCAGTAAAGTTGCCCATAGCTTTTCCCTTAATCATTTGTGGGATTATCCTGAGCCAGCACCCTGGAATTCTGAGCACAAATGATCTTCCTAGTAGAAGAAAACCTCCTCTATCGGTTCATTACAAATTGTTTGAAGGCAGTCATGTCGAAGACATTGTCATGACATCTGCTGTGAAAAAGCCAACCTCAAAAGGTGGTCTTATTGCTGAACTGTAAGAAACTTGTAAAGAATTGGATACAACGATAAGGGTAACAAAAGCCAGGAAAGAAGCTTTGGAGGATCTGATTGCCATCTTGGAGCAAGCTGATAGAGAGAATGTTGGACAGGCCAAGGAAACAGAAGTCCAAACCTCTAGTGATAGGTCTGAATCTAAAGATGAAACAAGTGGCAGTTCTGGTTCTGATGCTGATGAAGATGCAAGCCCCTCTAACTAGTTTTATTGAAGTTGTCCCCCACTCTTCTGATGGTGTGTTGTGATGGATGTTCTGGTGTTTTTTTTGGCAGTTATGTTCTGCTGTTTTAATATGTATTTTTCTGGTTTGATGGATTTTACCTCAGCTTATATAGCTGTGTGTGTTCTGGGATCTGTAACACTTAACAATCTGCTTTGACATTCTGTGTGACATTCTATGTGTTTGGCTAAATAGACATTTATTTTGTCTCTTTGGTCTCTTTTGGCTAAAAAGGGGGAGAAGTAGCTAAAGTAGCTATGTTATACTATATACAGATGATGTTGAATGTGATGTTACAAATGTTGAAGGTGATGTTACAGATGATGTTGGAGATAATCTGTTTATTATAGGTGATGTTAGATGGGGAGGTGCATGTTACAGGTGATGTTAGAGAGGAGAAATGTTCTCTCTGTGTTAAGCAGACTAGTGCTAACTGGAGGGGGAGGTGGAGCACAAGCGCATGTGTGTTTAATATGTGTTTACTAGTTACTATCTTAGCTAGTAATGCGTGTTTTATTCTTCTGCTGCTAAACTGATACTGTGATTATTCTCTTGTGAAACAAATGATCTGATGTATGTTTTAGCCAAAATTTTCCAAAGGGGGAGTTTGTTGGTTCTAAGTGTTGGCATCAATTTTGGTAAAACCAAGAGTTTCACAAGTTGTCACAAGTGTTGTCTTGACATGAGATAACAGGTTCCTGCAGGGTGTTTAAATAAAGGTTGTGCGGGACTTTCCAGAGATGTCAAGACATCTGTATCTAGAACATTCAGTCCGAATGTTATGTATTTTGTGATTGCGCTTTTTATGCTAATATATGTGTGATTGATGAGAAGATTGAACGCGCCATTCAATTAGTAATTAAAACCAGAGTGATTTATTTTCCAACGAGATATGATCAGCTGTCATAAGAAGATATGAATGGAAAATAGTTTTAGGGTTTTATGATGTCCAAGTCCAGCCAAACGCTTCTATATAAAGGGCATGGAAAACCTGGTTTTAACACACAAGAAATAACGAACGAAATAGTGAGAGAGAATAAGGGTTTTAGTCTTGTGTGAGCGTGTGAATTGTGAGCCATTCATTCACCCATTGATGATTGAATTGGACTGACTTTTGAGTTGTAATTTGTCCATTCTAAGCTTTGAAGCATGAGTGTGTGTTTACTTGGTTGAAGCTTTTAAGCAAGATCAAGTATGTGTTCTTGAAGAGTGTCTTCTTTCATTGTAATATTTGTTTTTACATCACTGCTGTGATTGAGGGGGAGTGAGTAGGATCTCTTATCTAAGAGTTCTTAGATAGAAGTCACACGGGTAGAGATTAGGTGAAAAGACTGTAACTTGAAGCTGTTTACTGAGAGTCTTTGAACTAATTCTGTTTAGTGGATTTCCTTCCTGGCTTGGTAGCCCCCAGACGTAAGTGAGTTTGCACCGAATTGGGTTAACAATTGCTTGTGTCACTTGTACTACTGTTCTTTATCTTTTATCCTGTTTATATTGTTCAGATATTAGTGTCGTGACATTACCTTCGACATCTCATATCTGATACTAGAATTTCATATATCATTCAAATTAATTGAGCAACAATTGTTCTTTATTATAAATGAAAAATCAAACTTGTCCAAACAAGAAATGGAAATAATATTCCTGCTAATTGTAGGTACATAATAACAGTTTTCTAACTGAATTATTAAACCACTAGGTAAAGTCAATACATAAGTTCCTACGGCTAAAGCAACAACCTTTGCTCCATTGCCAACTCGTAGGTCAACTTCACCTTTTGCCAAATCTCTACTCCTTTTTAGCCCCTGCACATTGGTACAAATGTGAGAACCGCATCCAGTATTTAATACCCATGATGCAGAAGTAGATAAATTAATTTCAATAACAAAAATACCTGAAGTTGAAGCTCTACTCCATTCTTCTTATCTTCCAGGTACTTTGGGCAGTTTCTCTTCCAGTGTCCAGTCTTACCTCAATGGAAGCAGGTGCCTTCCTTTGTTATGCCTGCACTAGGCTTCAAAGCAGCAACAATGGGTTTGGGTTTGGCAACTTCCTTGCTTTTCCTTTTATCACCCTGCTTGGTGGGTCTTTTGTTCTATCTCTTTCCATTTTCGATCATCAGAATGGACTTCCCTTTTGACTCCAGATTCTGCTCAGCAGTTCTTAACATGGCCAACAGTTCAGGAAGAGATTTGTCCATATCATACATATTGAAATTTAGGACAAATTGACTGAATCTATCTGGCAACGATTGCAAGATCAAATCAGTCGCAAGTTCCTTTCCGAGGGGAAAACCCAACCTCTAAAGGTTTTCCACATACCCAATCATCTTGAGCACATGGGGACCTACAGGGGCTCCCTCAGCTAACTTGCCTTGAAAAAGGGCTTTTGAAACTTCAAACCTTTCATGCCTTTCTTGCTCTTGATAGAGCATCTTCAGGTGTTCGATCATATCGAACGCTGCCATGTTCTCATGTTGCTTTTGAAACTCTGAGTTCATGGTAGCTAGCATGAGACAAACAGTTTCATTGGCATCATCGACATGCTTCTTATAAGCATCTCTTTCTGCCTTAGGTGCAGAACTAGGAGGTTCCTCTTCAGGAACAAGTTTCTCTAAGACATACATCTTTCTATCATGTTTGAGGATAATCCTCAGATTTCGGTGCCAATCCAAAAAATTTGTCCCAGACAATTTTTCCTTGTCAAGGATTGATCGCAAAATGTTGTTAGAGGTGTTTGTTGTCATGGTAATCTACATGAAAATAATGAAAATATAAGTATCAATAACATATTTAATTAGACCTTTAATTAAATATGCTTCCACTAATTTACTCAAAACAAATGGCCCTCACCATTTAATTCGGAAAATCCCGTTGGAAGATTTTCCAGTGGGTCGAGATCCACATTTCACTTTGTTTTAAGTTCGCGTAGGCGGATTACACAAAACTAGGTTATTTAGGTAGGAACTCCTTCCAATTGTATCTAATACAACTCTCAAATATTTTAGTTGGGTGAATAACTCCTTATTCCAATCCATCACATGGATCATTTCCAACTCTTGCTTCTAAACATATATAATCTTATTATAATTTGTTTAGTTAAGTTTGACCCAATGTTTTAGCAATTGGATATTACAATTATGCCATATCAGCTTACTAATATAGAACATGAACCTCGCGTAGGCGAAACCTACATTATCCGATACTAGTCTTGATGAGTGCTAAAACTTGGAAAGCATAAACTTAATATTTAATTTGAGGGAATTTGCAATTATTCTGATCTCACCGGCTTATTTATCATATATGTCGTCTCTCACATGCATCAACATACATTCACATACATCAACATACATAATGAAACAGTTATGGCCCCTAGCGCAATTGTTCTCCCAAGCCAATGAGAGAACCTAAGCTAACCTAATAACGATCTAAGCTTCTCCAAGCAAGATCTTCAAGGTTGTCCTCCTTTAATATTGAATTCTTCTCTTTCTTCATAATATTACATTACATAAAAGAAACCCGTTTTACATACGAGGGATTGAGATGAGAAAAGAAGTTACATTAAGAGATTAAAAGAGAGGCACGACACGCAGGTCGTATTTTAAAAACCCAAAACAAAATAAAGGAAAACTAAGGCCATAACCAATCACCATAAGACGATAATAATAAACACATTATTATTATTATTTTTAATTCTTTTAATTAATTAAAACCAAATTAAATTTCGGTGACCGATCACACTACGCAGAGTTAGTCGGGGGTCTACTGCCCGGTCAGCGGGACGGGGTTTTCGCATCAACACTTGATACTTTAAAGCACAACTCTTGCGCAGTCACAACCCTAATCGCATAACTCTTTGATAACACAACCCTTGTGCCGTCATTAACCCTAATGCACCAATTTCAGACCTTCAAACACATCTCGATTGTTGATTCAATATGATTGATCAACACGTCATTGCTTCACCATACTAATGTCGGATCAAGAAGCAAACGACCATTGATCGCTCAAAGGAAAACAACCATTAAATGTTTGAGTGGACGAAACATAAACAGTATATCATATATACCGTATTTTGCATCAGGATTACTTATATCATATATATAACTTGATCGATCTCAATTGCATAACCTATGGACGATCGATGTATCGCTGCTTCACCATACTAATGTCGGATTCTGAAGCATAGTCAACATCAATCATCCAAATCGTACACACAAGATTCCAAATTTAATTACTCGTTTATTCTTTGATTCATTTTGTCTTTTAATCGTATTAATACAGAAAATACAGAAAATAAACAGCTATCAGATGCATGGTTTCGTAAGTGGCTCTGATACCACTGAAGGAGAAGAGCGATCCAAAATGCAGCGGAATTTAAAATTTCTCCCTTTGTGATCCTTACGAATGGGCATGATCAGTGATAGAATTGTTACCTCTTCTAGCGATTGTAACCTTTGATGCAGATCTACGGAGTGATCATGAACGTTGAACGATGACAACGCCTCTACTCAGTCGACACGAACGAATTCCTTCAATCTCAGTGCTAGCTGCTACGAATGAAGGCTTTGAGTGAGAGAGAGAGAGAAACGAAATTGCAACTGCACAAATGCTTCTACACAAGGGTTTTATTTATAGAACTACTTGTGTGGGTTGCAAGCTAAAAAAGCCCACTCAAGTGTATGTGGCCCATATCTTATAAAATGCCAAAATCACTTAAGCGCGTGGTACCTTACCATATTTCGTATTCTACTTAAGTACATCGTACCTTACGATGTTCTACAATTCACTTAAGTGCACCGTACATTACGGCATTCCTTAGTTACTGTATCTCTCATCAATGCAGCCTTTTGTGTATGACCCTGTAGGTTTTCGCGGCATTGGCAATTATATTAAATCACGTATTTAACATAATAAACAGTGAGCGGTATCTAGCAACACATCACTGCTACCCAAGACACAAAAATGTCATGTGATCTGACAAATCCTTTTGTGATAATACTTATGTGTACAATTACCCTTTTTCCCTTATGTCTATATTGAGCACAAGGCATAGATTGTGTCATCCTTGTCCAGTTCAATATTGGGCCCATAGACATTTATCCTGTTACGCGGGATGGGCAAATTCCATCTAGGTCACTCATGTCCCTTAGCATGCTTCGTGGAGTACCCATGAACTGTCTTTATGGTCATCCAGTTACAAGCAATGTTTGATCAACAATAAGGCACTCAACTCTACATCTAGGGTCCATAGTGGTTATCTACCTACTAACCGGTAGATGTAATCCCCTCTTTGTGGTTATCATTATCCAGTCGGTATTGATATTCCTTTTCACCTTTCGGATATTTGCTCCGAGTAAGCAACTTTATCCCTAGTGGAGTCGCCAGCTGTCGCATTACGCGAAAAACCGGCGGGAAACGAAGACAACAGAGCCGCCACCGTGCGTTATTTATCCCAAAAGAGGGAAAGGAAACACTCAGAGTAAACCTGGAAAAAGCATGGTCTCGCGACCAAAGAGAATGGGATCGGGAGTCGGTTATGCGAAGGGAAGGTATTAGCACCCCTACGCATCCGTCGTACTCGACGGGATCCACGCACAATAGGAAGGGAAAATGGTTGCTAAAACATTGCTCAAACAATCATCTACACATGCTGAAAGAGACACAAGAAAGCAAACAAGACTGACTCGGCAGGATATCGCATCCTGGGCCTACTTAGTCTATCAAGCATAGACATCAGAGTCAAAGTAGTTCGACCTGGGGGTAAAAACATGCTCGCTAGGATGTCGCATCCTATGCATACGTATCTTCTTGGACGAAGAAGAATCAGAGCATTCGTAGCTCGGCTCACGCACGCCAAACAAAACCACACAAAGGCAAACATGGAACCCGAATGCCAATCGCTGGACTTACATCAGCTTCCGAACCAAACACACCCATACTAGAACCCGAATGCCAATCGCTGGACTTACATCAGCTTCCAAGCACACAACAAGAGGATACGGAATGCCAATCGCTGGGCTTACATCCATCTCCTGACACCAACACAGGAAGAAGAAGGGTCTCGATTGCAACTAGGGCAAGAGAAAGGGAAGGTCTCAATCGCAACGAGGGCGAGAGAAAAGAATTAGTGTTAGTCGTCAGTCAAACTCGACAAGACATCGCATCTCGTGCCTACGTATCTCATCTGGACATGAGAATCAGAGTTGCCGTAGTTCGGCTAAACTATTCCTGTTGGTTTGTGTTTTTTAAATGGATAACGTCACTACGCAATCTACCGGATGCTCGACCTTTGGAGACTTACTCACCTGTAGTAGAAGGAGTGGACGTATCCTTAAGAGGGGATAATGTTTGTTTGTGTTTTAGGAAAGCTCAAGCAAGAAAGGAAGTCCTATACGAAGGAACCATGCTACCTTAATTGACATGCAAACGAGACTACACGGAGTCTAGCAAACCTAGGGGATACAATCACACCACACAAGCATATACAGCATGAAATAAACACACCAACAAGGGGCTCAAACATCAAGGCTAGGCTTTAGTCGAGGGGTCATGTCAACCTCGACAAACAAGCCTCTGTATCAAGGTGAAGTCAGCTCTTAACCTTGACATTGAGAGTCAAGGTGAAGCTAGATGAAAGGTGAGTGAAGATTAGACTTCACAGCTCTTATCCCTGGCCAGGGAGAGCTTCAGACAATGAAGTGTGGGTCCAGAAAGTGGGAACCCTTCTACACTTAAGACAACGACTCAACTGTACAACTGTACAAGGATCTTGGGTTACTGTCCTCAATGCATCAACACAGTGGTGTGAGCAGAAGGACGACTCAACAGAATAGCGGGAGATAGATTGCATATCTCTTTTATCCGCCAATTGCCTTATCAAAAGGTCTTTACCTGCTTGGGGACAAAAATAAACAATCACAAACATCGCCTCTTAAGGAGGACTTCAGACAGGTGCCTGGCCAAGTAACAGGCCAGGTCTTCCAGACTACATGGAGACAAGAGAGTCTACCTCAATGCTTAAGCAAAGCAATAGCTAGTTCTCAAAGAACTAAAGCGACTATGGTACCTGAAATCAATCAAATATAATCAGTATTCAAGTCACAAAGTCAAAACAGACAAGTTCTGAACCAACAGTCAACACAATCAATCACATGTGCAAAGCACAAACTCAAAGCAAATGAGTTAGCATCCTACAAAATAAACCAAGTTAGTTCATCACAAACAACTACCAAAATCAACTTGAATTAATCTCTTCAAAGCATTTGCTTCTTAACCTGAAAAAAACAACTCAAATGTGAGAAGTAAGACCACTAGGACAAGCCTAGGGTCAAAAGGAGGTGAAAAAAATTGAAAACAGCAAGTGAAAATTGATCAAAATCAATATTTATCAATTAAGAATAAATTCCAGTTGGTCTCACATCAATATCATTCATCATTATCATTTCATGAAGGAAAAAGCATCTAACATGCAATTCAAAACCTCAAAGGACCACACAGAATGATCACAATCAAATCAATACCAAAACACTTCAATAAATCCTTAAAAAAATCCTGATCAAACATCATCCATAACATGTCAAGCACATAAAATTTCAGCTCATTTGGATTAAGGGAAGCAAGTCAATGAAATTCGAAAAGTTCAGACAAGTTCAAGCAAGCTCATACATGGCATCAAAATAAGCATCAACTTCAACCAATCATAAAACAGAAACAAAATATGATAAATGAATGAGACCAAAGCCAAAATGCACTTCAAGATGCCTACAATAAAAATGCCAAATTCCACGTCCATCCAATTAATAACCAGAATTTCACAAATCAAATGGAAACATGTATCACAAAATATCAACAAATGACCAAACAGGGGAGAAAATCTCAATCAAATAGGAAATGCCATCAATAAATCCAGAAAAATTCACATGTATTCTCAACATCCATATGCTCAACCATGCAAAATTTCAGCTCAATCCAAGGTCCACAAGCATGGCAAATAAAATCATGAAGTTGCATAATGAATGGTGTGACACAAATTGTCACACCTCTATTCAAAAAATCATATCTCATCAACCAGGAACTCAAAAATTGCAAACCACATATCAAAATGCTCCTTAAGATGTCTAGAACATGCACAAAACATTTCATGAATTTCTAATGAAGCATCAAGATTTTATGATCAAAATGGCAAAACATAGGCAAGAAGCATACATGATCAAAGACATTAGACCAAAATAAAAATCATCCATGCACAACTTGTGTTATCATGCTCATAAAAAACTAGAGGAAAAATGGAGATGGACGCAAAAATTCCCAATCAATTTGGATCAAGAATGGATTATTTATGATTTTTTGAAGAAATGAAATAAACATTGAGAAAATAAAATGAAATTAAGTGGCATTTTTGTAATTCAGCGAAGCATTTGAATTCTGGCGCTAACATGAAGCGCATCGTTTCATTTAACCAATACCACAGCCAGTCAGCGTGTGACAAATGGACGAATGCATGGGAGAAAAACACAAGCGCGCATGCAAAAACACGGGGAGAGGATCAAACAGCATAGAAATGCAGAAAACCTCATGTTCTTCACGAAATTCATCGTGTTCATCATCTCAAGGTCCAAAGTTCACAGAAATTCACAATCCACATACCAATCGAAACGTCATGCATCACACATCATTAATCCAGTAATAGTTTCGCCTAATTCTAAACATGTTAACCGGATCGAGCAAAAGAAAACTCCTAGGTCAAAATTCAAAACAGCATAACTAATTGAATATTGCATGAAATCGATAGGTTCAAAGCTCAGTGTTCATGTCATGAAGAGATCTACAAAAGGCACCTACTAATTGCATGAATGGTAATGGTCGAAATCTGACCTTTGAAGAACAACAGCAATGGAATCTTCAGTTTTAGAGCTTTACAGGTGAAAACAGAAATTCATCAAGACTTCAATGGATGAATGAAGTGAAGATCATGGCTCAATTAAGCTCCAGTTCCACGAGATCTCCAACTGTTTTGTGAATCTTCAAACTCCAACAGTTGCAATTTCCAATGATTTTGCTCAAAAAATGCTTCAACAGATCATCACTTGTGCATGAATTGGTGATTGGAATAGAGTACCTGCAAGAAGAATCAAGGTTCGAAGCAAAAAGTTGAAGAAAAGTTCTTGAGGATTTGAGAGAATTTTGTGATTTCTTGCATTTGGATCTGAAAGAATGAATGTCCTTATCAAATTCTGTTATGATTATGCACTTATACCATGTGTTAATCAACTTGTTAATCAAAATTAAGCAAATCCAAGTGAATTAGCAAAATGCACTTTCATGAGTTTTGGCCAAAATGCCCTTTTCAAGATGCAGCCAATGTAACAGTAGAAATGCAATGCAAACAAGTCATATTTGACATTTAGAATGTGTTGGAAAAGGTTTGAAGTGCAGATGCCTTGTATTTTTGAAAATCACTATTTTTCCCACCAATTTTCAAATGGTTCACTTGAAAAATGACCTTTTTATGTGAAGGGTTTCAATGAAATGTGATAATGGATTTGGATAGTACACATCAAATTTGGTTTGCTCAAAAAAGAATCACCCAATTTGGCCAAATGGTTCATGAGTTATGGCCTTTTGAATTTCAACATTTTCTGAAAATGATTGGATCATAACTTGCCAACCACACATGAGAAATGAGTGTTCTCGGACTTTTTGGAAAGGTGAGAACAAGATCTTCAACTTTCATGTTGGACAAAGTTCCATTTGAAGCTTGTATGATGATGTAAATTTGAGGGGAAGAACTTTCCATTTTTGGCAGTTTCCAATCACAGGTCACCTGCTATTTTAGGAAACTTTTGATCTGACTTTATTTTCTTCAACCTTGATCTTTGAGATGTCAAATGAGACTTGTGTGGACATGAATGAAGCCTTTCAAACCATCTCCCACCTTTAAATCCATAAAATCGGGCACAGTTGACCACAGTTGACCTTCTAGGGTTTCAGATGAAATTCAGCCTGACTGATGACTTCTGAGCATCCAATCTTTGGCCAAATCACTTCAAAATGATCACATAATCATATGAACTTGATAAAACAACCCTAGGGCCTTGTCTCAATGGGAATTGCACTTGCTTGATTGATTGACTGATTATCCTGATTAGTTGACCTAATCTGTCTGAATGACTTGCACTTGGGCAAAGGACAATGCAATGTTATGCAATGGACTATGTTATGTTAATGACCTAATATTAAAATGTATGTACAAAATGGGAGGTGCAAATTTGAGGTGCTACAGCTGCCCCTATTCAATCAACTGGGAACCCGAATGGATGAGAGCAACGGCTGTCAGACTTTCAGGGTAAACAGGGATTGAATACCAAGAACCGTAGAATTTGCACAATGTTGGGATTTTTTTTTGTTTTCTCTTCTTCCTCCAAAGGATACAGTAACCTTCAAACATCGACACACGATAAATGGGAATAGAAATCGCCACTAGATGCCAACGGACAACTAGGAAAAACTCAACGTTTACCAAGACCAACGGAGAGGTAGATCAACTGGGACGACCAGGAAAAACTCGACGTTTACCAAGACCAACAGAGAGGTAGCCAGACATCAACGGACGACGGATGAACTGGGAAGACTCGACCAGACGTCAACGGACGAAAGGGAGAAGCTCGATGTTTATCGACACCAATGGAGAAGGATACCAGACATCAACGGACGACGGATGAACTGGGAAGACTCGACCAGACGTCAACAGACGAAAGGGAGAAGCTCGACGTTTATCGACACCAACGGAGAAGGAGACCAGACATCAACGGACGACGGATGAACTGGGAAGACTCGACCAGACGTCAACGGACGAAAGGGAGAAGCTCAACGTTTATCGACACCAACGGAGAAGGAGACCAGACATCAATGGACGACGGATGAACTGGGAAGACTCGACCAGACGTCAACGGACGAAAGGGAGAAGCTCGACGTTTATCGACACCAACGGAGAAGGAGACCAGACATCAACGGACGACGGATGAACTGGGAGAAAGAAATACATCTAGATGTCAACGGACAACTAGGAAAAACTCGACGTTTATCGACACCAACGGAGAAGGAGACCAGACATCAACGGACGACGGATGAACTGGGAAGAAAGCAGTACATCTAGATGTCAACGGACAACTAGGAAAAACTCGACGTTTATCGACACCAACGGAGAGGAGGAGACTTCACTAAGGAAGGGATATAACAACCGAAAACCGAATAGGACGTCACCGACGACTCTACTGGGGAATCTGGCTGGGAATCGACCAGACATTAACGAATGACTGGAGAATAGGGTATACAATCAGACGTCAACGGACGAATGAGAAAAACTCAGCGTTCATCGAAACCAACGGAGAGGTAAATCCGCATGGGGAAGGGTACAACTAGACGTCATCGGACGAATAGGAAAGACTCGACGTTTATCGACACCAACGGAGAGGAGGAAACTCTGAGGGGAATCATCTGGTATTACCAAATTGATCTGTGGGGAATAAGCATCTATACATCATTGGACGCATAGAAAAAACTCGACGTTTATCGACACCAACGGAGAGGAGAAATACTTCTGGGGATAACGAACACAACCAAATCATCAACGGATGATCGGGAAAAACTCAACGTTTATCGACACCAACGGAGAGGAGGAATACTTCTGGGAAGAGGGAACAAGACTCAACCAAACGTCAACGGACGATTGGGAAAAACTCGACGTTTATCGACACCAACGGAGAGGAGGAAAGCTTCACTAGGGAAAGAGAACGATGTTACGAACATCGAAAGATGATGTTTACCAACATCAAAGGGGACCAGACACTTACGCATGACTGGGAAAGCACCGAAAGATGGTGTTTACCGACACCAAGGAAGACCAGACACTTACGCATGACTGGGAAATCACCGAAAGATGGTGTTTACCGACACCAAGGAAACAACACGCGCGGGTGCTGACGGGACGACATCTACATATGTCAAGGCAAGGCTACACACTTGTTGGGGTCTCACTGGGGATCAAGGTCACAACAGCGAGCAAACAGGAAGGAGCACCAAGAATACCGGGTTGTAGGTATGAAAACCGGAGACCGACCAAAGCGTGAATTGGTTTGTGTTCCCAAAACACTCATCATCCTGAAGAGGGCTAGAAAAGCGATCTTGTTAAAGGATGGACATCCGATTCCACAGGGAATACGAATCTTACTCTGCTGGAGAAAACAATCAAAAGATTGACCAAAGAGTGCATGAGATATATCATCTATAGCCGTCAAAACATAGACAATACACTCGCAAGGAAGATTATCCATAACCGGGTTGGAGGTTGTTAGATGGATAGATCGACCGACATCATCCTGAAGAGAGCAAAGGCAAACTTGTTAAAGGATGGACATTCGATTCCACAAGGAATACGAATCTTACTCAGCTGGGGAGGACGACTTCGACCCAAGAGCGCATGAGATATATTATCTATAGCCGTCAAAACGTAGATAATACAGTCGCAAGGAAGATTATCCATAACCGGGCTGGTTGTTAAATGGATAACTCAACCGACATCATCCTGAAGAGAGCAAAGGCAAACTTGTTAAAGGATGGACATTCGATTCCACAAGGAATACGAATCTTACTCGACTGGGGAGGACGACTTCGACCCAAGAGCGCATGAGATATATTATCTATAGCCGTCAAAACGTAGATAATACACTCGCAGGGAAGATTATCCATAACCGGGCTGGTTGTTAAATGGATAACTCAACCGACAAGAAAGGCATCGGGATACCAGGACTAGGTATGCAAAGATGACCAATCAAAAGGGGAAACCACAAACATTACCAGCAAACGGTGAATGAAAGAGGACCCGCTGGGGATAAAGTTGCTTACTCGGAGCAAATATCCGAAAGGTGAAAAGGAATATCAATACCGACTGGATAATAATAACCACAAAGAGGGGATTACATCTACCGGTTAGTAGGTAGAAAACCACGGAAAAGTAACCGTCATCGCTAGGATGAGCAGAATGGTTGACTCCACAACGGGGAAAGCAGAGGATTCACATCTACCGGTTAGTAGGTAGAAGACCACAAAGATAGAACTTACAGCCGGTTCGTAGGTAGAAGCCAACAAACAATCTGCGGAGAGACAGCCACAAGGCAGCCAGTTTAGGATAGATCCAAAAAGGCATACTGAATCAAGACTCATCCTAAAGAGGAAAGAACTCAATAGGGAAAACCCATCCCGTTAGGTGTACAGGGAGGGAACAGAAGCAACCGTCATCCACGGGGATATAACTCAGTGGGGAGCGCAGAAGGAAATGGTAGACACTTTCTGCTTAAGGGGTAAACTCTACATGGAGAGATCAGACACACCCACATCTGCTAGAAGACTACTGGGGAGATCTGGTTTTCCTTTCACCAACGGATGCGGGAATAACCCTCTCTGGGGGGGTATCAATCCTGAATGCTGTCAGGAGCAACTGTAGCAAATGTGCCGTACAGACGTTGAACAAAGATCCGCTTCTGCCAAGGATACGGTCTGATGGGTTTCGAACACATGAATGCATATGTTTGAATTTTTCTATGGCGTAATGCTTCATATTGAATGGAGATGCTACGCAATTTGAGGATGCAATGATTACTATATGCAAAATGCAAATGATGAAACCCGCTGGGGAGCCCAAAGATCAGATACTCCAACTCTGTGGGGAGCTTCTGCTTGAAGAAATCCGTTTGAGGAACACTCTGCGGGGAGAGCACTGACTTCTCACTCATGCTGGAGAACAGAGATACCAAGAATCAACCAGATCACTGGTGATGATAAATAGGCATTGATAAAGCTCATCATGCCAACAACTCTGTTGAGGAATCTATCCGAGGGAATGTCGGACTACCGGGATGTCAATCCACCAAATACCGAATCTTCCAAAGAAAACCACCCATGCCGGGGAGAGGAGAAGATTGCTCTGCTGGAGAGACGAAAGCTAAAGTCTTCAGTAAACACTCTGCTCGGGGACCTGCCTCACAAAAGTATTTCAACAGCAACCTTGCTGGGTATGCCCCACAATAGGGTTCACACAGCCCTCTACTGGAGATGCCCCACGATAGGGCTAACAGGGACTTGGAGGTAGAATATTGCACTGCCGGGGACATGAAGATGAACAACTTCAACCAACACTGCACTGAGCAACCTCGCTGAGGAGAAACCATAAGAGGTTCTACAGGAAAAAGATACAGTCATGCTCGAGATACAAACAATTGTCTTACCTGTTGGTAATCATACCACCCTTGGGAGAGCACTGCGGATCTCCTAAGTATCCTTCCATCATTGTGAATGTTCACTTTGTTTAAGAACAATTTTGTGAAAAAATTTGGTTATTTTGAAAACAATGATACTTCATCAATTAAAACATGCAAAACATTTGTTGAGTTGAAACAAAGAAGAGTGCAAACAATTGGATAAAAGCTCAAATTGATGTGATGGAATGGTAGTCTGCAAAGGGCGAGACTCCATAGATCTGTACAAGTTTGAAATCGGTGATATATATTGGAGAGGGCTACATTGAACATAATGACCTTTCCTCTACCATTCCGAATTTTCGATGTATTCGGAGCTTCAGTCGACGACGAATCGAGAATCCCTGACGGATGACAGATATGGAACACAGTCTTGTCAGAATGCAGTTACTTGCCAAATCCCTAATTTTTGCCTAGATTGCCCCAGTGTGAGGTGCTCAATCTAGCGGGATGCAAATTCTTTTTCAATGTCTCTAACTTTTGCCTGGACTGCCCTTTCGGGTTTTCAATCCACCGAGACGCTCCTTTTTGCCTAAGTCGCCCTTTGGGGTGTTCGACTTAGCGAGCTGTTTTGCCTTTTTATTTATTTTAGGCGGAGTATTTCTTGACTGCATCAGAATTCACAGGACGAGTGAACTTCTTCATCCATTGTTGTAAGTGTCCAAGCACCGCCTGAAAAGGCTCTCTTGACAATATATGGACATTCATAGTTTGGGGGTTCACTTGCCCCTGGAATTGGGCATGAAAGACAAGACTTTCTTGAGCACAAGGTCCTCCTCTCGGAGCACACGAGGCTTGACCTTCTCGTCGAATGCCTCCTTCACTCCCTGCTGATATAACTAACCATGACACCTGGCAGTTAATCTCTTCTTTTCGATCAGATTCATTTGGTCGTGACGACTCTGAATCTATTCAGCATCAGTCAACTTGGGACTTTGAGGGTACTATTTCTCTTTTGTTTCTTTCTTTCTTTTTCTTTCTTTTGATTTCTTTTGATTTTGCACCCTCCTCTCTTTCTTTTTTTCTTTTTTTCTTTCAATGCCCCAGTTGGCTGTTCTGCTGATTCTCGAGATGCAGCTGAGTGATCTTCTTTACTTGCTCAAGAAGTCGGGAAATCTCGTCAGGAATCCTTTCAACATCATCTTCTTCCACTTCGAATACAGGGAATTCAAAATTGGGAGATGACGTCGGATCACTATGTTCAATGGGTTTAAGAAACAACCTGCATAATGATTTTGAGTATAAAAAGCACTTTGAAAATCAAACAAGACAATCGTTATGCAGATGAAAAGATTGCTTTTATTCTTGTTTTTAGGGTTTTTTGTGATCACCAATTTCATGCAAAAAGCAAAAAGGGAAAACAAATGGAAAAACAAATGTTTAGCATGCTTTTATTTGGATGAAAATATCATTGCACAAAATGTTGCCAACAATGTCATCACTTCTCCTTTTGGCATGGGAGAAGGGTTTTTAAACAAAGTGATTATTACTCTGACTTATGAACAACTGTAGGAACGCCCACAGTGACCCAATTGTGATAGATCCCCCCAGGGATGACAACTGTCAGAATCTCTTGCATCAGCAACTTCTGCTTTGAACAACCCTTTCTGTTGAAGATATTGGAAGAAAAGCCAACGCCAGCCCGGGGCTTGTTATCTTCAAGCTTGATTAACACGGGGACCCAAGTCTTCAAAGTTCAGAATACCTGACCTCACGAGATCTTGAACCTTCATCTTCAACTGAAAGCAACTATCCACATCATGACCAGGAGCACCCGAATGATACACACACTGCTGCTCAGGCCTATACCACCACCGAGGGTTGACGGGTACGGCCGGCGGGTCTCTGGGAGTAATCAAGTTCCGCTCTATCAACGAGGGATACAGCTCTGCGTACGACATAGGGATCGGATCAAAAATGATCCTCTTCCTCTCATTACCCGTATTGGCTTGATTATCATTGGGAGGCTGGTAAGCCTGTTGTTGAGGACGATGTTGCTGATGTTGATATTGCTGAGTTGGTCTTCTCTGTTGCTGTTGAGTTGCTGGAATAGTCACAGCGGCAGCTTGACTATATTGTCCTCTGTTTGCACTCCTCCGACGGTGCACAGCATTTGTTTCACTTTCTCCCCTTTTGGGTGCCCCAGAGCATGGCTTCTTAGAATTCGAAGAACTTGAAGAGCCAGGATCTTGAATCTTTCCTGCTTTGATGAGACTCTCAGTCCTCTCTCCACAGACAACAACATCAGAAAATCTACTGAACGGGCAACTCCCTATGCGGTCCATGAACACACCCTGCAAGGTCCCAATGAACATGTCAGTCAGCTCTCTCTCCAGCATAGGAGGTTGCACTCTAGCGGCTAGCTCACGCCACCTCTGGGCATACTCTTTGAAGCTTTCACCAGTCTTCTGACACAAGCTCTACAGTTGGGTTCGGCTTGGCGCCATGTCCATGTTGTGCTTGTATTGCCTCAAGAAGGCTTCACCCAGATCTCTCCAGCTTCTGACTGATTCTTTTTTCAGATCCATGTACCAGTCCAAAGACGCTCTAGACAAACTGTCTTGGAAAAAGTACATCCACATCTTTTCATCATCAGTATATGCTGAGATCTTTCGATAATATGCCTGCACGTGGGTGCGAGGACAGGAAGTGCCGTTGTATTTGTCGAAGGACGGCGCCTTGAATTTGTAGGGGATCCTCAACCCATCAACCAAACCCATATCATTTACATCGAACCCCAGAGAGTTCTGACACTCCATGGCACGGACTTTCTCAGCAAGGGCATCCACTTTTCGGTCCCTATCCTCAACTCTGACTACCTCATCATCTCCACTCAGCAATGTGAACATGTCCTCTTGTCTGTCGACGATAGGAGCTGGATGACGAATAGGAGCCCGGGTAGCTCTGGCATTGACAGTCTCTGCAGCAAGAGGCTGTCCATTGATCCTTATTCCTCTGAGTTCATCTCCCACAGCATAGTCGTTGGCGGGAGCAGCAGTGACATTCTCATGAACGGGTGCACCAACAGGTGAAGCACGGTTGGACGTCTGAATCACAGTCTCTTGTCTCCGAACCAGGGCTCGGAGCTCTTCCTGACCTTGCGCAACCCCTTGCATCATCGTCATGAACTGGGCCATGTTTGCCCTCATCTCAGCCAACTCCGTCTGGACCTGATCCATGCCTCTCTGATGATTGAGTCTGGTAGAATAACGATGCGGTCGACGGTCAGCAATCCTGTCTCAGTCCAGAACCAAAGTGAGAAGTCTCTCCAAACATGTCTGTAATGCAAGGATGATATGTGCATGATATGCATGATGCGGATGCGGATGCTATTTTATCATGAATGATCCTGATAAAGGATATGCGTATGCGGGTTAACTTTTTCGGTTTTTTCATGCATTATTATTTTTTTGAAAAATAAACATGCTATGATGCAAATGATGCGAACATGACTGGTCAGGCTGTGCATCTCAAGGCACAGGATCAGAGCTTCGGCTTGAATTCTGGTATCACAAATCCATCTGAAACCCAAAGTCAACTGATACTGTCATCTGAAACCAATCTGAGGAACCAAGTCTCCATAAATCCGACTTGGGGAGTTCCGAAATAAACGGAACTGGAGATTACATCACTATCATCACAGGAACATCCACTGAACAGATGACAGCCAGATCCTCTGAACAGGTACTCTCCAATTCAACCCGGGGATCCGAAATAAACGTAACCCGCTGATAAACCACAGACAGAACTCCGGCGTCCCGGAAATAAATGTCCATAATTCACAATCATCATCAGTACCAAGAGTCACCAACAAGTCAGCAACAGTACCTGTAATAAGGATCATTCCCTCCCCACTCATGGGTGTCATCTAGGCCAGGGTAAGGTCGAAAGAAACACAACATAAATAACCTTTCGCGGAATATCATCATATACACACCCGAAGTATGTAACGATAATATCCCACCAGGGTCTGAACTGCTCGTGATATCAATGTTCCGCTAAGTGGCGCATACCACCCGCTTCCCATGAATCACTCTATTCCTAGGTTTCCTAGATTTCACTCATAGCCTGGGTATTGGGCCTTTTACCTCGAGTAACTCCCACCCCAAACAGAGAGAACACAGCACAACCAGCAGATGAATATGAATGAATGCAAACATTAATGCAAACAATAAATGCAAACAATAAACAATGAATGCAATAAATAACAGCAAACAGCAACCAAAACCCTATCCTAGAGAGCGCTAGGACTGACTCGCTCAGGGAAGATGGACCAGCAAGAGGTCAACTTCTCTTTTGTCCCCAGCAGAGTCTCCAGCTGTCGCATTACGCGAAAAACCGGCGGGAAACGAAGACAACAGAGCCGCCACCGTGCGTTATTTATCCCAAAAGAGGGAAAGGAAACGCTCAGAGTAAACCTGGAAAAAGCATGGTCTCGCGACCAAAGAGAATGGGATCGGGAGTCGGTTATGCGAAGGGAAGGTATTAGCACCCCTACGCATCCGTCGTACTCGACGGGACCCACGCACAATAGGAAGGGAAAATGGTTGCTAAAACATTGCTCAAACAATCATCTACACAGGCTGAAAGAGACACAAGAAAACAAACAAGACTGACTCAGCAGGATATCGCATCCTGGGCCTACTTAGTCTATCAAGCATAGACATCAGAGTCAAAGTAGTTCGACCTGGGGGAAAAACATGCTCGCTAGGATGTCGCATCCTATGCATACGTATCTTCTTGGACGAAGAAGAATCAGAGCATTCGTAGCTCGGCTCACGCACGCCAAACAAAACCACACAAAGGCAAACATGGAACCCGAATGCCAATCGCTGGACTTACATCAGCTTCCGAACCAAACACACCCACACTGGAACCCGAATGCCAATCGCTGGACTTACATCAGCTTCCAAGCACACAACAAGAGGATACGGAATGCCAATCGCTGGGCTTACATCCATCTCCTGACACCAACACAGGAAGAAGAAGGGCCTCGATTGCAACTAGGGCAAGAGAAAGGGAAGGTCTCAATCGCAACGAGGGCGAGAGAAAAGAATTAGTGTTAGTCGTCAGTCAAACTCGACAAGACATCGCATCTCGTGCCTACGTATCTCATCTGGACATGAGAATCAGAGTTGCCGTAGTTTGGCTAAACTATTCCTGTTGGTTTGTGTTTTTTAAATGGATAACGTCACTACGCAATCTACCGGATGCTCGACCTTTGGAGACTTACTCACCTGTAGTAGAAGGAGTGGACGTATCCTTAAGAGGGGATAATGTTTGTTTGTGTTTTAGGAAAGCTCAAGCAAGAAAGGAAGTCCTATACGAAGGAACCGTGCTACCTTAATTGACATGCAAACGAGACTACGCGGAGTCTAGCAAACCTAGGGGATACAATCACACCACACAAGCATATACAGCATGAAATAAACACACCAACAAGGGGCTCAAACATCAAGGCTAGGCTTTAGTCGAGGGGTCATGTCAACCTCGACAAACAAGCCTCTGTATCAAGGTGAAGTCAGCTCTTAACCTTGACATTGAGAGTCAAGGTGAAGCTAGATGAAAGGTGAGTGAAGATTAGACTTCATAGCTCTTATCCCTGGCCAGGGAGAGCTTCAGACAATGAAGTGTGGGTCCAGAAAGTGGGAACCCTTCTACACTTAAGACAACGACTCAACTGTATAATTGTACAAGGATCTTGGGTTACTGTCCTCAATGCATCAACACAGTGGTGTGAGCAGAGGGACGAATCAACAGAATAGCGGGAGATAGATTGCATATCTCTTTTATCCGCCAATTGCCTTATCAAAAGGTCTTTACCTGCTTGGGGACAAAAATAAACAATCACAAACATCGCCTCTTAAGGAGGACTTCAGACAGGTGCCTGGCCAAGTAACAAGCCAGGTCTTCCAGACTACATGGAGATAAGAGAGTCTACCTCAATGCTTAAGCAAAGCAATAGCTAGTTCTCAAAGAACTAAAGCGACTATGGTACCTGAAATCAATCAAATATAATCAGTATTCAAGTCACAAAGTCAAAACAGACAAGTTATGAACCAACAATCAACACAATCAATCACATGTGCAAAGCACAAACTCAAAGCAAATGAGTTAGCATCCTACAAAATAAACCAAGTTAGTTCATCACAAACAACTACCAAAATCAACTTGAATTAATCTCTTCAAAGCATTTGCTTCTTAACCTGAAAAAAACAACTCAAATGTGAGAAGTAAGACCACTAAGACAAGCCTAGGGTCAAAAGGAGGTGAAAAAATTCAAAACAGCAAGTGAAAATTGATTAAAATCAAGATTTATCAATTAATAATAAATTCCAGTTGGTCTCACATCAATATCATTCATCATTATCATTTCATGAAGGAAAAAGCATCAAACATGCAATTCAGAACCTCAAAGGACCACACAGAATGATCACAATCAAATCAATACCAAAACACTTCAATAAATCCTCAAAAAAATCCTGATCAAACATCATCCATAACATGTCAAGCACATAAAATTTCAGCTCATTTGGATTAAGGGAAGCAAGTCAATGAAATTCGAAACGTTCAGACAAGTTCAAGCAAGCTCATACATGGCATCAAAACAAGCATCAACATCAACCAATCATAAAACAGAAACAAAATATGATAAATGAATGAGACCAAAGCCAAAATGCACTTCAAGATGCCTACAATGCACATGCCAAATTCCACGTCCATCCAATTAATAACCAGAATTTCATAAATCAAATGGAAACATGTATCACAAAATATCAACAAATGACCAAACAGGGGAGAAAATCTCAATCAAATAGGAAATGCCATCAATAAATCCAGAAAAGTTCACATGTATTCTCAACATCCATATGCTCAACCATGCAAAATTTCAGCTCAATCCAAGGTCCACAAGCATGGCAAATAAAATCATGAAGTTGCATAATGAATGGTGTGACACAAATTGTCACACCTCTATTCAAAAAATCATATCTCATCAACCAGGAACTCAAAAATTGCAAACCATATATCAAAATGCTCCTTAAGATGTCTAGAACATGCACAAAACATTTCATGAATTTCTAATGAAGCATCAAGATTTTATGATCAAAATGGCAAAACATAGGCAAGAAGCATACATGATCAAAGACATTAAACCAAAATAAAAATCATCCATGCACAACTTGTGTTATCATGCTCATAAAAAACTAGAGGAAAAATGGAGATGGACGCAAAAATTCCCAATAAATTTGGATCAAGAATGGATTATTTATGATTTTTTGAAGAAATGAAATAAACATTGAGAAAATAAAATGAAATTAAGTGGCGCAATGGCATTTTTGTAATTCAGCGAAGCATTTGAATTCTGGCGCTAACATGAAGCACATCGTTTCATTTAACCAATACCACAGCCAGTCAGCGTGTGACAAATGGACGAATGCATGGGAGAAAAACACAAGCGCGCATGCAAAAACACGGGGAGAGGATCAAACAGCATGGAAATGCAGAAAACCTCATGTTCTTCACGAAATTCATCGTGTTCATCATCTCAAGGTCCAAAGTTCACAGAAATTCACAATCCACATACCAATCGAAACGTCATGCATCACACATCATTAATCCAGTAATAGTTTCGCCTAATTCTAAACATGTTAACCTGATCGAGCAAAAGAAAACTCCTAGGTCAAAATTCAAAACAGCATAACTAATTGAATATTGCATGAAATCGATAGGTTCAAAGCTCAGTGTTCATGTCATGAAGAGATCTACAAAAGGCACCTACTAATTGCATGAATGGTAATGGTCGAAATCTGACCTTTGAAGAACAACAGCAATGGAATCTTCAGTTTTAGAGCTTTACAGGTGAAAACAGAAATTCATCAAGACTTCAATGAATGAATAAAGTGAAGATCATGGCTCAATTAAGCTCCAGTTCCACGAGATCTCCAACTGTTTTGTGAATCTTCAAACTCCAACAGTTGCAATTTCCAATGATTTTGCTCAAAAAATGCTTCAACAGATCATCACTTGTGCATGAATTGGTGATTGGAATAGAGTACCTGCAAGAAGAATCAAGGTTCGAAGCAAAAAGTTGAAGAAAAGTTCTTGAGGATTTGAGAGAATTTTGTGATTTCTTGCATTTGGATCTGAAAGAATGAATGTCCTTATCAAATTCTGTTATGATTATGCACTTATACCATGTGTTAATCAACTTGTTAATCAAAATTAAGCAAATCCAAGTGAATTAGCAAAATGCACTTTCATGAGTTTTGGCCAAAATGCCCTTTTCAAGATGAAGTCAATGTAACAGTAGAAATGCAATGCAAACAAGTCATATTTGACATTTAGAATGTGTTGGAAAAGGTTTGAAGTGCAGATGCCTTGTATTTTTGAAAATCACTATTTTCCCACCAATTTTCAAATGGTTCACTTGAAAAATGACCTTTTTATGTGAAGGTTTTCAATGAAATGTGATAATGGATTTGGATAGTACACATCAAATGTGGTTTGCTCGAAAAAGCATCACCCAATTTGGCCAAATGGTTCATGAGTTATGGCCTTTTGAATTTCAACATTTTCTGAAAATGATTGGATCATAACTTGCCAACCACACATGAGAAATGAGTGTTCTCGGACTTTTTGGAAAGGTGAGAACAAGATCTTCAACTTTTATGTTGGACAAAGTTCCATTTGAAGCTTGTATGATGATGTAAATTTGAGGGGAAGAACTTTCCATTTTTGGCAGTTTCCAATCACAGGTCACCTGCTATTTTAGGAAACTTTTGATCTGACTTTATTTTCTTCAACCTTGATATTTGATATGTCAAATGAGACTTGTGTGGACATGAATGAAGCCTTTCAAACCATCTCCCACCTTTAAATCCATAAAATCAGGCACAGTTGACCACAGTTGACCACAGTTGGCCTTCTAGGGTTTCAGATGAAATTCAGCCTGACTGATGACTTCTGAGCATCCAATCTTTGGCCAAATCACTTCAAAATGATCACATAATCATATGAACTTGATAAACCAACCCTAGGGCCTTGTCTCAATGGGAATTGCACTTGCTTGATTGATTGACTGATTCTCCTGATCAGTTGACCTAATCTGTCTGAATGACTTGCACTTGGGCAAATGACAATGCAATGTTATGCAATGGACTATGTTATGTTAATGACCTAATATGAAAATGTATGTACAAAATGGGAGGTGCAAATTTGAGGTGCTACACCCAAGACACAAAAATGTCATGTGATCTGACAAATCCTTTTGTGATAATACTTATGTGTACAATTACCCTTTTTCCCTTATGTCTATATTGAGCACAAGGCATAGATTGTGTCATCCTTGTCCAGTTCAATATTGGGCCCATAGACATTTATCCTGTTACGCGGGATGGGCAAATTCCATCTAGGTCACTCATGTCCTTTAGCATGCTTCGTGGAGTACCCATGAACTGTCTTTATGGTCATCCAGTTACAAGCAATGTTTGATCAACAATAAGGCACTCAACTCTACATCTAGGGTCCATAGTGGTTTCAGGTCGAAGGGTGGTATATACCATTATCACCATGAGAATAACTTATGACACTTTGCATAACATTCTATATAGTATTCTCATAGCGGGTCAATCCAGTATAAATATTACTCTTAATATTCATACCTATGTTTAAGACTTGATAACTCCTTATCCATGATCCATGAGATGTGATCATCTGTCTATATAAATAATAATCTTAATGCTTTAATGTTATCCCACTTCACAATAAAGCTCGACTATGGATACTTTAGGAATAATGTCCTTATGTTTAATGTGATCTCATGATTAAGTCACACTTGATACATTAAACGGACTATCTATTCTAGGGACTTTATTAGACAAACATAATAAAGAAAAAGACTTTTTATTATTAATAAATAATTTGATACAAGTACCAAATGTATTGGCCTCTAGGGCTTACACCAACACCAAAAGTAACGTCAATAAAACCAGAGTCGTCACCGCACTTTTATTGTTTCCAACGGAAAAGGTAAAAGTACGAACAAAACCCAAACATAAGAAGTTTTCAAATCAAAACTAATAAAATGCCAGAGATTACAGGTAACGGGGTTGGTTATACAGAGGGAAGGTGTTAGCATCCAAAGTGTTCTAGGTACTCCTAAGGAGCCCTTTTTTATGTGTGCATGTGTTTTTGGTATAAATGATGTTTAAGAAAAATAGAGTGTGGGGATGAGAAAATAATTCATTGATATTTTTTTATTTGACAAGACCTTCAGACTTGTGCCTACGTACCAACATAAAAATGAGGGATCAAAACTTCGTAGTTCGTGGTAACAATTTCAAAGTTGGTGAATTAGTTTTAACAAAAGTTTAATAAGAAAAGGCTCAAAGGGCCAAAAGTTTGAATGAAGTTGTTAGTTCTTTTTTGTATTTTGAAATTTAAGTCAATATTATTAATTTTATTTACAAATTTGATTTGAAGAAAGAGTTTGAAAATTCATTGGCATAAGGCCAAAGTTTCTAACCATTAAAGTAAGGTCTAAGTTTGAAATCACAATCAAATAAGATTTTGGAAAAGAGGGAGAGATTTTGAAATTTAAGAAGTGAGAGGAGATGAAGAGGCTACCCTAAGCATAAAATTAAAAGTTAAGAGTTGAAAAGGTTTGACCAATGGGATGTAATCCAACAGACAAGAATGTCATATAGAAAACCCACTTTCCCTTTGGACTTTGAATCAAGCAATAAACCATAAGCAATTAGCAATATCCAGACATCATGAAGGTCAAGGCATCAAATAAAGATAGCCACATCCAAGCAAGCAATTCCAAAAGCTAGCGGTCTTCTTTGTCTTCTCATGTATCAGAGAAATGTTCATCGATCAACTCAGAACAAAGCATCAGACACAAGATCAAAATAACAATTAGTACCAAGACAAAGTTGAAGATGAATTCAAACAAATCCCAAGACTTGCATCAGATGAAGGTTCAGTTCACAATAACTTGTACTCAAAATGTTGGCATTGGCCAAGTCCTTTTTGCACGGGGAATGTTGCCTAGTTCTAAGTTCAAAAGTTTAGATCAAGATCAACAGTCCACCAGACATTTTTTAGGGTTTTTTGTTGTTATTAAGTATTTTAAGGTTCTAAAACCACAACCAAAACCAAAATACACAAACAAAATATATACAATCACAAGATATGGCTCAAATGAGCAAAGTGAAAATGACATAAACATAAACAAGTTAAATGGAATGTAAATGGCAGTGAATGATAAAGGACTGAAATTTAAATTGCATAAAGTAAATGAGTTGAAAGTAAAGAAATATTAATAAAAATTAGTCAAATGTTAGTCAAAAGTTAGTCAAGTGTTAGTGCTAATTTTTAATTGATTAAGTCATTCTTTGGAGAACACTCAACCATCCATTCACAAGTATGGATCCTTAAACCAAGACATCTTCCATGAGAAGGGCTCAAACTTGGATAACTCAACAAGTATACCACTAGCTCCCATGAAAGGAAAAAAGGTCAAGTCTCCACACAATACCATGAAGAATGGGAGACGTACAATCTCACTTACTAGAATGCTATGCCATTGGGGTCAAATTTAGCTCTATATTAAGCAATCGTAATTGGACTTATATAGAAGTCACAACTATCTGAGGTCGGGCAATAAAAATTTAGGTGTTAGTGCATGTTAAAGATTTGGTATGAAGAACCAAACTCCTAAAACATACCACACACTAAAAGAAAAGATCAAGAAGAAGGGACATACCTCAGTCATACTTGTATTGGTTCATCTGACACAAGGTCTTTGATGAACCAATTAGCCTTAAGACATTAGAGATTTCATTAGTCAAATGAGGGAATGGCAAAGAATAGGAAGACAAAAACACAAATTGACCAAGGAAGGACTTTCATCAGATCAAAACCATTCATTCATTTTGGGAGATGAAATGTACATTTCATCAATCCCCTAAATCCAATGGTTTTGATCTAACAAAAGTCAAATCAACCTTGACTAAGGCCCAAACAGAAAGTCAAACATCACAAGACCATAAAAATGGCTCAACATAATTTTTAAACATTAAATCAATTACAAATCCAATTAAAAGTGAATTAAAATACATTTTAATTTGGTCAAAACCTAAAATCTCTTCAAAACACCAAATAAATTGCCAAGAGATTTATCCTACGCCAAACAAGGTCAAAGGACCTTAGACAAAAAAAATCATGATTTTTGAAAAGTCAGAAGTATTTTTAAACAATTCAAAATATGCACAAAAACATTTAATTCATGCAAAATATCAAAATCAATCCAAAAGATAATTTTAATTCAGAATATGAAAGAGAAAAATATTCAAGATTTTTGATGAAAGTCCCATATTTTTTGGATTAAAAATGAAATAAATATGAATTAAACAAAATAAAAGGATTAAACATAAAATCAGAAATTAAAATAAAATAAGAAGAAACAAGGGCCATCAGATCTCCCTCATTAATTGAGGTGGCAGATCTGATGGCCACACATGCGCGTTCCTTGGTGGACACAAGTCAACGTGTTGTATGCGTGGTAATGCAAACCAAGGGTCCAGATTAGAACATTCAAACATGATCAGATGGTCAGGAAGTGTGACATTACACCACCGGAGCTAGGGCTCCGGTCATCTTCTCCGGTGACCTCCACCAGATTGGTCCAACATCATCTTAATGAAAAATGAAAAACAAGGACACTATTTCAAAGAGAAAATGCCCAGGATCACGAATCTGGCCTCAATTTTCTCCAATTCCAAGTATATAAAAAGATACAGGGATTTAAATTTTGAGGATCATGATATGAGTTGCTTCGATTTGACCTCAACACAACTCAATCTTGTTGCCTACATTGGTAGGACTTCAGCCAACCAAAAATCACAAAGAATGGTGAAGAATCGAGAGAGAATCTAAGAGATGAAAATTTTGGAAAATCACATCGAGGGAGCTTGAAACTTGCTTGATGTTGCTTCCAATTGGCCTTGACTTGACTTCAGAAGCTTGCAGAAGTTGAATTGGATCAAGGAAAGGCTAGGATTCTTGAAGTTTCAATCTCAAAACAGAAGGAGATTTGAAACTCGATTTTCAATTGAAAAACTTCAAGATTATCCTATAACGGTGAGGGTTTGGATTGCAGATTCAAATCTTGGGCAAGGTGTCCTTAATTCTGAGCATGAAGGGTCTCATTTATAGGCAATGCAATTTCTTTCTACACATTTCAAAAATTGGCCAAAAATAGCAATCTTCCTTACATGCTTGCCTGGGTAGGTGATAGGCCCATGAACTGATTCAATCAGGTCAAAAATTCCTCATGTGCAATGCTGAAAGTGTGTCATGTGATCATGCAATGGTAATTGGAATATGATCATGAATTTCATCCAAATGAAGCCTTGTGAAGAAACCCTACGCAAGTCCTCCAATTCTTGGCATATGAGATGTTCTTGGACTTTTTAGAAAGGTGAGATCAAGAGGAAAAACTTTCCTGTTGAACACTTTCTCATTTGAATCTTGGATCATGACGAATTTTGAGGTGGAAGTTTGGAAAATCAAACATATTTGAAAAGTTTCTAAGTCTCAAGTCAAATGTTCACTTCTTCCACCTTGAATAACTTTTGCTATGAGCTTCAAATGGAAACAATTCCTTCATCAAAGTTGTAGCTCTTTCAAACATCTCTAATTTGTTTACAATTTGACCTCATTTGGATTTGTCATGAAGGAGTTATACATTTTAAAAGTTGAGGAAAATCACTTGTTCAATGGTAATGACCCAAAGTGACCTATAATGTTTCCTCTTGGTATATGCATTTGCAAGTTGAATTTGAATTTCTTACATGAATAAAAGTTGGATAAGACACCATGAATTTAATCATGAAACTTGAATGGCCTTCTTCTTATAAAAATTGAGCAAGTTATGGTCCTTTGAAATTTACCTCGTAACTAGGGTTCAGACAAAATAACATATAATCTTTCACCATAAAAAATGACTTTCCAAGCAAAACTAGCTATTTACCTTAACATTAAAGTTGTTTGGAATCTCATAAATATAAACTTTGATTTTGGAATCATTTTCATATGATAAAAATTGTAGGAGATAGGGTCTAAGGAACCCCAGTTTTGACCAGTTGACTTTCTCTGGTCAACCAACATGAACCAACTTGCAAACTTGAAATTATCTTGATCTCCTGGACTCATGGAGGATCATATATGTATAAGATAATGTAATATGAAGTATCCTTTGAAATGTTTGATCAAATGATGAAGAAACTTGCTGAGGAAGTCACATAAGATACCCAGATGAATTAGGGCTTCCAAGGCAAACAAGCTTCAAACTCTTGATGAATTCTTGATCAAAATGATAAATGGAGATCATGGGGATTCATATATGATGTCTAGAGTCAATTTGAACCATATATTAATTAGTTTCCTTGCATTTAGGGTCTCAAACCCTATATATGAGCTTGATGAGGCCTTGGTGGATGCACACACTACCTACAAAAGAAACAAAGCTATACATAGACATATTTTTGGAATTTTGGTTAGTAAGCAAAGGAAAATAAAGTATGATATAATCAAATGTGCTTGGTGACCTCCCAATTCAAACCCAATGAATGATGGGTAAGGAGGATGCCAATGTGTGATCCCAAAGCTAATGCATATGTTGAGATAGCATGAGGGATCTTAGGGTCAAAATTGGGGTCTTACAGCTGCCCCTATTTAAGGACATTCTAACTGAGGATGTGAAGGTTAAAATATTCGTATCAACTCAGTAGAATGGACTTAAATAACAACATATAGGAACAAATTTTGGTCCCTAAGAGACCTCATTATGCATATGATATGAATGCTAAAATAATCTTTGTGGGGAGTATATTGCCACAAAGGAAAAAATCCGAAGGGACTGAAAATCCACACGAGCGTAATGCATAGGCCAGGTTACGACTTTAAAAACTCCTGGGGACACAAGGGGAATTTCCATGAAAATAAATCAATGGAAGAACCCAGTTGGGGATAAGGGAAAAATCTGCAGGGGAAATGAGTAGATCAGAACAAAGCTGAAATACCTGAATCAAACTCAACTGGGGAAGAATGAACTTCAACACAGGAGTACCAGAAATACATTATCTATTACCTGTTACTGGGTAGGAAGATAATACACTCTGACAGAGGGACATCCGTTACTGGTTAGGGTAAACATATCAAGGATGACTCGCTGAGAAAAAAGAGGTGTATTCGTTACTGGTTACTGGGTAAGAATAACCTGCTGGGGAAAAACTCAAATAGGATTTACAACTACCAGTTACTGGGTAGAAGACCAAAAGGAGAGAATATCCGTCACCGGTTAAAGTGAACATATCAAGGATAAACTCAAAGGAAGAATATCTGTCGTCGATTAGGATGAACATATCAAGGATAAACTGTCGGAGAGAAAATATGAATTATATCTCTCAGTTACTGGATAGAATACCAAAGAGATAATATCTGTCACCGGTTAGGATGAACATATCAAGGATAGACTCGGAGGGGAAAGTAGGATTTACAACTACCGGTCACTGGGTAGAAGACCACAAAGAGGAGAAAATCCGTCATCGGTTAAGATGAACATATCAAGGATTAACTCTATGAGGAATAAAGTAAGGATTACATCTACCTTTTTACTGGGTAGAAAACCACAAAGGGAGAATATCCGTCATTGGTTAGGATGAACATATCAAGGATATACTACCTGGGGAAACGTGAAAACGAATCCGCCGGGGAAAATAAAGAAGTAAATTACCTGTTACCGGTAACTGGGTAAAGGTAAAGTACTCAAAAATTGAGAAGGATATTACCAGTTACTGGATAATAGACTCTCAGGGGACCAAAATATCCATCTAGGTAGTAACTAGAAAGAAACAGTCAAACAAAGACTCAACCCAATGAGGATATAACTCAAGGGGAGTGGTTCCATCCAGATAATTAACTGGGGGAGGAAACTGAAATAATGATCATCCACGAGGAAATAACTCAGTGGGGGATAAGAAAGGTTAAACTCTTTCTGCTTAAGGGGCTGACACTCTACAATTGAAGGAGGACAAACGCACCAAATCTGCATGGGGAAATATTATCACCGAAGTAGGGGATCATAATAAAGGAATCAAATGAAATAAAATTCATAATGAAATATTTGATGTTGTGTTTTATGCATGAATATGCATGTATATGATTATGATTATGATTATGTTGACAAAACAACACAAAGGATACAAAGATCACAGATTTGGATCATTGCTGCAACACTCGGCTAATCTCAACAGGATGGAAACACTAACTGGAGAAAATGATGAGGATGAACATAAGTCATCTAGCTCCGAATAACTCAACCCTGGCTGGGGAAAGAGAAAAGGTCTGCTGAGGATCCAAATTGACAACTCTGCAGGGAATTTTAGGTCAACACCATATCAAATAGGAGACAACCCTGCAGGGGACCACACCAAACACTGCTCAGAATTCAAAACTTCCGAGAACAAGGGATCTTCAATATATGAAGATAAACTCCGCCGGAGAATACAAGAGGTAAAACTCTGCATGGGGATCTAAGAAAATGTTGAGGATGTTATGACCAAGATCGTTGCCTTCCCCCTAAATCATCAAATTCTTTTAGGAAATTGCGAAATAAACCAATTCCAAGGAAAAGATGACCGAATTCGATGAACTTCCGAAGTTACGCAACACGAAAATATGCTAATGGAAACCAAATAAAGGTCTCAGATCTCCGAAGTCACAAACTGGAGGATATCAAAAGAGTACCGCAGCTGGGGAATATGGATTTGCAAAAGGCACCGATTGTCAGCTCAACTCTACTAGGGATGAATGAAGAACTGTTGGGGAAAAATTTCCAAACCAAACTACTTGGGGAATACCAACAAGGCTTCGCACTTCAAGACTTACCCGTTCGCAGATTGTTGTTGATATTCCTTGCTGAAATCGATTATTCTTAAAGTGATTGTTTTTTTTAAGAAAAGTAACTTTTATTCATTAATTTGTTTCAAAATCATCATCATAAAAATTCAATTTTATTTAGCAGAAATACATAAGAGTAGAAACAATTAGATAAAAGCTCAACTTTATTTAATAGAATGGTAGTCTGTAAATGACAGGACTCCATAGATCTTTACAAAAGTTGAAAATGGTAATTTACATGGAAAAGGGGCTACATTGAATACAATGATCATTATTCTCCCTACCAACTTCAATATCCACTGTGCTCTTGGCTTCGATTGAGAATAATGAATCAGAACCAGACGACCTGCTCAAAACTGTCTTCATGACTAAGACCAACCGAATGTAGTTACTTGCCATAATCCCTAACTTTTGCCTAGATTGCCCCAAGGTGGGGTACTCAATCTACCGGGATGATTTTTCTATTCTATGTCTCTAATTTTTTCCTGGATTTCCCTTTCGGGTTTTCAATCCACCGAGACGCTCATTTTTGTGTAGTCGCCCTTTCGGATTTTCAACTCAGCGAGCTGTTCTTTGTCTTTTCTAGGCGAATTATTTCTCGCCTGTATCGGCATTCACAGGACGAGTGAACTCTTCACCATCCATAGTTGTAAGAATTAAAGCATCGCCTGAGAAGACTCTCTTAACAACTTATGGGCCTTCATAATTAGGAGTCCATTTTCCCCTATCATCAGGTTTGAAAGATAAAATCTTCTTGAGCACGAGGTCAGCTTCTCTAAACACACGAGGCCTGACCTTCTTATCAAATGCTTTCTTTATTCTTTGATGATATAACTGACCATGACACATGGCAGCCAATCTCTTCTCTTCAATCAAATTCAATTGATCATATATGGTCTGACACGACTCGGGTTCTATCAACTTGGCTTCCATTAGCACACGTAGTGACGAGATCTCAACCTCTACTGGGAGCACATCTTCCATGCCATAGACAAGATACAAATGGGTTGCCCCTGTTGAAGTACGGATGGATGTACGGTACCCATGCAAAGAAAATAGGAGCATCTCATGCCAATCTTTATATGTTACAACCATCTTCTGAATGATCTTCTCAATGTTCTTGTTTGCAGCTTGAACAACCCCATTCATCTTGGGTCTGTAGGGAGAAGAATCATGGTGTGCAACCTTGAAGTATTTGCAAAGAGCTTACACCATATTATTATTCAAGTTCGATCCATTATCAGTAATGATCTTACTTGACACACCATAACGGCATATAATCTGATTCTTGATAAACCTCACAACAACTTGCTTAGTCACATTTGCATACAATGGAGAAGGGCCACAGAGAGGAAATAACATTCAACAGTGTCGGAGGAACATGAATCTTATCTACACAAATTTGACACTTGTGGCATTTCTTCACAAACTTGCAACAGTCAGATTCCATTGTCAGCCAATAGTAACCTGCTCTCAACATTTTCTTTTCCATAACATATCTATTGGAATGAGTACCAAAGGAACCTTCATGGACTTCATTCATCAACATGTCTGCTTCGTATCTACCCATGCATCTGAGCAAAACCATATCAAAGTTTCTCTTGTAAAGCACATCACCATTCAGGTAGAAGTTGCCGACTAATCTTCTCAAAGTCTTCTTATCTTTCAAAGATGCCCCATACGGGTAAATCTGACTTTGGAGGAAACATTTGATATCAAAATACCACAACTTCTCATCTTTAACTTCTTCAACAGCAAACACATGAGCTGGCATGTCAAGACGCATCATAGTTAAATTGGGAACTTCATTCCAAAATTTCACCATAATCATTGAAGCCAACCTTGCAAGAGCATCTGCCATCCGATTTTCATCTCGAGGGATATGATGAAATTCAACCTTTGTAAAGAAAGTTGAAATCCTCCTTGCATAATATCTATATGGTATTAAATAGGGTTGATTCGTCTCCTATTCACCTTTGATCTGATTCACAACCAAAGCTGAATCTTCATAGACGTCAAGATATTTTATTCTGAGATCAATGGCCTCTTCAAGCCCCATAATGCAAGCTTCATACTCAGCCATATTGTTCGTACATTTGAAAGTTAATCTAGCTGTAAACAAAAATTGAGTACCTTGAGGAGTAATGATCACTGCCCCAATTCCATTACCATATGAATTAACAGCTCCATCAAATACCATGCCCCGCCGGGAACCAGGCTCTGGCCCTTCTTCAAGCAATGGTTCATCACAATCTTTCCTATTCAAGTACAAAATATCTTTGTCGGGAAAATCATATTGCACTGATTGATAATCTTCAATTGGTTGGTGAGCCAAATGGTCAACCAAGACACTACCCTCAATTGCTTTTTGAGATCATTATTCAATATCATACTCAAATAACAACATCTGCCAACGGGCAATTCTTCCTGTTAAAGCAGGCTTCTCAAAAATGTACTTGATTGGATCCATTTTGGATATCAACCAAGTAGTATGATTCAACATATACTGACGCAAACGCTTAGCAGCCCAAGCCAATGCGCAACATGTCTTTTCAAGCATAGAATACCGAGTCTCACAGTCGATGAATTTCTTACTGAGGTAGTAAACTGCATATTCTTTCTTCCCAGATTCATCCTGCTGACCAAGAACACCACCCATACTCTCATCAAGCACAGTCAAATACATGATCAACGATCTTCCCTCAACAGGAGGAGATAGAATCGAAGGCTCAAGAAGATACTCTTTGATACTATCAAAAGCTTTGTGGCAATCATCGGCCTAATCACAAGACTAATCTTTTTGAAGAAGCTTGAAAATAGGTGCCCACGTGGCAGTCATATGCAATATAAATCTTGAGATATAGTTCAAGCGGCCGAGAAAATCTCTGATTTGCTTCTCAGTTTTGGGCGTAAACATTTCTTGTATTGCTTTGACCTTGGCAGGATCAACTTCAATACCCTTCTCACTGACAATAAAGCCCAATAACTTACCAGAACGAACACCAAAAGTACACTTATTGGGATTCAAGCGAAGTTTGTACTTCCTCAAACGTTGGAATAACTTCAATAAATGCTCAACATGTTCTTCTTCATCACTTGATTTGGCAATCATATTGTCAACATAAACTTCAATCTCTTTATGTATCATATCATGAAAAAAGAGTGGTCATATCTCTCTAGTATGTTGCACCAGCATTCTTTAAACCGAAAGGCATCACTTTGTAGCAGAATATTCCCAGGGTGTAATGAATGTGGTCTTTTCCATATCTTCAGGTTCCATCTTGATTTGATTATAACCAGAAAATCCGTCCATAAACGAAAAGACTTTGAAAATTTACCTGTATTGTCTACTAACATATCAATGTGTGGCAGATGAAAATCATCTTTTAGACTAGCTTTGTTCAAATCTCTATAGTCAACACATATGCAGACTTTTCCATCTTTCTTCAGAACATGCACAATGTTGGCCACCCATTACAGATACTCGATGGTCACAAGAAAACCAGCATCAATCTGCTTATGCACTTCCTCTTTGATCTTCACTGCCATATCAGGATGAGTCCTTCTCAACTTCTACTTGACCGACGGGCATTCTGGCTTCAACGACAATCTATGCTCCACAATCTCAGAATCCAAACAAGGAATGTCTTGATAGGACCAAGAAAACACATCAGGATATTCTCGAAGAAGATCAATCAACCCCTTCTTAGCTTCTGGACACAATTGAGACCTGATCTTGACTTCCTTCACATCATCCTCGGAACCCAAGTTGACTAGTTCAATATGCTCTTCAAACGGCTGAATGACTTTTTCCTCCTCCTCAAGTAAACGAGATAACTCATCAGATATTTCTTCATCATCAATCTCTTCCTCAGCTTCAAACACGGGGAAATCAAAGTTTAGAGAGGGAGTAGGATCATTGTATTCAATGGGTTTGAGAATCAACCTGCATAATGATTTGATATTTTGATTTTAGAGAAATGGAGTGTGACCAAATATTATGCAGATGGAAGATTATTATTTATTTATGTTTTTTGTGATTACCATTTTCAGAAAAAGCAAAAAGTAAAAATAAAACATCATAGATATGGATGAATAAAATTGTCTTTTATTGATGATAATCAAAAAACGCCCAACAATGTTCACTTCTCCCTTAGGCATAGGAGAAGGATTTTTCTTAAAAATAAATGAAAACAAATTACTTAGAGCGATGAATAACAGTAGGAACATCAACAACAACCCAATTGTTGCAAGTCTGGTCATGCGTCACATAGTTGGCGCAAGCTTCGTCTTCATCATCATCATCTTCAATCACAGTAGCTGAGTGTTGATCATTCCCATGAATGAACCCTACACTATAGAAAATTGGTTTCATAACTTCAGTTTTGACGTTGAGTGGCCCTGGTTGAAATCCCAATCCAGTCCTATTCTTGTTCTCAGCAATCTCTACCAAACGCCCTCATTGATCAACGCTGTCAGTCTGAATTGCCTCTTATGCATCTTTTAAAGAAGACATGGGTGCCCCAATTTTCTTCTCCTCAATAATAGACAAGGCTTCGAATGGAGTTCCAACCTTCTCCTCCTCATCAACATATGTGAAAGATGACAAATGGCTCACCAATAATGCCTTCTCTCCACCAACAACGATAAGTTTATCGTTCTTCACAAATTTCAGCTTCTGGTGCTGAGTAAACATCACAACTCCTGCTTCATGAATCCATGGCCTTCCTAATAGACAACTGTAGGCCGGGTGGATATCCAATACCTGGAAAATAATTTGGAAATCACTCGGACCTACCTTTACTGGAAGGTCCACTTCACCAATGATAGTTTTTCGAGAACCGTCGAACGCTTTAACAAGCACGCCACTATACCTCATTGGGGCGCCTTGATAAGAAAGTATTGACAAAGTTGATTTTGGAAGCACATTCAAAAACGAACCAATGTCAACTAAAACATTGGACATAGAGTCCTCCTTGAAATTCATTGAAATATGCAACGCCAAATTGTGATTTCTGCCTTCCTCAAGAAGGTCTTCATCACAAAAACTCAGGTTATTACAAGAAGTAATATTGGCAACTATGTGGTCAAACTAATCCACGGTCACATCATGCTCAACGTAAGCCTGTTCCAACACTTTCTGCAATGCTTCTCTATGTGCCTCAGAATTCATCAACGATGACAACACGAAGATCTTTGACGGAGTCTGGAGCAACTGCTCTACAACATTGAACTTACTTCTCTTAATCAACTTTAAAACTTCATCATCATCGTTAGCCTTCAGTTTGTAGGATTCACCAAAATGACACATTGAAGCACTAACTGGATTCACCAACGGAATCTCTGCCTTCTTACTTGCGGAAACATCTTCTATTTCTTTTGGAAAAACTAGACCGAATACATGACCGCTATGGGTCACCTTTTCTATATCTGCAATATTCACCATGGAGTCTGCAATTGGTAGAGGAACCTCTTGACCATTTTCTATCATTATGGAGTTGTATTGATATGGCACAACTTTATCAAATGCATACGAAACAGAGCCCGCTAACCGTATTACCAACGGCGATACCGATCTATTGACATTGTTGTTGTTTCTACTATCAAACTGGATAACTTCCCGCTCAGGGGTCTTGAATACATGCATAATTACATTCACATCATCTATATCCCTTGACTGTTGAATCTGGATTACATTCTCATCCATCAACTTCTGGATATCTCTCTTGACAACCATACACCCACGGGGGTTCACACTGCAAATCACACAGCCATCATGGTCATGTTCACAATCACTGATTAAACACAAGGTTCTATGCATTTCCGCCAACGACCTACGGATACGTCCTACATCAAATACTCAGAAATTCCCTGGACAACTGTCCACCATGTTGACAGTAGAATTACCATGAGCAGGTAATGGATTAGCTTTAACATTCGGTGCTCTGTCCTCAAAGGACACCATACCACTCTTCACAAGCTTTTAGACTTCATACTTCAGAGGGTAACAATTTTCTATATCATGTCCAGGGGCTCCCTGGTGAAAAGCACAACGAAGTTCAGGTTTGAACCACCATGGAAGTGGCTCAGGGATTTGCGGAGGATTTCTTGGTTGAATGAGGTTCTTGAGAACCAATGGTGGGTACAATTTTGCGTATGTCATATGAATAGGGTCAAAAGAGACCTTATTCCTTTCAAAGTTTTATTGATGATGATTGTTGTTGTTGTAGTTGGTTCTTTATTGCGTTTGTTGTTGATATTGTTGTTGCTGAATCGGAACCGATTGACTAGAATTGTTGGAAAATACAAGAATTACAAATGAAACTTAGTGTTGATGTTGATGGGGTTGAGAACTCTTTCTGACATGAGGCCTCCTTTGCCTCCCCAATGATACCGAATTAGTTTCCCCCTCCTTCCTCTTGGAGAAACTCCCACCATACTTCTTGCTAGACGATGCTTCTTCCTTAGACAGACGTCTTTCACGGACTACTTCTTCTAGCCTCATCCCCATATTTACCATTTCGGTAAAGTCATTGGAGGAACTTGCAATCATACGTTTGTAATAAAACGAACTCAACATTTTCAAGAAGATCTTTATCATTTCTTTCTCTTCCAAAGGTGGGCTAATCTGGGCGGCCAACTCTCTCCATCTCTGGACATACTCTTTGAGTGTCTCATTATCCTTCTGAGACATTGACCTCAACTGGTCTCTATCAGGCGCGATATCCACGTTGTACTTATACTGCTTGACAAAGGCCTCGCCTAAGTCGTTGAAAGTACGGACGCTCGCACTGTCCAAACCCATATACCATCTTAAGGCAACTCTAGTTAAATTGTCTTGGAAATAGTGAATCAGCAACTGATCATTATCAGTCTGAGTAGAAATTTTTCTGGCATACATCACAAGATAGCTCAACAGACAAGTATTCCCTTTATACTTTTCAAATTTGGGAACCTTGAACTTCATCGGTATTTTAACATTGGGGATCAGGCATAGCTCAACAACACTCTTCCCAAATAAATCTTTTCCTCTCAAAGTCTTCAACTCTTTATGCAGTTCGATTGTTTTTAATTTCAAGGAACATATGAAGTTCTATTTGCAATATATATTTAAATAAAAATATTAACAATTTTATTGACCATAAAATCTCTTTTTATTCATAAATTTTGGAAGGATTACACTGAGTACAATTTTAGAAACCAAAGCACAAATACAAGAGAAAAGGAAACTATCATCCTAAGGATCCCTTAGAAACTGTATCAGATGATCTGGCTGTGGGTGCATACTTCCTTCGAATGCGTCGAATCTCGGACTCAAAGGATATCTTCATCTGAGCCTTCTCAAGAACTAGCTGATCAACAATCTTCTTCCAAGCACCGGAAGGCTGAGGCATGCTAGAGGAAGATAGACCCTCTGGCTCTCTCTGTCTCTTCACTGTTCGATCATTAAGAATCTCAATAAGTGCATCCTTGTCCTTAGACTCAAGCTGCAACTCTTCATGCTTTCGGCTCAAAGCATGGAACCGCTCTTCCCACATGTCTCTTTCTTGCTTCATCTTTGCAAGTGCGTCTTCCAACTCCTTTACATCTTGGTTAGGGAGAGTTAATGGCTCATCCACAACCAAAGACATAGGTCTTTCACAAGCGTACGACATCTTCACCTCAAAAGCTCCCTTCTTCACCCAAATAGTGTAAGCTTCCAAAGTTATACAGTTGCGTGAACCAAGTTCGGATCTTCCTTTCCTATGCACATTATGCCAAGCATGTACCATCCTTTGCTTCAAATGTTGGGGATCGTTACCCTCTTGATAGAAAATACCTTCTAACCGAGTGTTATTAGGTTTATCCCTCAAGGGGAACCCAAGTTGACGACGAGCCAAAGCAGGGTTGTAGTTGATTCCTCATTGTCTACCAATGAGAGGCACATTAGAGAATTCACCACAACTATCAATAATGTCCATACTACTCAATGCAGAGTCATACCAAACAATATCATCATTAGTGAGAAACATAAGTCTCTAAGACCACCATAGACATTACTTGTTTTCTAGAAAAGCAGGCGTCTGAGGCTAGTGCGAAATAAACCACTTGTATCGAAGAGGAACACAACACACAATAGTCCCACCACCTTTAGAATTCCTTAAATGCAAAGAGAAATACATGTCAATCAATAAAGTAGGAACAAGATTCCCAATCAAGAAGATTCTAATGGTGTTAACATCAACAAAATCGTCAATGTTAGGGAACAAAGCTAGACCATAGATGGGCATTACAAAGACGACTTCAAAAGCATCCATACTACTGGATTGAGCAAAGACAATAGCTTTACCAATGAGGAACTCAGAAGTCAACCCAAGAATACCTCCTTTCTTCACCAAATGAGCATCAATCTCAGATTTCTTTAAATGAAGAGCTTCAGCTATGATATGAGATTTGGGAATCTCCTCAAATTAACTAAAATGTACTTTGTCAGATACAGGTATACCCAAGAGACGGGCATACTCTTCTAACGTAGGAACAAACTGATAATCAGGAAAAGTGAAGCACCGGTAGAGAGGATCATAGAACTGAACCAAAACACTCAGAAGTCCTTCAACCACATCAGTAGATAAGACAGACAAGAGTTTCCCATGACGTTGCTTGAAGTCCAAGGGATCTAGTACAAAAGATGACAACTTCCTTAGCTCTTTCAAATTAGGACATCTGAAACTGTACTTCTTAGTGTTCCTTCGTCCATAATCCATGGTCTGAAAATATTTGCAAACAAGACCTCAGTTCCCTTGAAATTTATTTTTCTATTATGAATGTTATGATGCGCATGAATGCATGAATGCAACAATCACACACAAGGGGTCACACACCAGACAAGCACAAACAAAGGTCAAGGGGTGGATCAAGTCATCATCAAGATCAATAATTCATTTTGGTGGATTATGGTTTTCACCTTATCAGCACCCAAGTTCCATTGATATTGATGAGACTCGATTGGATCAACCGAGAATCAAGGGGTTTGTTGTGAGTCACGAGCATGGAGTCAGGCTAAGAACCAACCCAGAGGAGTGTACTAAGGATAAAAACCTGTAGATCATGTTCTAAAAAGTTCCCAGAGTATTAATCCCATCTATCGGATATTATAGGTTAGGATGACTGACTCATCAACCCATAATATTCTCAAGAGAAACTCGTCTGAGTGTAGTATCGCGTAACAACTATTATTAGGTCTACACCTGAACAACCTCCATACTACGTCCTAAATAGGCCAAGTTGGGTTAAATGTTCTACGTCCTCAGCTTCTCGGAACCCAAATCAGAGAAACTAATGCCTAACCAGAAATAACTTATGTGACATTTGTAACTCCAAATGGGTCTCCACTGAGTAGATGGGTCTAGAGCTAACTTGTTAAGGACTACTCCACACAAGTTGAACATGACTATACCATCCTCCTATCTTAATTGCACTCAAGTTCGGGTTAGAACTTATCTCACCACTTAGAGATCATCAAGCACAACAGACAGGTTATATCACACAAACAAATATACAAACATCAAATATACAAATATATACACATAAAAAAAAGTAGGCTAAACCCACTGAGGACTACTCCCCAGCAGAGTTGCCACTTAATTTCTGTAGCGGTAAATTCATGACCATCAAGCTATGGATAAACTTAACGTCATTAAAACAAGAGTCTCCACCACACTTTTATTGCTTCCAAAGGAAAAGGGAAAAGTACGAACAAAACCCAAAGATAAGAAGTTTTCAAATCAAAACTAATAAAATGCCAGAGATTACATGTAAGGGGGTTGGTTACAAAGAGGGAAGGTGTTGGCACCTAAAATATCCTAGGTACTCCTAGGGAGCCCTTTTTTTATGTGTGCATGTGTTTTTGGTATAAATGATGTTTGAGAAAATTAGAGTGTGGGGATGAGGAAATAATTCATTGATTACATTTTTGTGTTTGACAAGACCTTCGGACTTGTGCCTACGTACCAACATAAAAATGAGGGATCAAAACCTCGTAGTTCGTGGTAACAATTTCAAAGTTGGTGAATTGCTTTTAATAAAAGTTTAATAACAAAAGGCTCAAAGGGCCAAAAATTTGAATGAAGTTGTTAGTTCTTTTTTGTCTTTTGAAATTTAAGTCAATATGATAAAGTTTATTTACAAAACTGATTTTAAGAAAGAGTTTCAAAATTCATTGGCATAAGGCCTAAGTTTGAAAAGTAAGGTCTAAGTTTGAAATCACAATCAAAGAAGGTTTTTGAAAAGAGGGAGAGATTTTGAAATTTAAAAAGTAGGAGGAGATTAAGAGGCTATCCTAAGTATAAAATTAAAAGTTAAGAGTTGAAAAGGTCTGACCAATGGGATGCAATCCAACAGACAAGAATGTCATATAGAAAATCCACTTTCCCTTTGGACTTTGAATCAAGAAATAAACCATAAGCAATTAGCAATATCCAGACATCATGAAGGTCAAGGCATCAAATAAAGATATCCATATCCAAGCAAGCAATTCCCAAAGTTAACAGTCTTCTTTGTCTTCTCATGTATCAGATGCAATATTCCTTGATACACTCAAAACAAAGCATCAGGCACAATATCAAAATAATAATTAGTACCAAGACAAAGTTGCAGATGAATTCAAACAAATCCCAAAACTTTCATCAGATGAAGGTTCAGTTCACAATAGCTTGATCTTAAAATGTTGGCATTGGCCAATTCCTTTTTGAACGGGGAATGTTACCTAGTTCTAAGTCCAAAAGTTCAGATCAAGATCAACAATCCCCCATACATTTTTTAGGGTTTTTTTGTTGTTATTAAGTATTTTAAGGTCCTAAGACCACAAACAAAACCAAAATACACAAACAAAATATATACAATCACAAGATATGGCTCAAATGAGCAAAGTGAAAATGACATAAACATAAACAAGTTATTTGGAATGTAAATGGCAGTGAATGATAAAGGAATGAAATTTAAATTTCATAAAGTAAATGACTTGAAAGTAAAGCAATATTAATAAAAATTAATCAAATGTTAGTCAAAAGTTAGTCAAGTGTTAGTGGTGATTTTTAATTGATTAAGTCATTCTTTGGAGAACACTCAACCATCCATTCACAAGTATGGATCCTTAAACCAAGACATCTTCCATGAGAAGGGTTCCAACTTGGATACTTCAATAAGTATGCCACTAGCTCCCATGAAAGGAAAAAAGGTCAAGTCTCCATACAATACCATGAAGAATGGGAGACTTACAATCTCACTTACTAGAATGCTATGCCATTAGAGTCAAATTTGGCTCTATGTTAAGTAATCGTAATTGGACTTATGTAGCAGTCACAACTATCTGAAGTCGGGAAATGAAAATTTAGGTGTTAATGCATGTTAGAGATTTGGTATGAAGAACCAAACTCCTAAAACATACCACACACTAAAAGAAAAGATCAAGAGGGGGGGGACCTATCTCAGTCATACTTGTATTGGTTCATCTGACACAAGGTCTTTGATGAACCAATTAGCCTTAAGACATTAGAGATTTCATTGGTCAAATGAGGGAATGGTAAAGAATAGGGATGAAGATGAAAAGGGAGGGGAAGACAAAAACACAAATTGACCAAGGGAGGACTTTCATCAAATCAAAACCATTCATTCAGTTTGGGAGATGAAATGTACATTTCATCAATCCCCTAAATCCAATGGTTTTGATCTAACAAAAGTCAAATCAACCTTGACCAAGGCTCAAACATAAAGTCAAACGTCACAAGACCATAAAAATGGCTCAACATAATTTTTACACATTTAATCAATTAAAAATCCAATTAAAAGAGAATTAAAATACATTTTAATTTGATCAAAACCTAAAATCTCTTCAAAACACTAAATAAATGGCCAAGAGATTTATCCTATGTCAAATAAGGTCAAAGGACCTTAGACAAATTTTTTCATGATTTTTGAAAAGTCAGAAGTATTTTTAAACAATTAAAAATATGCACAAAAACATTTAATTCATAAAAAATATCAAAATTAATCCAAAAAATAATTTTAATTCAAAATATGAAAGAGAAAAATATTTAAAGATTTTTGGTGAAAGTCCCATATGTTTTGGATTAAAAATGAAATTAATATGAATTAAACAAAATAAAATGATTAAACATAAAATCAGAAATTAAAATAAAATAAGAAAAAACAAGGGCCACCAGATCTCCCTCATTGATTGAGGTGGCAGATGAGAAGGCCACACGCGCGCGTTCTATGGTGGACACAAGTCAACATGTTGTACGCGTGGTAATGCAAACTAAGGGTCCAGATTAGAACATTCAAACATGATCAGATGGCCAGGAAGTGTGATAACACACCATCGGAGCTAGGACTCCGGTCATCTTCTCCGGTGACCTCCACCGGACTGGTCCAACTTCATCTCAATGAAAAATGAAAAAAACAAGGACACTATTTAAAAGAGAAAATGCTCAGGATCACGAATCTGGCCTAAATTTTCTCCAATTCCAAGTATATAAAAAGATACAGGGATTTTAATTTTGAGGATCATGAATTGAGTTACTTCGATTTGACCTCAAAGAAACTCAATCTTGTTGCGTACATTGGTAGGACTTCAGCCAACCAAAAATCACAAAGAATGATGAAGAATTGAGAGAGAATCGAAGAGATGAAAATTCTAGAAAATCACCTTCGAGGGAGCTTCCAATTGGCCTTGGCTTGACTTTAGAAGATTGCTGAAGTTGAATTGGATCAAGGAAAGGCTAGGATTCTTGAAGTTTCAATCTCAAAACAGAAGGAGATTTGAAACTCGATTTTCAATTGAAAACCTTCAAGATTATCCTTTAATGGTGAGGATTTGGATTGCAGGTTCAAAGCTTGGGCAAGGTGTCCTTAATTCTGAGCATGAAGGGTCTCATTTATAGGCAATGCAATTGCTTTCTACATATTTCAAAAATTGGCCAAAAATAGCAATCTTCCTTGCATGCTTGCATGGGCAGGTGATAGGCCTATGAGCTGATGCAATCAGGTCCAAAATTCCTCATGTGCAATGCTGAAAGTGTGTCATGTGATCATGCAATAGTAATTAGAATGTGATCATGAATTTCATCCAAATGAAGCCTTGTGAAGAAACCATGCGGAAGTTCTCCAATTCTTGGCTAAATAAGATGTTCTTGGACTTTTTGGAAAGGTCAGATCAAGAGGAACAACTTTCATGTTGAACACTTTCCCATTTGAAGCTTGGATCATGATGAATTTTGAGGTAGAAGTTTGGAAAATCTAACATATTTGAAAATTTTCTAAGTCCCAAGTCAAATGTTCACTTCTTCCACCAATTTGTTGCTCTTTCAAACCTATTTAATTTGGTCACCAATTTGAACTCATTTGGATTTGCATGAAGGAGTTATGCATTTTAGAAGTTGAGGAAAATCACTTGTTCAATGGTAATGGCCCAAAGTGACCTATAATGTTTCCTCTTGGCACATGCATTTGCAAGTTGAATTTGAATTTTTTTCCAAGAATAAAAGTTCGAGAAGACATCTTTAATTTAATCATGAAACTTTAATGACCTTCATCTCACACAAATTGAGCAAGTTATGGTCCTTGGAAGTTGACCTCCTAACTAGGGTTCAGACAAAATGACCTATAATCTTTCACCATAAAAAACGACTTTCCAAGCAAAACTAGATCTTGCCCTCAACATGAAAGTTGTTTGTAATGTCATAACGAGAAACGTTTCTTTTGGAATCATTTTTGTATGACAAAAATTGTAGGAGTGTAGCGGGGTATTCGTTACCATTAGAGATATTGACTAAATCTAAGGTAAACCATACAAGTCGAGTCGCCACCGCACTTCTATTTATCCAAAGGAATGGTTAGAAAGCGAACAAAAACCTAAAAGTTTTATTGAATCAAAAACTAGTAAAAATGTCAGAGATCGGGGTAAGGGGGTTGGTTATGCAATGGGAAGGTTTTAAGCACCCAAAACATCCTAGGTACTCCTAGGGAGCCCTTTTCACAATTGTTGTAAGGTTGGTATTTTGTGAAAATTTGTTTGTGCAAACATGATTGAAGAAATGAGAAGAGAATATACAAGTTATTTACATTTTTGTGTTTGGATGGATAAACCCATTGCCTACGTACCATCTTAAAAAAGATTAGGATCAAAACCTCGTAGTTCGGGGTAAAAATCTCAAAATGAGTTGGTGAATTGATTAGTCCAAAAGCCTTAAGGTCTTTTGATATCCAAGGGAGAAAACTCAACCTAAAACCACAAATCCACCATGTGAGGATAACTTCAACATGTTAGTGAGGGGTTAACCCTATAATAAGCATGGAAGACTCGTTGTCCATCACTAAGGATATAGGTGAGTATTACATCTACCTCAAGGATAACTCAAACCTAATAGCTAAAGGTTATGAAAAGTTTTGATTAAGAAAGTGGCCATTGAAACCAAAAAAAGGTATTTAAATGAGTGATATTTACCAATGAAAAGTATTTATAAAATATGGTCAAAGTTGATTTAAAAGTTCAATTCAAAATAAGTGTTATGAAAAGAAAGTTTGAAAATCAAAAGCATAAGGCTTAGGTTTATAATATTTGAAAACAAGTGTTAAATGTTTGCACAAAAAGTTTTGGCTTGGGTTAGAGTGGGGGGAAGAAGAAGAATGGCTAAGGTCCTAATCATACAAGAGATGAGGGATAAGAAACAAGACCACAAATGGAGTTCCTCTCTTGAGATCATATTGATGATCCAAGTAGCTCTCATCCTTTGGAATATGCAAGCAAAAATAATGGTAAGCTCAAGCAATCAACATAACCAAACAAGCTCTTAGAAGATCCCCAATGTCTCTTGTATCTTTCACTTTGGATGGCAATGGTTCTTCAATTTGAGCTCTCATAGGATCCCCTAACACAAAAGCACACACATCAAAGAGTTCTATGAAGTAAATCAAGAATGGACAAGAGTGAGTTTAGAGGTTTGGTCCTTCTAATCCATCTTCAACATTAAGGTCCTTTTACTCCAATTTGCATAGGGAATGTCCTAGAAACTAAGTTCATTTGTCCATTTCTTTGCATTTGGTCCACAACAATTAAAACAAAACACAAGCACAATAATATATACACAATTATGTGCTCAAGTGAGCAAAAGGCAAATTGCATTAACATAAACATGTGCTCAAATGAGCAAAGGGGGGGGGGGGGGGGGGGGAAGCAAATGAATAATATGTACAAGAATATTAAATTACATAAATTAAAGTGCAAGAAGTAAATGTTAATAGTTAATGGTTAATGTTAGTAGTTAGTGTGCCATAAGGCAAATTTAGCGCTATGTTAAGCAATCGTAATTGGACTTATGTAGAAGTCACAATTATCTGAGGCCGGTCAATAATAATGTAGGCAATAACATAAGTTAGTGGTCTTGATTAGTGAATCAAACTCCAACAACTTTCCATGCCAAAAAGAAGATGAGAAATGATCTTGTATTGATTTAGGTTCTTTGTATGATTTAGGAAGCAATCTATCCTTAATGCAAAGCCATTCACTTGATCCATGATCAAGATGAATTAGATTTGAATCAAGGAAGATTAAACCTCCCTAATCAATGCTAACCACCAATCTTTAACTCATTGATCAAAAAAGAAAAAGAAGAAGATGAAGAAATAAAGTGCATTAAATGAAATGGAAAAAGATAATCATCAAGCCATGACCAAAGATAGAGAGGATCAAGATCAAACAATAGAAAACAGAAGCAAAATGAAAATTAGAAGTCAAGAAACAAATAAAATATTTTTGGCATTTTTAATATTTAAAATAAAGCTTGAATTAAAATAATAAAGAAAGGTCAAACTTCAAACTCACTTCAAATCAACTTTGAAAAGTCCAAGTGAATTATCCCAAGTTCAACAAGGTCAAACAAAGTTTGACAAAAAATTTCAGCATTTTTAAAAGCCAGAAACTATTTTAAATCAATTAAAAATGCATAAAAATAACCTAATTGAACTAAAATCTCAAATAAATCTCAAATCAATTAATAAATTGATGAGAATATTTTTCATAGATCTATCATCATTCAAAGAGGTTGGAAAAACATTTTTGTATTTTTTGAATATCAAAAACTATTTAAAATGAATTAAAAATAACCAGAAAAGAGAAAATTACTAAAAATATCAAATGATAAAATAAAAAATATTAAAAATCATTTTTAGAAAGTAGAAATTAAAAGAGAAATAATGCAATTGGTCTCACATTTTTTGGACCAATAATGAATGAGATATGAATTTTTGAAATGAAATGGAATAAAAGAAATAAAATGGAAATTAAAATCAGAAATAAAAAATAAGGAAAATCCACACATGTTGGATTTAATTCATTAATTGACCTGGTAGATCAGACGGCTGTGGCATGCGCGCGCATCATGGACCTAAGTCAACTGAGCAACATAAACATTTAAAAAAAGTCATAAGATCCAAGAGCCCTGATTCAATATGGGAATCATCATCAACGGCCTGGACCAAAACTGGCAAACGGACGGTGGTGTACACCACCGTCTTCTCCGGCGAGACCAGAGATTCCGGCGAGAGTTGTAGGAAATAAACCTTCACCAAATGAGGCGATCTATACAGCAATGGAAAGCTGGGGTGATGTACATCACCCCTGTACCATCTATTTTCACTCTAGATCTCCATGGTAAGAGAAATCAGAGGTTGAAAAATATGGTGTTCAACTGAAACTTGATGGATTTGTAAAATTCAAAGTACAATTAAGTTGCCTCTGATGAGAGGACTTCAGCCAACCCAATAAATGCAAGAAACAAGCTATGAATAAAGAGTTTCGAAGAAAATAAGTTCTAATATCCACCTTCAAAGTGTGGATCTTGAGAGCACAATTTTCCTCAGCTAATGCTTACAGTAGGATCTAGTGATGAAGATGAAGCAAGGTCAAGGAATTATAGGTCTGAAAATCAACCAATGTAGTTGAAATTCAGATCTGAATTTTTTAGAAGAAAGTGGAAATTCCTTTAAGTATGGCTATGGAGGGATCTTTGCAGCATAACAGGCACTTTCAGGTTGAAGAAATGAGAGGCCAAGGCATTGTATTTATAGATGAAGGGAGCTGCAAGCATGAGCAAAGTGTGTGCATGGATGAAAAGGGCCTCCATGCATGGGCCTGTACAGGCGCATGGAGGGCCCAATTTCACTTGGTTTGGCAAGCTGAGATCACAATTAGATGAAATGGTCGTGCAAAATGGATGTAATCAGCTCATGCAATGTGTTTTCAATTGGTTTCCAAAAATACACCTAATCTTTCCCCTCTTCGAAAGTGGCATTTCTAAAAATGAAATATAGCCTTATGGATAATGGTTGGAAAGCTTATTGCATAAGGAACAAATGTCATGTTGATCAAAACTTCATTTGATCCTTGGAAATCAATGAATATTGAACTTGAAGTGTAGGGTGCAAAACATGCATATGTGAAATTTTTCAAAGTTGGCCAAAGTTCAAGCCCTTCTGTTTCAATGATGCAAGCTCCAAATGACAAAATATTCAACATGTAGTTGTATATATTTTCAAGGAAATCAATTTGGACTTAAATTTTGCATCATTTGGATTTTTTATGAAGAAGTTATGGGCACTTGAAGTTGGACTTTTTCACATTTCAATGCATTTGGTCCAAAGTGACCTATAATTTTTTGCATTATCACATGTACTTCCTTTGAGATTTTGCAATTTTGCTCAACATAACATTTGAATTAGACATCTTAATCTTTCCAATGCACTTGGTCTCACCTCCAAATAATGCAAAATGAATGAGTTATGTCCTTGGGAAATTGACCCAAAATTAGGGTTTTAGTCAAAATGACCTATAATGTCTTGGAATGGATGATGACCTTCAAAGCTTCAAATAAAATTTTGATGAACATGAAAGTTGTTCATATGGTCTTTAAGAACATTTTTTCTTTTGGGGTCATCTCCATTTGACCAACACATCAAAAGTTAGGTCTCAGGGTATTTCAAAATAGTTAGATGAATTGACTGATCAACTTCTCAAGTCCAAAACTCATATCTTGATGAATTGATGATTTAGGACACTCAAATAAGCTCAAATATGCATGAAATGATGAATTAAATAACTTCCCTTGATTATATTTGACCATGGGTTGAGGTTGCTTCATGAGCAAGGCATAATTGATGATCAGATGAATTAGAGTTTCCTTGGGAAACAAGCCTCAAGCCCTTTGATTTGCTTTGATCAAAATGATGAATTGAGATACTTGGAAGGCATATTTGATGGATGAGAGCTTTGGGAACCATTGCCATGTTTGCTTTCATCTTCTCTTGACCATATCAATGCACATAGGATCTCCTAGAAGCTTTAGACCTTGTGACTACTCAAGCTACAAATAAGAGATGTTAATGACATATTTTTGTGCTTTTGGTTAGTGAATAAAATGAGAAAAGCAATGATATACAATTCAAGTATGCTTGGTGATCTCAAACCACTCACAAAAGGTCCCACCCCAAGGTAAGGAGCCAAGATGCTTATGATCCTTGAGGCAATGCCAATGCAAATGTTATGATGCCATGAGGGATCTTAGGGTCAAAATTAGGGTCTTACAAGGAGATAGGGTCCAGAGAACCCCAATTTTGACTAGTTGACTTTCTCTTGTCAACCAATATGAACCAACTTGCAAACTTGAAATTCTAATGATCTCTTGGACTCATGAAGGATCATATATGTATCGGATGATGTAATATGAAGTACCCCTTGAAATGTTTGATCAAATGATGAAGAAACTTACTGAGGAAGTCACATAATATACCCATATGAATTAGGGCTTCCAAGGCAAACAAGCTTCAAACTCTTGATCAATTCTTGATCAAAATGATAAATGAAGATCATGGGGATTCATATATGATGTCTAGAGTAAATGTGAACCATCTGTTGATTAGTCTCCTTGCATTGAGGGTCTCAAACCCTAAATATGAGCTTGATGAGGCCTTGGTGGATGCACATACTACCTATAAAAGAAACAAAGCTATACATAGACATATTTTTGGCATTTTGGTTAGTAAGCAAAGGCAAATAAGTATGATATAATCAAATGTACTTGGTGACCTCCCAATGCAAACCCAATGAATGAGGGGTAAGGAGGATGCCAAGGTGTGATCCCAAAGGCAATGCATATGGTGAGATATCATGAGGGATCTTAGGGTCAAAATTAGGGTCTTACACTTAAGTTTGTAGCAAGCATATGATTTCGTTGTTGATCATAGAAGTCTTAGAATATTGGTTAAAATATGGGTGGTTCAATATATAAGTTGGGTGAAAGTTTTGTTGCCCATCTTGTCATGCCTATTGTATGTGCTTCCATTCTCATCTGGAACTCTGATGCTTGTTGATCAGGCTTCATTTGCACTCCTGGTTGCTGCTCTTCGGGCACGTAGAATTGTTCATTAGCCCCATCTTGATTGTTATCTTGACCTTGTTAGACTCCCCATGTTGTTTGTCTACTTGAAATTTCCTCATGATGCATGAGTTGATGCTTTTGGAACAAATGTCTCGTCGTCCAGATGAGTAGGAATTCCGGCTATCCTACATAAATCATTAATAATACAGAAATTTCCACAAGCTCGTTGTGGTGTGTCAGCCATGTATTTGATATTTTGAGAAATTAAATGCCTTACATCAATTGGTTCACAATTCAAAAGGGAAAACAATCTTAAACACTTCTTTACAATAAACTCATATTGGTTCGATGCGGCCTCTAAGGTTTGCACAAAGAAATATGCATATGCTTTAGGAATTGGGCGAAATTGAGCGGTGTTTAGCCGCAACACGAGACCCATTCAACCCCATGTCAACAAAAGGTATCTAACATTTTCTGACACGTATTTTCATTTAAATGAGGAACCGTAATCCTCTTACGCCTAATAGCGCATTCCTCAAGGGGGTTCGAGATTAAGAATAAAATTAATAGCATGAGCACTAAAATTAGCATACTTACCTCGCACAATGATGCATATGAATTAGTATTGTGGTGATCATCATTTTCATAAAATTCTAATCTAATAGACTTATTAGTTTCTTGGATTAAGTTATTGAATCTTACCTAGTGCCTTTGTTGGAGCGTTTCTTCCACTTGCCGTACCCTCTTAAATCTTTGCAGTTGAATGCTCTTTCCCTCACTATATGATAGCTAGCTAATTTGAGGAACTTCTCAGCATTTGTCTTGGGAATAAATTTGTAGTTTGGGAAAGTAGGTGCATCTGGTGCGAGTTGAGGGTTTGAGGTTAATGCTTGTGAAACTCGGCTTTTTTTTGAGCCACAATACTATAACAACACAAACATAATTTTTTTTGCAAGAAAATAGAAGAGAGTATAGTCGGATTAGTGAAGAATTAAGCTAAAGGAAGTAGAGAAAGGTGGTTGTGAGAACTTTTTTTTTCCAGAAACCACTATATATATGCATCATCGTATCTCATCACTCCCATGACATAGTCCATTGCGCGCATGATGTTAACCACTACTCCTAACAAATAATTTTTCAACATCTCCATCGTGCCCACAATGCCTTCTATAATGTACATGATACCCTTCCAACACGCACACGATGGCGCGCGAGAGATCTAATAGCTTTTCCTCATTTCTTCCTCTTCCATCTGTTCTTTTTCCCTAATTTCTCAACTTTTCCTCCAATAACATACTACAAAAAAAGCATGATTAATTTAAATAACATGGAATTAAATTGTGATTAAAATAAAACTTATTAATGATTTGCCTTCCATTATGTGCTTCATTACCGTCATTAGCTTGATGAACAAGGTCTAAGGTTTATCAGGTGCAAGGTGTACCCTTGCGCCGGTTAATTTAGTTATGCTAACTCCATCATCACTCTTGGTTACCTCAACTTTGAAGTAAGCATCCAGGTCTTCAACATGTTGCGTCCATTCTCACACATCAAAGACTACTTCTTTCTCGTTTAACTTCAAGGTCAATTCACTTGTTTCCACAATAATCAACGCTTTTCCTATTGCCAAGGAAGGTCTTCCTAAAAATAGTGAAGCATCAATATTTTCATTAGTATCCACTCTCACAAAATCGTCTAGAAACACCAATTAGACCACATTAACTAGCAGATATTTTATAACCCCATACAGATGAGCGATCGAGAGATCAACCAATGTAAGAGTCATATTTGTTGGTTTTAGATCTCCCAATTTATGTTTCTTCAATAGTTATAGAGGCATTCAGTTAATGATAGAACCCAAATCACAACATGTATGTGAAATTTTTTCTTCACCTATGGTACACGGAATGGTAAATGACCAGTCACCATTTCTGCTATAGTTTTATCATTTTCATAGGTGAAAGTATGCGAGTCATTTGCATTTTCCAGAAAGATTGAGTGATTTATATGTCAGTTTCTTTAGTTTTAGTATTTTTCTATGTTTTAAGTATTCTTGGTATTTTTTATCTTTTTGGGAAGGTTAAGGTGTTTTATAGGTTGGAGGAAGTCAAAGAAATAGTCAGAAAACGAACGCGGCGAATTTTCAAAAAGTTTCACAAACTTTATTTTTCAACACATTTGATATCATGATAGGTGTGTCATATTTTGATCGTATCTAGTGCATCGTAACTCGTAATGACGTGGGACCGGCGGCAAATGAAAGCTAATATCCAGGGATATAACTTTCATAAAGACATCAAAGGCTAATTCATAATTGTATGCTGACACGTGTATCAACTTACTCATTCGTGTATCAGATCTGAAAAAATGCATGCCTCTACCCGTACGCGTATGGACCTGCACCCATATGTGTATCATTTGAGGACTAGCAGAAGGCAAGGAAAAATATGCTTTTACCTGTACGTAAATGATACACGTATGGGACTTGCCTAGATGTGTGCCATGATGAGTTACGCTTATCAGAGATGGCCAGAAGTGATTCATATTTTCAGGAGCTTTTTGCGATTTAAGATCAATTCATCTAAACTTTTCTGTAATTACAACAATCTTTATCATGTTTTGTTTTATTTCTATGAGTAGCTAAACCCTTAAATGCTAGGGGATGTCCCTGATTTAGATTTTTAATGACTTTGAATTTCTCTTTGCAATAAGAATTTTATTTCATCATATTTGATTTATTTTCTTGACTACTTTAATGCTTTCTCAGTCAGACAAACATAGTTTGATTTATGAGTAACAATTAAGCTGGACCACCATTGTTTCTGATATGTTTGAGAATATTTTGTACTAGATATTACATAGGACTGGGAATACCCTATAAGAACTAAATTATTCTTGATAAATTAATGCTTAATTTTATCCGTACTTTTCTATGAACATAGGAGTTAGGTTGAATGATTAAAGGTTTTCTCACTAAGGACTTAGGAGTAAACACTCGTAAGAACCGATAATTAATTATCTGAAATCTGTTGTTGCATTGTGTGTTCAGATTCGTCACATAATTGAATTATACATTATCCCTAGCATATTACGCATACCTGTCTAAACCGTGCAATTAATTTATTTACTTTATTTGCAATTATTTTCATAACTTAACCAATTAATCCAAAACCCCCAAGACTTTTGTTTAAGTGAAATTAATCCAGAACTCTGTATCGTCAAACAATCCTTGAGATTTATACTGGGGATTTACCCTCTTATTACTACATTGGAAGATTAGTACACTTGCTAATTTACCATCAAGTTTTTGGCGCCATTGCAAGGGACTGTCAAAGATTATAGCATTGTGTAAGACCCCAATTTTGACCCTAAGATCCCTCATGGATTTCATCACAAGCATTAGCACTGGGATCATACTTTGGTATCCTCCTTACCCCTTTTTCATTGGGTTTGTTTTGGGAGAGATCACCAATCACTTTGTGATTATATCATACTTGTATTTTATCATTTTTCACTCACCAAAATACCAAAAATATGTCTTTGTATCTATCTAACTCTTTTTGTAGGTAGGGACATGATTATCATTGATTCATTGATCACATATAGGGTTTGAGACCCTCATGAACAAAGAGCACAATCAAGAATGGATTCAAGAGTGGTTATGAGCATAATATATGAGTCCCAATTATTTCTACATATTATATTGATCAAATTTGCTTCAAAAGTTTGAGGGTAATTTGCCTTGGAAACCCTAGTTTTACTGGGTATCTTGAGTAACTTCTCCAACAAGCTATCTCACCAATTGATCAAATTTCTTAAGGGACACTTCAAAATTCATCATCTTATGCATATATGATCTACCATGAGACAAGAATGTCAAGAGATTTGTAAATTAGCAAGTTGGTTTATGGTGGTTGGCCAGATGGATTCATCTGATCAAAACTGGGTCTCCCTAGACCCTATATCCTACAAATTTCACCATATGAAAATGATTACAAGATCAAACTTACTCTAAATGACATTCCAAACAACTTTAATGTTGAGACCTAGAGCTAGTTTAACTTGGAAAATCATTTTCTATGTTGAAACATTATAGATCATTTTGTCTAAACCCTAATTTGAAAGTCAACTTCCCAAGGCCATAACTTGCTCAATTTGTATGAGATGAAAGATTTCCAAGTTTCATAATCAAATTCAATGTGTATACTTCAACTTTGATGTTTGGAGTGAGAGCTAATTAAACTTCTTTGCACATGTGATATGAGGCTACATTATAGGTCACTTTTGACCTATATCATTGATACAGTGATTTTGCCAAACTTCAAAAATGCATAACTCTATCATTTAAAATCCAAATGACATTAAATTGTTGACCATTTTTAAGGACTTTGAGAGAGCTACAACTTTGATAAAGACACTTTTCTCATTTGAAGCTCCCATAAAAAGTTAAGCAAGGTGGAATATTGAGACATATGGCTTGACACTTAGAAAATTTTCAATATGTCGAATTTTCCAAACTTCTACCTCAAATATCTCCAAGTTCCAAGCTCCAAATGGAAAAGTTTTCAACATCAAACTTGTTCCTCTTGATCTCACCTTTCCAAAGTGCTAAAATTCATGCATTTTGGATGAGAAATGCATAGGCTGCGCATGGCTTAAACAGGCTAGTATCATGTGTCATGGATCCAACTTCAAATCACAATGCTCAATTGCCTTGCATTCCAAGCTTGCTTCAACATATCTGAACTTCAAATTTGGACTTTCAGCAATCATTTGATGGGCCTATGCGCGCCCATGCAGCTGCTTACATCATTTTGCCAATTTTGGAAACTTGAATGGAGTGTGCAATTAACACTTGAATTCTCTATAAATTGAAGCTCAATTGCTCATAATCAACACACACACACACACTGCACAAGCTTTGATTCCCCACAGAAAACCCTGTATACCAAGAGGATAATTCTGAGAAATTTTGTTAAATTTGAGCTTGAATCTCCACTGTTTTGGAATTCAATTCTCCAAGAGTCCTTTGATTCTAAGCCATTCCATTTATCTTCTGCAAGCAATTGGAGTGAAGCAAAGCACGATTCAGATCAAGATCTAGCAAGCTCAGACCTCCATTGAAGGTATTTTGCAGAAAATTTGATCTCTTCGATTCTCCTTGTTTCTTTCTCAATTCTCTTGATTATTGTGTTGGCTGAAGTTCTACCAATGTAGGCAAGGTGTTTGAGTTGTTTTGATGCTGAATCGAAGCAACTCAGATCATGAACCTCATTTTTCAATTCCATATATCTCTCAATATAGTTGGAATTGGAAGAAATGGAGGTGATATTCGTGCTCAGTGATGTTTTCACTTTAAAATCATGTCCCTGTTTGAAAATTTGGTGATGGTTGGTGATGACCAGTCCGACGAAGCTCGCCGGAGAAGACAACCGGAGCTCTGGCTCCGGTGATGAGTTGTCTCAAGTCTAGACCGTGTGATCTTTGCTCCACGTTATAATCTCAGCTGTTCCTTTTGATTAACAAGTTTGCTACGCAGTTGACTAGTGCATTGGTGGAACGCGCGATGTGGATCATCAGATCTGCCACCTCAATTAATGGGGGAGATCTGATGGTCCACGTATATTTGTAATTTCTGATTTTTCATTTAATTCCATTGTTTTCAATAATTCATAGTAAATTAAATATTGCTCTAAAAAATATGGGACTTTCACCAAAAATTCTCAAATATTTTTCTCTTTAATATTATGAATTAAAATTATTTTTTGGATCATTATTAATATTTTTCATGAATTAATTGATTTTTCATTTGTTTTTAATTGTTTAAAAATATTTTTAAGTGTCCAAAAATTATGAAATTTTTTATCCAAGGTCCTTTGACTTTGTTTGACCTATGATAAATCACATGGCCATTTATTTGGTGTTTTGATGTGATTTTAGGATTTGGACAAAACATATTTGAATTTAATATATTATTTTAATATTTTTAATTGAATAAATGCCATTTTAATTGTGTTGATCATTTGGATTGACTTATTGGAGTTTCTCATTTGTTGTTGGGCCTTGGTCAAGGTTGATTTGACTTTGTCAAGTTAATATTATTGGATTTAAGGGATTGATGGAATGTACATTCCATCTCCCAAAATGAATGAATAATATTAATTTGGTAAAAGTCCTCCTTTGACCAATTTGTGATCTCATTCATCCCTGTCCCTCTTCATCTAATTCCCCTTCTTCATCCATTTATTTCAATTGGCCAATGACATCTCAAAGTCCTAATGCTAGTTGATTGAAAGATTAACATGAGTATGGATGAGATTAGGCCACACCTTTGCATATTTTTGTGTGTGGTATGTTTAATGAGCATAATTCTTAATACTATGTCTCCCACATGCATTAGAACCAAAAGCTTATTGCCCGACCTCAAATAGTTGTGACTTCTACATAAGTTCAATTACGATTGCTTAACATAGCGCTAAATTTGTGACATAAAAGGCATAAGCATTCTAGTTAGTGAGATTGTAAGTCTCCCCTCTTCCATGGTATTGTGTGGAAACTTGGCCTTCTTTCCTTCCTTTGGAAGATATTTTGGTTCAAGGATCCATGCTTGTGGCAAGTCGGTTGAGTGTTCTCCAAAGAATGTCTTAACATCAAAAAGCAAAACAAAACTAACTATTAACTTACTAACCATTAACTTTTACTTTCAAGCTTTTACTTTTAATGCAATTTACTTTTATTGCTCTATTATCATTTGTCATTATACATATCATTCTAATTATTTATGTTTATGCTATTTTCACTTTGTCCACTTGGACCATATTGTGTAATATACTTTGTTGCTTTGTTTGTTTGATTGGTCTTTGACCATTAATGCACATAATAATAACAAAAACCCTAAAAGACAATTTGAGTGGACTGTTGTTTTGATCTCCCCAATTGGACTTAGAACTTAGGCAACATTCCTTTGCTAAATGGACTTAGCCAATGCCAATTTGTTAAAGAACCAAGTCTTGCAAGTTTGAATTCATCTGATACATCATTCTAGATCTCTCCAGACTCCTCTGCAACATTGATCCTTGTTAAGCTGTTATGTTGAACCTGTGACTTATGGAATTCATCTGCTACATAGGCTATTTTAAAGAAGATCATTGAAGTGGATAAGCTTGGATGAGGCCATCTTTATTTGATGCCTTTGCTCTTCAAGATTGATATGATTGTGCATTTGTGTGTTGCTTGATTCTAAAAAGTTCAAGGGAATTCTGGGTTTCTATTGACATACTTGTCTATTGGATTGCTCCCATTTGGTCAGATCTTTTCAAATTTAAACTTTTAAATTTTTGTGCATAGGGTAGTCTATTCATCTTCTCCCCATTTCTTTAATTTCAAAATCTCTCCATCCATTTTTAAAACCTTCTTTGTGTGAACCTTGTTTTTGTTCTAAACTTTTACCGCTTTTGTAAAAAGGTAGAAACCTTGGCCTTATGCCATTGCATTTTTAAACTCATTTTCTTAAATCAAACTTGTAAATAAACTTGAACATACTTGACTTAAACTTTCAAAAAGCTGAAAAAGAACTAACTCATTCAAACCATTTTAGGCCTTTGTGCCTTTCAAACTTAATTTTTGTTAAAACCAACATACTCACTTTGAAATTTATAGCACGAACTACGAGGTTTTGATCCCTCATTTTTATGTTGGTACGTAGGCACAAGACCGAAGGTCTTGTCAAACACAAAAATATAATTAATCAATTCTTTTCTTATCCCTCCATTCTATTTGTTTGTAAATATCACTTTGTACAAAATACATATGCACACAAAAAGGGCTCCCTAGGAGTACCTAGGACACTCTGGGTGCTAACACCTTCCCTCTGTGTAACCAACCCCCTTACCTGTGATCTCTGATTTATATTAGTTTTTTATTTGAAAACTTCTTACTATTTGGGTTTTGTTCGCATTTTTTCCCTTTTCCCTTGGAAATAATAAAATCGCGGTGGCGACTCTTGTTAATTGATCTTTAGCTTGTCCATAGCTTAATGATCATGAATTTCCCGCTACATAAATTAAGTGGCGACTCTGCTGGGGAGTAGTCTCCAGTGGGTTTAGCCTACTTTTTATGTGAATATATTTGTATATATGTGATGTTTATATATATGTATGTGTGATATAATCTGCTTGTTGTGCTTGGTGATCTCTGAGTGGTGAGATAAGTTCTAACCCGAACTTGAGTGCAATTAAGATAGGAGGATGGTATAGTCATGTTCGACTTGTGTGGAGTAGTCCTTAACAAGTTGGCTTGAGATCCATCTGCTCAGTGGAGACTCCATTGAATTTGGAAATGTCACACAAGTATTTGTGGTTAGACATGACTATTTCTATTTGGGTCTGAGAAGCTGAAGACCTTAGAACACCTAACCCATCTTGGCCTATTTAGGACGTAGTGCGGAAACTGTTCAAGTGTAGACTTGATAACAGTTGTTACGCGATACTACACTCAGACGAGTTTCTTTTGAGAATATTATGGGTCGATGAGTCAGTCATCTTAACCTGTAATATCCGATAGATGGAATTAAGAATATGGGAACTTTTTAGAACATGATCTACAGGTTTTATCCTTAGTTCACTCCTTTGGGATGATTCTTACCCAGACTCCATGCTCGTGACTTGTAACAAACCCTTGATTCTTGGTTGATCCAATCAAGTCTTGTCAATATCAATGGAACTTGAGTGTTGATAAGGTGAAAACCACAATCCACCAAAATGGATGATTGATCTTGATGATGACTTGATTCATCCCTTGACCTTTGTTTGCCTTGTGTGTGATCCCTTACTTGTGATTGTTGCATTCATGCATTCATGCGCATCATAACATTCATCACACAAAATTTCAAGGAACTAGGGTATCATTTGCAAATATTTTCAGACCATGGATTATGGACGAAGGAACACTAAGAAGTACAGTTTCAGATGTCCCAACTTGAAAGAGTTAAGGAAGCTAGCATCTTTTGTATTAGATCCCTTGGACTTCAAACAACGTCATGGGAAGCTTCTGTACATCTTGTCTGCTGATGTAGTGGAAGGATTGTTGAGTGTATTGGTGAAGTCCTATGATCCTCTCTACCATTGTTTCACTTTCCCAGATTTTCAGCTTGTGCCTACCTTGGAGGAGTATTCTCATCTTTTGGGGATACCTGTTTCTAGTAGAGTACCTGTTAGTGGATTGGAGGAGATTCCCCGATCTAGTATTATTGTTGAAGCTCTTCACTTGAAGAAGTCTGAGATAGAGGCTCATTGGGTGAAGAAAGGAGGATTATTTTGGTTGCCATCTGTTTTCCTCATCAAGGAAGCTACCACTTTTGCTCAAGTTGGTAGTATGGATGCTTTTGAAGCTATCTTTGTGTTGCTCATCTATGGATTAGCTTTGTTCCCTAACATTGACGGTTTTGTTGATGTTAACGCCATTAGACTTTTCTTGATTGGGAATCCTGTGCCTACTCTGTTGGGTGATATGTATTTCTCTTTGCATCTAAGGAAATATAAGGGTGGTGGAACGATTGTCTGTTGCACTCCTCTTCTGTACAAGTGGTTTATTTTGCACTTGCCTTAGACGCATGCTTTTGTGGAGAACAAACAATGTCTAAGGTGGTCTCAGAGACTTATGTCTCTCACTAATGATGATATAGTTTGGTATGATCCGTCCTTAAGCAGTTTGGAGATTATTGATAGTTGTGGTGAATTCTCTAATGTGCCTCTCATTGGTACACAAGGAGGAATTAACTACAACCCTTCTTTGGCTCGTCGTCAACTTGGGTTCCCCTTGAGAGACAAGCCTAATAACACTTTGTTAGAAGGTCTTTTCTATAAAGAGGGTAAAGATCCCCAAAATTTGAAGTAGAAGATTGTGCATGCTTGGCATAATGTGCATATGAAAGGAAGATCCGAGCTTGGTCCGTGCAATTGTGTAGCTTTGGAAGCTTACACTCTTTGGGTGAAGAAGAGAGCTTTGGAATTGAAGATGCCTTATCCTTGTGAGAGACCTATGTCTATGGTTGCGGTTGAGCCATTAACTCTCCCTAACCAAGATGTAGAGGAGTTGGAAGACGCACTCATCAAGATGAAGCAAGAGAAGGATGTGTGGGAAGAGCGTTTCCATGCTTTGAGGAAGAAGCATGAAGAGTTGCTATTGGAGTCTAAGGACAAAGATGCACTTATTGAACTACTTGAAGACCGAGTAACGAAGAGACAAAGAGAGCTAGAGGTTTCATCTTCTAGCAGGCCTCAGCCTTCCGTTCCTTGGAAGAAGATTGTTGAGCTTGTCCTCGAGAAGACCCAGATTAAGGCTTCTTTTGAGACCGAGATTCGTTGCATTCGAAGGAAGTATGCGCCTTCAGCCAGATCTTCTGACACTGTTTTTATGGATCCTTAGGATGACTAGTCTCCTTTTCTCTTGTATCTTTTATTTTGGTTTCTGAAATTGTACTCAGTGTAATCCTTCCAATTTATATAAATGAAAAGAGATTTTTTTGGTCATATCAAATTATTGCAAATGCCATTTCAATTTTTTATATATTTGCAAATGATATAGTAAGTTCCTTAGAAAATTAAAATAATCAAGCATTGAATTTCATGCATCATTTGCATAAGAAGGTTTTTGCCAGGTGTCTGATCAGTGTTCTTCTGTGCTTTAGCCAAGCTGACTCACCGGTACAACACTCGAGCCAATCATTCAAAGATCATGGAACAGCTTGAGCAAGAGAACTGAGACTTGAAAGAGGAGATTGCCCGACTGACTGCCATGATGGAGTCAGTTCTTGCTGCCTAGAGCCAAGCTTCTCCAATAACTGCAACTCCTCCCGCGAGGACTGTCATTTATGAAGACGTTACCTCTATTGTGCTTGCTACCACCGCCCACTTCGCTCCGAATCTGCCAGCTGGATTCCCTTGGGGAATGCCACCTAACTTTATGCCAGAGGGTTTTGCTCCCACTTTTGCTTCCATGTCGGCATCTAGCCCGGTCATGTCTGTGCCACCTCTCGTTGTGCACACTTTGCCGCGTGTAGAAGACACCATTTATCATTCTGAGCCATCTGAGGGCCCAGACGTCTATGAGAAGATGGACGAGATGAAGGATCAATTTCTTGAACTGCGCAAGGAACTGAAAACATTGAGAGGCAAAGATTTGTTTGGTAAGAATGCTGCTGAACTGTGCTTAGTGCCCAATGTGAAAATCCCAGTCAAATTCAAAGTGCCTAACTTCGAGAAGTATAAAGGGAACTCTTGACCACTCAGTCATCTTGTGATGTATGCCCGCAAGATGTCAACCCAGACAGATTATGATGAACTACTGATTCAATATTTCCAAGATAGCCTGACAGGTGCTGCACTCCATTGGTATATGGGGCTAGATAGTGCAAGCATCCGCACTTTCAATGACCTAGGAGAGGCTTTCGTGAAACAGTATAAGTACAACGTGGATATGGCGCCGGATAGGGACCAGCTGAGGTCCATGTCTCAGAAAGATAAGGAGACATTTAAAGAGTATGCCCAGCGTTGGAGGGAGTTGGCTGCCCAGATTACTCCTCCTTTGGAGGATAAGGAGATTGTAAGACCCTAATTTTGACCCTAAGATCCCTCATGGCATCATATCATTGCTCATTGCATTGCCTCAAGGATCATAGCATGTGTGGCTCCTTAACCCTTGGTTGGGACTTGTGTGAGTGGTTTGAGACCACCAAGCATGCTTGAATTTATATTATTGCTTTTCTTATTTTGTTTACTAACCAAAAGCACAAAAATATGTCACTAACCTCTTTTGTTTTGAAGCTCAAGTGATCATGTGATCCCCTGCTCCTAGGAGGCTCCTAAACTCAATGAAATGGCTAGATGAAGATGAAAGCAAGCATGACAATGGTTCCCAAAGCTCTCAATCATAATATATGTCTCCCAAGTATCTCAATTTTCCAATTTGATCAAGATAACCCAAAGGGCTTGAAGATTGTTTCCCAAGGAAACCCTAATTCACCTGTGCATTGAATGTGCCTTGCTCATGAAGCAACCTCAACCTATGATCAAATTTAATCAAGGGAATTTCTTCCATTCATTATTTTATGCATGTATGATCCTATGTGAGTATCCTCAATCATTCATTCATCAAGATTTGAGGTTTGGCTTTGAGAAGTTGACCAGTCAAGTCATCTGACTAAACTGAGGATCACTGAGACCTAACGTTTGATGTGTTTGTAAAATGAAGATTATCCCAAGAGAAACAATGTTATTAAGAACCATATGAACAACTTTCATGTTCATAAAAAAATTCATTTGAAACTTTTAAGGTCATCATTCATTTCAAAATATTATAGGTCATTTTGACTGAAACCCTAATATTGGGTCAACTTCCCAAGGACCTAACTTCTTCATTTTTTATGATTTTGAGGTGAGACCAAGTGAATTGGAAATCTTAAGATGTCTAATTAAAATGTTTTGTTGGACAAAATTTCATAATCTTAAAAGAAACACATGTGATAATACAAAACATTATAGGTCACTTTGAACCAAAACCATTGAATGTGAAAAATGTCCAACTTCAAGGGCCCATAACTTTCTCATCAAGAATCCAAATGATGCAAAATTTAAGTCTAAATTGATCACCTTGAAAATATATAGAACTTTGATGTTGAAGGTTTTTCCATTTGAGGCTTGCATCCTTGAAACAAAAGGGCTTGAAGTTGATCACTTTTGGTAAAAAAATTCAAAGGGGACCTAGACATGTTTTGTACCTTAAACTTCAAAGCCAGCTTTCATAATTTTCCAAACTCCAAATGGATTTTTGCCCAACATAGATTTTGTTCCTTATGTCAAGACCTTTCCAACCATTACTCATACCACCATGTTTGGATTTTCCATGTGGGACTTTCGAAGAGCTAAAGGTTTATGTCCAATTATGCAATTCACATTGAAACTTGAAATGAAAGCTAATGCCAACCCTTGTGCACGTCCAAACCATCTGCAAATGATCTCAGCTTGCAATTCCATTCAATTTTAGGCCTCACATGCGCCTGTACAGGCCCATGCATGGAGGACCCAATTCTCATGCACACGAGCATTTCATTGCCTTGCCTTCAGCTCAGCTATAAATACATGGCCTTGCTCATTCAAATCTCAACCTCAAGGTGATCTGAAACTTTGCTGGATTCAAAACCTAACCTCACTCAAAGGAATTCCAATTTTCATTTCTCAATTTCAAGCTTGAATTTCAACATCCTTAGTTGATCTTCAAGTCTTAATTCCTTAGCCTTGCATCCTCATCACATCTCCAGATCAAATTGGGATCAAGAACTTGAGCAGATCGTGATGTTTAAAGTTGTACTTCAAAGGTATAACACAAAACTGTTTTGATCTAAAACTTGCTATACAATGTGAATTTCTCTAGTTTGAAGTGTTTTCTGAAGTCCTCGAGCAAGAGGCAGGCCAATGGTGGTCTTAATTTCATGATTTGAACCATTTCAGTTTGCACACCTTGATTTTCAAGCTCAGATTTCTCATTCAATAGAGACTTTGAGTAAAATCCAAGGTTACAGGGGTGATGTACATCACCCCAACTTCATTTTGGTACCATTGTTTTGCATTTTCATCAAGGTTGAAAAACCTGCACGTGGTGGCCGGAAGTTGTTAACTGGCCGGAGAAGATGGTGGTTTCCATCACCATCCCCACGTGGCTGAGTCTGGTCCTTTGGATCTTGGCTAAATGATCTAATCTTGTCCATTGCTTTGGCTGACTTGTTTTAAATAAGTATGTTGCGCGCTTGACTTTGAAACATGGTGCATAAGTGCCTCTTAGCCCTTGGATGATGCCACATCAATTAATGAGACTCATCCAAGCGCTTCCGATTTTCCTATTTTCTATTTTTCTGTTTTAATTTCTTTTAATTCCTTTTAATATCAAAAATTCATAACTATTTTAACTGAAGTCACAAAAATATGAGACCAACACCAAAAATTTTCTTGAAAAATCTAGTTTCATATTCTGATTTTTAATTATTTTTGTGACTTCATTTAATATTTTTTGTGAATTATTTTGTTTTTAATAGTTTTTAATTCATTTTAAATGCTTTTTGACATCTGAAAAATCCAAACATATTTTCTTAACACATATGGATCATGATAAGTCTATGAAAAATAGTCTCATCAATTTCTGAATTTATTTGAGATTTTAATTCATTTGTGTTATTTTTCATTGTTTTTAACTGATTTTAAATAGTTTCTGATTTCAAAAAATTTTGAGAAAATTTGTCAAACCTTGTTTGACCATGTTAGACCTATGATGATTCAATTGGACTTGTTGAAGTTGATTTGAATTGAATTTGAGGTTTGACCATATTTTGTCCATTTTAATTTTGCATTTATTTTAATTCCAAAAATACCAAAAAATTATGTTTGACTTGTTGACTTCTAATCTTCATTTCTCTTCTGTTTTACATTGGTTGATGATGATTTGATTCACATTTGATCATTGTGTTTTGATATGTCATTTTGAATTCTCCTTTTATTCATTTCATCTTCATCTCTTTTCTTCTTTTTTTATTTTGGCCAATGAGTTAATGATTTGTGGTTAGTCTTGACATATGAGAGGCTTAACCTTATTTGATCCAAATCAAACTCAACTTCATCCAAGATCAAGTGAGTTGCTTTGTGTCCAAGATAGGTTGCTTCTTGGTCAAGCAAAAAACCTAAAGTCCATACAAGGCCTTTCTTCTTTTCTTTTGGCGTGACAAGTTGTAGGAGCTTGGCTTACTAGTCATGATCTCTAACTTGTGTTTATTTGCCTATAGTTTTATTGACCGACCTCAGATAGGTGTGACTACTACATTAGTCCACTTACGATTGCTTAACATAGCGCTAAATTGTCTTATGACACACTAACATAACCATTAACTACTAACTTTAAATTCAAGCATTTAATTTCTTGAAATTTACTTTAATGCAATTTATTTTCTTGCTCATTTATTCATATTGCTTTTTACTTTGCTCACTTGAGCTCATATTTTATGTTTATGTCATTTTCCTTCTGCTCATTTGAGCTCATTATTGTATATAAATATATTGTTGCTTTGTGTTTGTTTTGTCTTTGTTTGTGTGAACCCAATGCAAAAAGGAGAAAGGACTTAGAATTAGGACCTTACCTATGCTTAAGGGAGTTCAAGAGCAACTAGGCCTCATGCCTTTAGAATGCTAAATTTGTTGAAGAGCAACTAGGCCTCATGCCTTTAGAATGTTAAATTTGTTGAAGAGCAACTAGGCCTCATGCCTTTAGAATGCTAAATCTTAAAATTGACTTCAAAGGACCCCTAATCTAAACTCGTTCTTTATCCATTCCTCTTATTGTGTTGTGAACTTTTTGATGTTTGCTCTTGTGTGATAGGGAATCCATCTTGAGATAGTAAGAAGGACCATTGTCATGAGTAGCCAAGTTAAGAGAGACAAGCCAAATGGAGATCCTAGGAGCTTGAATGTATATTTGTTTTGATTGCTTGTTGCTTGCTATTTCCAAAGGAAAGGAGCATCTTGAATCATCTTTATGATTTCAAGAAAAGGAACTCCAAGGGTTTTATCTCCTCTCTTATCTTTGCATGTTTAGGACTAGCCCTTGTCTTCTTCACTCCACTCTAACCCAAGCCAAACTCATTTTGTGCAAACTTTGACATTGTTTTCAAAATTAGAAACCTAGGCCTTATGCCTTTAATTTTTCAAACTCTTTTCATTAATACTCATTGTGAATGAACTTTAACTCAACTTTGACTTCATTTTTTGAATACTTCTAACTTGTAAATACAACTCACTTCAAGTTGTTTTGTGGTTCCAATGGCCACCTTTGTTAAAACTTTTCATAAACATTAGTCATAGGTTTGAGTTATCATAGTGGTCGATGTAAACCTCACCTCATCCTTAGTGATTGAACTATAAGTCTTCCATACTTATTATAGGGTTAACCCCTCACTAGTATGTTGAAGCTCTCCTCACATGGTGGATTGTTGGTTTAGGTTGAGTTTTCTCCCTTTGATAACAAAAGACCTTAAGGCTTTTGATCAAATCAATTCACCAATCTTTGATATTTTTACCCCGAACTACGAGGTTTTGATCCTACCTTTGTGATGGTACGTAGGCAATGAGTTTATCCATTCAAACAACAAAATTGTAAGTATAATGTATATTCTTTTCTCATCCCTCCAATCTTGTTTGCACATATTTTCACAAATACCAACCTACAACACACATTTGCAAAAAGGGTTCCTTTAGAGTACTAAGGATGTCTTGGGTGCTTAAAACCTTCCCATTTCATAACCAACCCCCTTACCTAGATCTCTGACATTTTTATTAGTTTTTGATTTGATAAAACTTCTTACTTGGTTTTTGTTCGCTTTTTAACCTTCCTTTGGATAAATAAAAGTGCGGTGGCGACTCGAATTGTATGTTTACTTTTGGTTTAGTCAATAAACCATAAGGTAACGAATACCACGCTATAGAGATGATGAAGATCTTTCTCAAAACCCTGAGTTCAATTTACTATGAACGCATGATCGCCAGTGCCCCCAGTGATTTTATCGAGATGGTAAACATGGGGATGATACTTGAAGAAGGGGTCCGTGAAGGACGATTGTCAAAAGAAGAGGCGTCAACTAGCAAGAAGTATGGGGGCAATTTTAGCAAGAGGAAAGAGAATGAAACAAATGCAGTAAGCAGTGGGAGGCAGAGGAGGCCTCAAGCAAGAAGGAATTTACCACCCCGTCAACATCATCATCATCAAGTATCTTCTATTATTCCAGTGTTTTCAAATCAACCAGCAACACCAATTCAACAACTACAACATCAGTACCAAAATCAACGTCAACAACAACAACCGCAACAAAGAACAAACACCTACAACACCAACAATTCTAACCACAATCATCACCAGCAACAGAACTTCGAGAGGAAGAAGGTCTCTTTTGATCTGATTCCTATGTCATATGCCGAGCTGTACCCATCTTTAGTCCTCAAGAATTTGATTCAACCGAGGAATCCACCACAGATACCAGAACCACTTCCATGGTGGTATAAACCTGAGCTTCATTGTGCTTTTCACCAGGGTGCACCTGGGCACGATATTGAGAACTGTTATCCGCTAAAATGTGAAGTGCAAAAGCTTATGAAGAGTGGCATGGTGTCTTTTGAAGACCCCGCGCCTAATGTGAAAGCTAATCCTCTGCCAACTCATGGGAATACCTCAGTGAATATGGTGGCTGGCTGTCCAGGTGAATATAAAGTTTTTGATGTGTGTTTCATCCGTGGGTCTTTGGTGCAGATACACAAGGACATCTGTATGGTGAGTGAATGTGAACATGATCACGAAGGTTGTGATATTTGTAGTGTGAACCCAAGAGGGTGTGTTATTGTTAAAAGGAACGTCCAGCGCCTGATGGATGAAGGCATGATCCAGATTTGTCAATCCCATCATGAAAATGACAATGTTAATGTCATTGTTCCCATTTTCAAGCAACCCGAGCGGTTGGTGATGCAGTATGATAGCAGCAAGAATGTTAGTAATAGATCAGTTTCGTCGTTGGTAATACGGTTGGCGGGCCCAGTCCCGTATGCATCTGATAAGGTTGTACTGTATCAATACAATGCTAAGATTATAGAGAAAGGTCAAGAGGTCCTGTTGCTGACGACCAGTTCAGTAGTGAGCATTGCAGATGTTACGAAGGTGACCCGTAGTGGTCGACTTTTTGGGCCAGTTGTCCCCAAGAATAAGGAAGAGTTGACTGTTGGTAAGAAGGCGGAGGTGCCAAGTGTAGATCCCGTTGGTTGTTCAAGAGATAAGTGTGGTGAATCCAGCAGTTTGAAGGCCAATAGTGATGATGATGAGGTGCTCCGACTGATCAAGAGGAGTGAATTTAACGTGGTTGAGCAGTTGCTCCAGACTCCCTTTAAGATTTTTTTGTTGTCTCTGCTTTTAAATTCTGAAGCGCACAGAGAAGCACTCCAGAGAGTTCTCGAACAAACATACATGGAGCAAGATGTTACTGTGGCTCAATTTGATCACATCGAAGCTAACATCACTTCATGCAACAATTTGAGTTTTTGTGATGAAGAACTCCTTGAGGAGGGAAGAAATCACAATCTGGCTTTGCATATTTCGATGAATTTCAAAGAAGATGCTTTGTCAAATGTGCTAGTTGATACTGGGTCGTCATTCAACGTGCTTCCAAAATCAACATTGTCAAAGTTATCGTACCAAGGAGCTCCCATGAGGTATAGTGGAGTGATTGTCAAATCCTTTGATGGCTCGCGCAAGACTGTCATTGGAGAAGTGGACCTTCCAGTCAAGATAGGTTCGAGTGATTTTTAGATTACTTTCCAGGTAATGGATATTCACCCGGCCTACAGATGTTTGTTGGGAAGGCCATGGATTCATGCAGCAGGGGGTGTTACTTCCACTCTGCACCAGAAGCTCAAATTTGTCAAGAATGGAAAGTTGGTGATTGTAGGAGGTGAGAAAGCATTGTTAGTCATCCATCTGTCATCTTTTTCATATGTAGAAGCTGAGGATGAGGTTGGAACTCCGTTCCAAGACTTATCTATTGCTACTAAGAAGAGAGTTGGGGAACCCATGTCCTCTCTGAAAGATGCGCAGAAGATCGTTGAAGAAGGTCCTATTGATCAGCGGGGGCGTGTGGTAGAGGTCGCCGACAACAGAGGAAGAACTGGTTTGGGGTTCCAGAAGGGTTCGTCAACAGTTAGATAAGAAGAGATGCAACTCAGATTCCATAGTGGAGGGTTCATTCATGAAAATGAACAACACTTAGCTGATGTGCTAGAGGATAATGAAGAGGAAGACTGCACCAACTATTTGACGCATGGACAGACCTACAACAATTGGACTGCTGTTGATATTTCTGCTATTTTGCATTGGTCTAAGTAATTGCTTTTATATTTTAAAAATCCTTCTCCTATGCCTAAGGGAGAAGTGAACATTGTTGGGCATTTTAAATTGATCATCAATAAAATTAATTCTATTCATCCACATCTTTGATGTTTATTTTTTACTTTTTGTTTATTTCTGAAAATGGTAATCACAAAAAACATAAATAAACAATATAATTGTCCATCTGCATAATATTTGGTCACAAATTCACTTCTCTAAAATCAAAATATCAAATCATTATGCAGGTTGGTTCCTAACCCCATTGAATACAATGATCCTTCTCCTTCTCCAAATTTTGAATTCCCTGTGTTTGAGGCCGAGGAGGAAATTGATTTAGAAGTGAGTGATGAATTATCTCATCTTCTTGAGCAAGATGAAAAGATTATTCATCCGTTTGAAGAGCAGATTGAACTAGTCAACTTGGGTTCCGAAGATGATGTGAAGGAAGTCAACATTGGGTCTCGATTGTGTCCTGATGCTAAGAAGGGGTTGATTGATCTTCTTCGAGAGTATTCAGATGTGTTTTCTTGGTCCTATCAAGATATGCTTGGGTTGGATTATGATATTGTGGAGCATAAATTGTCGTTGAAGCCAGAATGCCCGCCAGTCAAGCAGAAGTTGAGAAGAACGCATCTAGATATGGCTGTGAAGATCAAAGAGGAAGTGCAGAAGCAGATTGATGTCGGTTTCCTTGTAACTAATGAGTATCCACAATGGGTGGCCAACATTGTGCTTGTGCCAAAGAAAGATGGAAAAGTCTGCATGTGTGTCGACTATAGAGATTTGAATAAAGCCAGTCCAAAAAATGATTTCCCTCTGCCACACATTGATATGTTGGTAGACAATACTGCCAAATTCAAAGTCTTTTTGTTTATGGATGGATTTTCCGGATATAATCAGATTAAGATGGCACCCGAGGATATGGAGAAGACAACATTCATTACACCCTGGGGAACATTCTATTATAGAGTGATGCCTTTCGGTCTAAAGAATGTTGGTGCAACCTACCAGAGAGCAATGACTACTCTTTTTCATGATATGATGCATAAAGAGATTGAAGTTTATGTCGATGACATGATTGCTAAATCGATTGATGAAGAAGAATATGTTGAGCATTTGTTGAAGCTATTCCAGCGATTGAGGAAGTATAAACTCTGTTTGAATCCCATTAAGTGTACTTTTGGTGTTCGTTCTGGTAAGTTATTGGGCTTTATTGTCAGCGAGAAGGGTATTGAAGTTGATCCTGCCAAGGTCAAAGCAATACAAGAGATGCCCGCGCCCAAAACTGAAAAGCAAGTCAGAGGTTTTCTCGACCGCTTGAATTATATTTCCAGATTCATATCCCACATGACTGCCACATGTGCGCCTATATTCAAGCTTCTTTGGAAAGATCAGTCTTGCGATTGAACCGAAGACTTCCAGAAAGCATTTGATAGTATCAAGGAATATTTCCTTGAACCTCCGATTTTGTCTCCACCTGTTGAAGGAAGACCGTTGATCATGTATTTCATTGTTCAAGAAGATAGTATGGGTTGTGTTCTTGGTCAGCAAGATGAGACTAGGAATAAAGCATTTGCAATCTACTACCTCAGTAAGAAATTCACCGACTGTGAGACCCGGTATTCTATGCTTGAGAAGACTTGTTGCGCATTGGCTTGGGCTGCTAAGCATCTGCGTCAAAATATGTTGAATCATACCACTTGGTTGATATCCAAAATGGATCCAATCAAGTATATATTTGAGAAGCCTGCTTTAACTGGGAGAATTTCCCGTTGGCAGATGTTGTCATCAGAGTATGATATCGAATATCGATCTCAGAAAGCAATCAAAGGTAGTATCTTGGCTGACCATTTGGCTCACCAACCAATTGAAGATTATCAGTCAGTGCTGTAACACCCCAAAATTTGCCCTCCTTATTCACGCATTCATTTTTAGGTCATTTAACATTAGATACATTGCATTTCATCATGTCAATCGGGATTAGCTCCAAGAAGCTTGAACATCATCCAGGACACTTTGTGGGTTCTATTTAGATGATCAGTCAACACAAGGGAAAGACTTGAGTTACTTCCAACAGGGGTCTACTCGTCAGTCAAAGCGTTAATCTTGAAAGAGGAAAGGTTTGTTCATGATATGTCATGCTCGCTAGGCGAAGCCCACGTGTTATGAAAAAAAAAACGAAAAAAAAAAAACGAAAAACGAAATAAATAAATAAATAAATAAATAAATAAAATAAAAAAAAATAAAAGAAAAAATCTCAGACTTGGACCTCTCTCAAAAGCCCACTAAGCTACCAATATTAGGCTATAAATACTAGAGTTTTCATTGAAACAAGACCCTGGATAAAACCTGGAGAGAAACCCAGACAGAGAGAGTGAGAATTAATATGCAGCAACCTCCAGGCAACTCTGAAAGGTTCATTATGACTCACACACTTTCAGCTCAAGCAAACCCTAACATTGGTTTGCAAATCCAGCCGTGCCATTTGATTTCAACCGATCTCTCCAATCAGGTTTGCCCTTATTCCCATTACCTTTGTGCTTTGGAGTTGAATACTTTGAATGTTTGAGGTATGATGGATGAATTTCATTAGGTTTTTGCCCACGGGTTCATAATTATGTATGAATGTATAAATAATGCCTTGAATGCTTAATCGTTTAATTTCTGAAGTGTATGCCACAGGGTTTAAGGTTTCTAAAACCATACTGTTATCCATGAAAAATCCAAAACCCGCAGGCGCTCGCTAGCACCTTCGCTAGGCGAGCACGCAGCGACGCTTCGCCAAGCCTTCGCTAGGCGAGACAGTAGCGATCGCGACAGTAGCATTTGCTTTTTTCTGTTGTGCTCTAATCTGACTTACGTTTGTCATAACATGTTTTCTCCTAATCCTTATCGTGTTTCACTAACCCTTTTGTTGAGTTTTTGTGAAGGCTCACATGACTTTTGCAGGGATAGCTCGCTGGATATTCCACTTTGCTTGTGGGATACCATTTGGGAGATTTATTCTGATTGCCTTGTTGGCACGTTTACTTTATACATGTTTGTTTTGTATGTGTTTGTATCCCCACAGGTAGCGCGGTTCCTTCGTCAAGGACTTCCTTTTTGCATGAGCATCCCTAACCCTACCAACTCATTGATTTTTCTTCTCCTAAGAACACGTTATCTCCTTCTACTACAGGCGAGTAAGTCTCCAAAGGTCGAGCATCCGGTAGATTGCGTAGTAACGTCGTTTGTCCAAAACCCAATCCATAACCCCGTAGTTAGCCGAACTACGGCTTGCTCTGATTCTCATTCCATATGAGATACGTAGGCATAAGACGCGATGTCTTAGCGAGCACAATTACCCTTAACCCCTAGGTAGCCGAGCTACGAAGACTCTGATTCTCATATTCAGATGAGATACGTATGCAGTGGATGCGACATCCGTGCGAGTCATTTTCTTTTGACCCTTTTTTTTAGTAAATAACACATTAGATAAACTCACACCCTTTAGACAAGAACTACAAAAGTGGATCCCGTAGAGTACTACGGATGCGTAGGGGTGCTAATACCTTCCCTTCGTATAATCAACTCCCGAACCCAAGATTTGGTTGCGAGACCCTGTCTTGTCATTTCCTTTTTCCAGGTTTAATTCGAGCGTTTCCTTTCCCTCCTTTGGGATAAATAACGCACGGTGGCGACTCTCCTGTCTTTCTTCGCCGGTTGTTTTTTTCGCATTCCATTTTTCAGGTTGCGACAGCTGGCGACTCTGCTGGGGACCCGGTTTCCCTAAGCGAGTCCCTCCTAGCTTTTGTAGGTTGTTTGTTTATTGGGTGTTTATTCTTTTGTACACTTATTTATCTTTCAGCATTTACCTACTTTATTGCATTGTGTACATATGACTGCTGTATCTGCTGGTTCTGTTTGTGAGATGAGTTCTATACCCGAACTCGAGTGCACTTAGGATAGGAGAATGGCATAGTCTTGTTGACTTGTGTGGAGTTATTCCTTAGCAAGTTGACTTGAAAGTCCATTCACTTGGTGGAGGTCATGTTGGGATCAGTAATGTCACACAAGTAAGTTGTGGTTAGACATTACTTTTTCCAATATAGACCTTAGAAGCCAAGGACCTTAGTTTACCAAACCCATCTTGGCCTATTCGTAGGACGTAGTGCGAAAGTCGTTCAAGTGTAAGATTTGATACGATTGTTACGCGATACTACACTCATAAGAGTCTCTCTTGAGAATATTTTTGGAATACGAGTAGTCGTTCCTCCGATAATATCCGAAAGATGGGATTATGACTATGGGAACCTTTTGTAGAACATGTTTGGTAGGTTTAAACCTTAGTACACTCCCTTTGGGTGGTTCTTAACCTAAACTCCATGCTCGTGACTTGCAACAAACCCTTGATTCATGGTTGATCCGTTCAGGTTTCCTTAATATCAATGAAACTTGGGTGTTGATAAGGTGTAAACCATAATCCACCAAAAATGGATGGTTGATATTAAGGATAACATGATCCATCCCATGACCTTTGTTTGGTGTGCTTTGCTTGATCCTCTTAATTTCTCTCCAGGCAGTGCAACCTGATAGATGTTCAAGCGGATCCAGCAATTCTGATTGACATGCCATTGCATTGCATAACATCATCTGCATATTTGCATCCAACATCTCATGCTTATTCATTTGCAGGGTATTCCCTTTTTAAGAGGGGGCCTTAAAATCGAATAAGCAGTGCATCGCATACCATACATACTAACCCTTGTTTGTTTTGCAGGTGTCACCGTAGTGTCTAATGTTTGTTCCCTGTTGCGGGCAGTTATTGGTCCCAAGCGAGTTCACAGGTACCCGACAAAGGAAAACCGTCCACGACTAGCAATGGACCAGATACAGAAAGAACTGGCTGATATGCGTGAAAGGATGGATCAGTTCATGATATTGATGACTGGTATGGTAGAAGGCCAGGCGAAGCTGAAGGAATTGGTTGAGCAACCGAGGCCCGATCCAGAGGTGGAAATACCAAGTGCTGAGGGGAACCCTGGTAACCCTGGGAACGCTGATAACCCTGTGAACACTGGAAACGCGGGTAACGCAAATGTTGATGGAAACCCGGGTAATGTTGGCAACACGGGAAATGTTGGGAATGGTATTGGCGGAAGGTACAATATGAATCAAGGGATTCGGATTAACGGGCGCCCCGTTACTGAAGATTGTCAGTATGATCAATTTTCTTTGCACGACGAGGCCCTCGAGACCACTCGCCGTATGGATGAGCTTGCTGAGAAGCTCAAATCTTTGGAGTCTCAAAATTCCTTAGATTTTGATGTCACCAATCTTGGTCTGGTTCAGGGAGTAAGGATCCCTCACAAGTTCAAACCCCCTACTTTTGAGAAATACAACGGGGCTTCTTGCCCACGCACTCATCTCCAATCTTATTTGGGAAGGTTGGGAGCTCACACTGAAGATGAAAAGTTGTGGATGTACTATTTTGAAGACAGTTTAACTGGAGCTTCTCGTGAATGGTATTCTCATTTGTCTCGTACTACCATCAAGAGCTGGAAAGACTTGGTAGAGGCTTTTGTCAAGCAATATCAATACAACTTGGACATGGCTCCAAATCGGACCTTGTTGCAAGGAATGTCTCATACTGCCAAGGAAACCTTTAGAGAATATGCTCAGCGTTGGAGACAGATTGCTGCATCCATCCAACCCCCTATGTCTGAAAGGGAGATGGCGGACATGTTCATGAACACTCTTCAAGGCAATTATATCGAGAGATTGGCTGCTTGCCTGTCAATCAGCTTTGCAGAGATAGTGATTGCTGGAGAAAGGATCGAGAGTCTTTTGAAGATGGGCCGAATTCAAGACAACAGTGCTTCCAACTCATCAGTTCCCAAGAAACCGTTTGCTGGTAATGGTCAGCGAAGAAGAGAAGGTGAGATAAGCGTTGTATATGCCGGCAGAGGCAGGGGCAGAGGACGCCCTAATTATTATCAAGATCAAGTGGCCGCAGTCACTATTCCAACACCTGTTCCTCAACCGCAGTATCATCCGCAACAGCAACCCAGGTACAACAATCAATAACAAGGAGGTAATCCGGGTCAGCAGAGACCCTATCAACAACGTCCAAGGCAGGCGGACCGGGTCATTGAGCCAATCCCAATGCCTTGTTCTATATTACTTCCCAAGTTGATTGACATGAATCTGGTTACGTTGAGAACTCTGGCCCCACCGGTCGATCCCAACAATCTGCCTAGAGGTTATGATGTCAACGCCAGATGTGCTTTTCACTCCAACGCACCTGGCCATACTACAGATAATTGCAAGGCTCTCCAGCTAAAGGTACAAGATTTGAGAGATGCCCAGGCAATCAATTTTTCTCTGGTGCCTAATGTTATCCAAAACCCGATGCCAGCTCACGGCGGGTAGAGGATTAATGCTGTTGATAGTGGGGAAACTTTGAATTTGGTTTCTGATGTGACTAAAGTGAAGACTTCGCTATCGGTGGTCAAAGACCGACTCTTGAAAGGACGGATTTTCCCGGGCTGTGGGGAAGAGTGCAGAAATTGTCAAGACGCCGAGAACGGATGTGATAGTTTGAGAAGGGGTATTCATCAACTGATAGATGAAGGTTGTCTTCAGTTCGATCAGACTCGTCCAGTGAAGAATGATGTGTCGACAGTAACGTTTTATTTCACTCCTGAAGAAATATATGTTCCCGAGAGACCCGCTCCGACAACAATATATTTCCCAGAAAGTCCAACACCAATTTACTCTGACAACCCTCAACCGACTTTGATTGGTCCGGACACCATCAAGGTACCAGGACCTGTTCCGTATGAGAAAGACAGTGCTATCCCGTGGCACTATAGGGCTGATATCTACTTCCAGGGGCAGAAAGTTAACGAAGAAGACATTGACATTGGTAGCTCCGCTGTAGACAATGTTGGAGGAATTGGTGGCTTCACTCGCAGTGGATGCCTATTTGCACCATCAATATTGCGCACGAATGCTGAAGCTGAGGCAGCTGCTGAGGCTAAAGGGAAACAGGTATCCACCGAAGAGGTTACTACTGAGGAAGCTCCTCCTAAGACCGCATTCGAGAAGGAAGTCGATGAGTTTATGAGGATTATCAAGAAAAGTGACTACAAGGTAGTCGACCAGCTAAATCAGACACCCTCAAAGATCTTCATTCTCTCACTATTGATGTGCTCTAAGGCACATAGAGCAGCCTTGTTGAAAGTACTGAATATGGCTTATGTTCCCCTAGAGATAACTGTTGACCAGCTGGAGTCGGTAGTTTCGAATGTACACACTAGCCATGCGCTAGGTTTCACCGATTATGACCTAACATCTGAGGGCAGGAACCACAACAAAGCCTTGCATATCACAATGGAATGCAAAGGGACGGTGCTTTCCCATGTTTTGGTTGATACAGGTTCTTCTCTGAATGTTCTCCCAAAGAAAGCCTTGACGAAGTTGGATTGCGATGACGCCACCCTGAGGCCGAGTAATTTAGTTGTAAGGGCTTTTGATGGCTCTAAGCGAGCTGTTTGTGGCGAAGTTGAGCTGCCAGTTAAGATTGGACAGCAGGTATTCAAGAGTACCTTTTATGTGATGGATATCCAACCTTCCTATAGCTGTCTTCTAGGTCGACCCTGGATTCATGTTGTCGGTGCTGTTACTTCTACTCTGCACCAGAAGCTCAAATATGGACTAGAAGGTCAGATCGTCACCGTCTGTGGTGAAGAGGATATTTTTGTTAGCCACCTGTCTACATTTAAGTACGTGGAGATGGATGGTGAGATGCATGAGATGCTGTGTCAGGGCTTCAAAGCCATAAACATCAGTGAGGTCGCGCCCGAAACTGTCTTTTCACCTGAGTCTGAGAAGGTCGGGACTTCTATCTCTTCATACAAGCAAGCTGTTGAAGTGGTTAAGGCTGGTAATGCCCAAGGCTGGGGCAAATTTGTGGAGCCAATCATAAAAGAAGACAAGTTTGGATTGGGGTATACTCCGGGGTCTCAGAAGAATGAAGTCGGTACTTTCTCCAGCGGGGGTTTGGTTTCTCCCCACACCGTCAATGCTGCAGATGAAGAAAAGGCTGACAGCGACTGTGACTTAGATAGCTGGATTAGCCCGTGTGTCCCAGGAGAAAAGCTCGACAATTGGTCGTCTGAAAAAGTCGTCCGGTTTACTCTACTGAAGGAGTAATTTTTATTGTTTTCCTTTTATCACATGCATAACAAAGTCTTACACTTTGACCAAGGTGTAATGACTCATCTGTAGGGCCATCCATTTAGTTACATTTCGCAATTATTTTCATCATCAATAAAGGACAGCTTTTGCAAACAATTTCGAGTTCTCTTTCTTTCAATTATTTTTACTTTTACAAAAACGGAAATGTTTCTTTTTCATGTTTCTTTTTCGTTTTTCTTTCCAAAAAACACCTCATAAAACTGATCACCCGGATCTCACTGCTAACGACACTGTTATGGCCAAGTATGACTTCGACAATCCTATCTATCAAGCCAAAGAAGGGGTTGAGGAAGATTGTGAATTGCCTGAGGAGTTAGCCAGGTTGTTGAAACAGGAGGGCCGAGCTATCACACCTTATCAGGAGGTGGTTGAGACCATCAACATTGGTACCGAAGACGACAAGAAAGAGATCAAGATCGGGGCCAGTCTACAGGCCGAGAGGAAAAGACCGTTGATCATGTACTTGACTGTGTTAGAAAGGTCAATGGGTTATGTGCTCGGTCAGCATGACGAGTCAGGTCGAAAAGAGCATGCAATATACTACCTTAGCAAAAAGTTTACCGACTGTGAACAAAGATACTCACTGCTCGAGAAAACTTGTCGCGCTTTGGCATGGGCTGCTCGCTGACTAAGACAGTATATGTTGACTCACATGACTCTATTGATATCAAAGATGGATCAAGTCAAGTATATTTTTGAAAAGCCAGCAGGGTTGCTAGGTGGCAAATGATGCTGACAGAGTATGACATCCAATACACTTCACAAAAAGCCATCAAAGGAAGTGTCTTGTCAGACTATCTTGCCGTGCAACCGATTGATGATTACCAACCTATGAGGTTCGACTTTCCTGATGAGGACATCATGTTTCTCAAATCGAAAGATTGCGAGGAACCACTCCCGGAGGAGGGGCCTGACCCTGAATCCAAATGGATTATGATGTTTGATGGGGCGGTCAACGAAAATGGTCGCGGAGTTGATGCAATGTTGATCACACCGGAGGGGGTTCATATGCCATTTTGTGCCAGAATAACTTTTCCCTGCACCAACAATGAAGCCGGACGAAGCAGAATGGGTCCGTTCTTGATACAATCAGCTAAGCCTAGTTGAGGAAAAGAGACTAGCAGCTATATGCCATGGCCAGCTATATCAGAGACGGACGAAGAGAGCGTTTGATCAGAAAGTGCACCCTCGGGAGTATCGAGTCGGTGAATTGGTACTCAAAATAATTCTTCCTCCCAACACAGATCACAGGGGCAAATGGACACCGAACAACGAGGGTCCATACGTGGTTAAAAGAGTTTTCTCTGGCGGAGCTCTGATGCTAACAACTATGGATGGCGAAGACTTCCCGTCCCCTGTCAACTCAGACGTAGTTAAAAAATACTTCGCATAAAATAGACCCGCTGGACAGTAAAAAGAATAGTCCTGGCAAAAAAGGGGCATCCCGATGAACCAAAAAAAAGAATGAAGAGGTTTAGGCAAAAATTAGGGATATAAAAATCAAAAAAAATGTACACCCGGTGAGTCGAAAACCCGAAAGGGCGGCTCAGGCAAAAAAGGGTATCCCGGTGGATTGAAAACCCAAAAGGGCGGTCCACGCAAAAGTTAGGGAATAAGTGAATAACTGCGATCTGAGTTCATCCGTGTTATATCACCGTTTCATTCAATCCGGCAATCTTCGAAGGTAAAAGATCGACTAATCATCCACTTCAGAAAGCAAGATGAGCAGAGCGTCTTGAGGACATACGAGCCATAGCAGAGTCGAAACTCGGTGGGACCCCGTTTCCACATTGCCATTAGGATAGTTTCTCTTGTTCAATTTATAGCGATCGCCTCTTTCCAGGGATCAGCTTCCTGATGTACTCGCCTATTCCTTTCACAAATTTTTCAACCAACAAAAGTCGAATAATTCAGTTAAAAAGCCTCTTTACTTTTCATTTATCAGTTTGTTTGCAAAAGATGTCTGAATTCTTGAGGAAACATATTGCATTTGAATGTAATGGTGGCTTTTGCAGATGACTTACGCAGGAAAACAGTCAAAATTGCTTTGAATGTGCTTAATCCCGGACGGTGAATTCAAACTGAGTAATTCCCCGGGGCATACGTGTATTTTTTGGTTACAGGTCACAGGAACCGGATGCCAAGTCATGAATCCTCACCCCCAAGCGGTTGACAAAGCCTCTCCTCTGCAGAGCAGGTTCCCCAGTAGAGTTGACAGTATCCAGACTGTATATCCCCAGTAGAGTTGACAATATCCAGACTGTATATCCCCAGCGGAGTCGGCAGTGCCAGACTGTATCTTCCCAGCAACAGCGGAGTAGTCGCATACCCAACAGACAAGAGGGTGGTGTTCCCAGTGTTCTCCTCGTCCCCAGCAGATTATTTTTTTTAACAGATTTGTTTTAATCCCCAGCCTGAGGACGATTAGCAAGTTCATATCCCCAGCAAAGGTCGATTCCTACGACATTTCCCCAAGAAGTGCTTTCCTCACAGACTCTCCTCGCAGAGCCTCGCCAAGCAAAGTTTCCATAGTTGATACTTCCCCAGCAAGGTCAACTTTTCAAAAAAGGCCGATTTATTTTCGGTGGCTCCCCGGTCTCGGCAGACGGATCGTTACCAACAGAGCATTCAAGGATTGATACAGCGATCCGCTCCCTGCCAGAGTTGCTTCCCCAAGCAGATTTCTTTTTTCTTTTGTACCATGCATAACATTTGCATTTGCATTTGCATGCATATCAAACATACACATAAGTTGATAAATAGGTTCTTCAAAGCAGACTGAAAAATTACTTTACAACCAAAGTCATGAGATTCGGCCAGAGGATCAAGTGTGTGTGTGACCCAGCATGAGGGTCATTTCGAAGATTCAGCCTGAGAATCATTTTCCAAAGATCCAGCTTGAGGGTCATTTCGAAGATTCAGCCAGAGAGTCGACTACGAGCGTTATTTCCCCAGCAAGCCAGCTGGAGGAATAGATTGACAGCTCAACAGAAAATCAACCTACAAGAGGATCCAGCCCGCGGATCGCATTAAAAAAACAAAGTCTAATCGAAGAGTCGTTATAACATGTTCGAGCTTGAAGAATATGTACGAAGCCCAAAAGTGGGTATTCTCGAAGCTGCATATCTAACATGAAGACTGTAGATTTCGAAAGAGGGTCAACCAGCGCATGCCCCAGATGCGAGATCCTGATGATGGGAATTTATCATCAAAACAATCCAGATCTAACCAGAAGATCAAAGTCAGGTCTAGCCCGAAGATCGAAAAATAGATAGATTCAGCCAGAGAATCAAAGAAAATAGATCTAGCCAGAAGATCGAAGTCAGGTCTAGCCCGAAGACCGGAAATAGATTCAGCCAGAGAATCGAAACAATTCAGATCTAGCCAGAAGATCGAAGAAGATCTAGCCAGAAGATCGAAGTCAGGTCTAGCCCGAAGACCAGAAATAGATTCAGCCAGAGAATCGAAACAATTCAGATCTAGCCAGAAGATCGAAGTAGATTCAGCCAGAGAATCAAAGAAAATAGATTCAGCCAGAGAATCGAAACAAAGGAGATCTAGCCAGAAGATCGAAGAAGATCTAGCCAGAAGATCGAAGTCAGGTCTAGCCCGAAGACCGGAAATAGATTCAGCCAGAGAATCGAAACAATTCAGATCTATCCAGAAGATCGAAGTAGATTCAGCCAGAGAATCAAAGAAAACAGATTCAGCCAGAGAATCGAAACAATTCAGATCTAGCCAGAAGATCGAAGAAGATCTAGCCAGAAGATCGAAGTCAGGTCTAGCCCGAAGACCGGAAATAGATTCAGCCAGAGAATCGAAACAATTCAGATCTAGCCAGAAGATCGAAGTAGATTCAGCCAGAGAATCAAAGAAAATAGATTCAGCCAGAGAATCGAAACAAAGGAGATCTAGCCAGAAGATCAAAGAAGATCTAGCCAGAAGATCGAAGAAGATCTAGCCAGAAGATTGAAACCGTATCCAGCCCGAGGATCAAAATTAACATCCAACCAGAGGACTAAATTGAGTATAGATTCAGCCAGAGGATCGAAACTCCAGATTAAGTCAGAAGACTGATTCAGATTCAGCCAGAGGATCGGAAGAGAAATAAACAGCGCAGTGTATTTCAGCATTTTTGTGGTGTTCTCGGAGCGCAAATTTTCGGTCTGTCTTTGGTATTCAATCACAGCTCACCCTGTTTATCTGATAAGTTGTTCGCTTTCATCCTGCTCAGGTTAGCTGATGGATGAATAGGGGCAGCTGTAACACCCCAAAATTTGCCCTCCTTATTCACGCATTCATTTTTAAGTCATTTAACATTATATACATTGCATTTCATCATGTCAATCAGAATCAGATCCAAGAAGCTTGAACATCATCCAGGACACTTTGTGGGTTCTATTTAGATGATCAGTCAACACAAGAGAAAGACTTGAGTTACTTCCAACAGGGGTTTATTCGTCAGTCAAAGCGTTAATCTTGAAGGAGCAAAGGCGAAGCCCACGTGTTATGTAAAAAAAACGAAAATCGAAAAAAAAAACGAAAAATGAAAAAAAAAACGGAAAAAAATAATAATTAATAAATAAATAAAAATAAATAAATAAATAAATAAAAATAAATAAATAAATAAAAGAAAAAATCTCAGACTTGGACCTCTCTCAAAAGCCCACTAGGCTACCAATATTAGGCTATAAATACTAGAGTTTTCATTGAAACAAGACCCTGGACAAAACCTGGAGAGAAACCCAGACAGAGAGAGTGAGAATTAATCTGCAGCAACCTCCAGGCAACTCTGAAAGGTTCATTATGACTCACACACTTTCAGCTCAAGCAAACCCTAACATTGGCTTGCAAATCCAGCCGTGCCATTTGATTTCAACCGATCTCTCCAATCAGGTTTGCCCTTATTACCATTACCTGTGTGCTTTGAAGTTGAATACTCTGAATGTTTGAGGTATGATGGATGAATTTCATTAGGTTTTTGCCCACGGGTTCATAATTATGTATGAATGTATAAATAATACCTTGAATGCTTAATCGTTTAATTTCTGAAGTGTATGCCACAGGGTTTGAGGTTTCTGAAACCATACTGTTATCCATGAAAAATCCAAAACCCGCATGCGCTCGCTAGCACCTTCGCTAGGCGAGCACGCAGCGACGCTTCGCCAAGCCTTCGCTAGGCGAGACAGTAGCGATCGCGACAGTAGCATTTTCTTTTTTCTGTTTTGCTCTAATCTGACTTACGTTTGTCATAACATGTTTTCTCCTAATCCTTATCGTGTTTCACTAACCCTTTTGTTGAGTTTTTGTGAAGGCTCACATGACTTTTGCAGGGATAGCTCCCTGGATATTCCACTTTGCTTGTGGGATACCATTTGGGAGATTTATTCTGATTGCCTTGTTGGCACGTTTACTTTATACATGTTTGTTTTGTATGTGTTTGTATCCCCACAGGTAGCGCGGTTCCTTCGTCAAGGACTTCCTTTTTGCATGAGCATCCCTAACCCTACCAACTCATTGATTTTTCTTCTCCTAAGAACACGTTAACTCCTTCTACTACAGGCGAGTAAGTCTCCAAAGGTCGAGCATCCGGTAGATTGCGTAGTAACGTCGTTCGTCCAAAACCCAATCCATAACCCCGTAGTTAGCCAAACTACGGCCTGCTCTGATTCTCATTCCAGATGAGATACGTAGGCATAAGACGCGATGTCTTAGCGAGCACAATTACCCTTAACCCCTAGGTAGCCGAGCTACGAAGACTCTGATTCTCATATTCATATGAGATACGTATGCAGTGGATGCGACATCCGTGCGAGTCATTTTCTTTTGACCCCTTTTTTTTAGTAAATAACACATTAGATAAACCCACACCCTTTAGACAAGAACTACAAAAGTGGATCCCGTAGAGTACCACGGATGCGTAGGGGTGCTAATACCTTCCCTTCGCATAATCGACTCCCGAACCCAAGATTTGGTTGCGAGACCCTATCTTGTCCTTTCCTTTTTCCAGGTTTACTTCGAGCGTTTCCTTTCCCTCCTTTGGGATAAATAACGCACGGTGGAGACTCTCCTGTCTTTCTTCGCCGGTTGTTTTTTTTCACATTCCATTTTTCAGGTTGCAACAAGTGCAATATGACTTTCCTGATGAAGAGATTTTGTACTTGAAAATGAAAGATTGTGATGAACCATTGCTAGAAGAAGGGCCAGAACCTAGTTCCCGTTGGGGCATGGTATTTGATGGAGTTGTTAATCATTATGGAAATGGCATTGGGGCAGTGATTATTACTCCTCAAGGCACGCATCTACCATTTACAGCTAGATTGACTTTTAAGTGTACAAACAACATGGCAGAATATGAAGCTTCATTATGGGGCTTGAAGAGGCCATGAATCTCAGAATCAAATATTTGGATGTCTTCGGTGATTCAGCTTTGGTAGTAATGCCATATAGAGATTATGCGAGGAGGATTTCAACTTTATTTACAAAGGTTGAGTTTCATCATATCCCTCGAGATGAAAATCGGATGGCAGACGCTCTTGCAACATTGGCGTCAATGATTGTAGTGAAGTATTGGAATGAAGTTCCCAATTTATCTGTGATGCGTCTTGATAGGCCAGCTCATGTGTTTGCTGTTGAAGAGATCAATGTCGAGAAGCCGTGGTATTACGACATCAAATGTTTCCTCCAAAGTCAGATTTACCCGCCTGGGGCATCTTTGAAAGATAAGAAGACTTTGAGAAGATTAGCCGGCAATTTCTACTTGAATGGTGATGTACTGTACAAGAGAAACTTCGACATGGTTTTTCTCAGATGCGTGGATAGACACGAAGCAGACTTGTTGATGACCGAAGTGCATGAAGGTTCCTTTGGTACTCATTCCAATGGACATGCAATGGCGAAGAAGATGTTGCGAGCAAGTTACTATTGGCTGACAATGGAATCTGACTGTTGCAAGTTTGTGAAGAAATGCCACAAGTGTCAAATTTATGCTGATAAGATTCATGTTCCTCCGACATTATTGAATGTTATCTCTTCCCCCATGGCCCTTCTCCATGTGGGGAATTGATATGATTGGGATGATTGAGCCCAAAGCTTCAAATGGACATCGTTTCATTTTGGTGGCAATTGATTACTTCACAAAATGGGTTGAAGCAGCATCGTATTCAAATGTGACCAGGCAAGTTATTGTAAGGTTTATTAAGAATCAGATTATATGTCATTATGGTGTACCAAGTAAGATCATTACTGATAATGGATCGAACTTGAATAACAATATGGTGGAAGCTTTTTGCAAAGACTTCAAGATTGAACATCATAATTCTTCTCCCTACAGACCCAAGATGAATGGGGTTGTTGAAGCTGCGAATAAGAAAATCAAGAAGATTATCCAGAAGATGGTTGTCATATACAAGGATTTGCATGAGATGCTCCCATTTGCTTTGCATGGGTATCGTTCATCCGTCCTCACTTCAACAGGGGAAACCCCTTTCTCTCTTGTTTATGGTATGGAAGCAGTGCTCCCCATAGAGGTTGAGATTCTTTCGTTGCGTGTGCTCATGGAAGCCAAGTTGACTGAAGCTGAATGGTGTCAGACCAGTTGAATTTAATTGAAGAGAAGAGGTTAACTGCCATGTGTCATGGTCAGTTGTATCAGCAGAGAATGAAGAAAGCTTTTGATAAGAAGGTAAAACCTTGTGTGTTCAGAGAAGGTGGCCTTGTGCTCAAGAAGATTTTATCGTTCAAGCCAGATTCCAGAGGAAAATGGACTCCCAATTATGAAGGCCCTATGTTGTTAAGAGAGCCTTTTCAGGCAGTGCATTGATTCTTATAACTATGGATGGTGAAGAGTTCACTCGTCCTGTGAACGCAGATGCAGTCAAGAAATACTTCGCTTAAAAAGAAAAGAACAACCCGCTAAGTTGAAAACCCGAAAGGGCGGTTTAGGCAAAAATGAGCGTCTAGGTGGATTGAAAACCCGAAAGGGCGATCCAGGAAAAAATTAGAGACATTAAAAACAGAAAATAATTTCTCGATAAGTTGAGTACCCCACCCTGGGGCAACTTATGCAAAAATTAGGGATTATGGCAAGTAACTGCATTTTGCTGATCTTCAGTGAAATTTGAAAACTTGTTTGAGCACAAGGGTTGACATCAGTTCATCTTCAATAGCAGTAAAAAACACAGTGGATATCAAACTTTGGTAGAAGGATTAAGGATCATTTGTATTCAATGTAACTCTTTTCCATGTAAATTACCATTTTCAACTTTGTAAAATCTATGGAGTCTTGTCATTTACAGACTACCATTCTATAAATAAAGTTTAGCTTTTATACAATTGTTTCTGCTCTTATTTACTTCGGCCAATAGTTTTAAATTTTTATTATGATCATTTTGAAATAAAATTTTTAAATTAAAAAAAAAATCTTAAATATATAAAAGCAAAAACTTTTCCAAAGCAAGTAACAATAATATCAACAGCCTTTCGGTGAATAGCAAGTCCTTAAGTGTGAAGCATCTGAGGTTTCCCAAGAAGTAACTCTTCGGGTATCTCTCGGTATCAGTGTCGATTCATGTCCTTAGTAGAGAGTTGTTGTCCTCAGCTAACGGATTCAGTTCCCCGGTGGAGCATTTAATACACCAATGAAATTTCTTTTCTACTCCCTGTCGCAACCTGAAAAATACAGTGTGCGAAAAAACAACCGGCGAAAGAAAATGGCAGAAGAGTCGCCACCGTGCGTTATTTATCCCAAAGGAAGGAAAGGAAAAGACAAGGTCGCGCAACCAAATCTTGGGTTCGGGAGTCGGTTATGCGAAGGGATGGTATTAGCACCCCTACGCATCTGTAGTACTCTACGGGATCCACTTTTGTAGTTCTTGTCTAAAGGGTGTGAGTTTATCTTGTGCTGTTTACTAAAAAAAGGGGTTTAAATGAAAATGACTCGCGCGGATGTCGCATCCACTGCATACGTATCTCATCTGAATATGAGAATCAGAGTCTTCGTAGCTTGGCTGACCTATGGGTTGTGGGGATGTGTGCTCGCTAAGACATCGCGTCTTATGCCTACGTATCTCATCTGGAACGAGAATCAGAGCAAGCCGTAGTTCGGATGACTACGGGGTTATGGATTGGGTTTTGGACGAACGACGTTACTACGCAATCTACCGGATGCTCGACCTTTGGAGACTTACTCGCCTGTAGTAGAAGGAGTAAACGTGTGTTTATGAGAAGAAAAATCAATGAAGGGTTAGGGTTTGGGATGCTCATGCAAAAAGGCAGTCCTTGGCGAAGGAACCTGTAAAAAAAACACATAAAAACATTGCCTCCTATCGAGGTCTTCCAGCTAGGAAAGTAGTAAAATGAGAGAAAAATGTAAAAGTACCATGCGGATAAAGAACCGAAGTAACAGCAATTTAGAGGAATGGGAAACCCTGAGATCCTCCCAAGCTAACACCATCAAAGAAAGTGAGTCAGTACAGGTAATCGGAATGAAACCTCCAGGCGGTATCCCACAAATAAAGTGGAACACCAGGCAAACCATCCCTGCAAGAGTATGTGAGCCCTCACAAAAACTCAACAAAAGGGTTAGTGAAACACGATAAGCATTTTTTTCATGGATAACAGTATGGTTTCAGAAACCTCAAACCCCGTGGCATACACTTCAGAAATTAAACGATTAAGCATTCAAGGCATTATTTATACATTCATACATAATACATCACACATTTAGAGCATTCAAATTGAAGGCGTAAAATAATGGGAATAGGGCAAACCTGATTGGAGAGCTTGATTAAAATTGAGTTGCACCTGTGAGGTTTACAAAACAATCTTTAGGGTTTATGTGAGGCAGAGGTGATTCTGTGCAGTTGAGTTCCCTTCAGGGTTTGGAGGCTGCTCTAAACTCTGTTAGCTCTTCTCTCACTATCTTTTTCCAGCCAGGGTAATAGGAATAGAATGAATATTTGTTTCACTGAAACTCTAGTATTTATAGCCTAATATTGGTAGCTTAGTGGGATTTTGAGAGAGTTCCAAGTCCAAAAAATTTTCTTTTATTTATTTTATTTATTTATTTATTTATTTCGTTTTTTTTTTCAAAACACGTGGGCTTCGCCTAGCGAGCATGACAGCTCATGAACAAACCTTTGCTCCTTCAACATTAACGTTTTGACTGACGAATAGACCCCTGTTGGAGGTAACTCAAGTATTTCCCTTGTGTTGACTGATCATCTAAATAGAGCCCACAAAGTGTCATGGATGATGTTCAAGCTTCTTGGATCCGATTCCGATTGCCATGATGAAATGCAAATGCTGAATGACCTAAAAATGAATGCATGCATGAGGTGTAAAGCGTATGCTTCCAGGAAAAATGAAGGGTAAATTTTGGGGTATTACAGCTGCCCCTATTCAATCAACTGGAGACCTGGAAAGAAGATAGCAGTGGCTTTCGTGCTTTCGAGGTATCAAGGGATTGAATACAATAAAAGCCCGAAAATTTGCACTGAAGTGAAGTGAAGTAACAATGCCTGTCAGAATCGGCAAAGAGGTGGTCTTGAAAGAAGAATCCGTCTGGTACGGTGAGAGTCAGTCTGAATACCGAAAAAGAATGTTAACCTGGACACCAAAATAAATGGTAACACAGAAATAACCATGGCCTGAATGTCGCTCATCAGTCTGAATACTGGAAATGACTTCGATCTGAACATCGGGAGATATGAGATTATTAATATCGGTCTGAACACCGAGGGGCTGGCCTGAATGCCACAAGTTGCGTCGACCTGAACGTCGGAAACTTCTTCGATCTGAACATCGGAAAATTGGCCTGAACGCCACAAGTTGCATCGACCTGAAAGTCGGAAACTTCTTCGATCTGAAAATCGGAAAACTGGCCTGAACGCCACAAGTTGCATCGACCTGAACGTCGGAAACTTCTTCGATCTGAAAATCGGAAAATTGGCCTAAATGCCACAAGTTGCATCGACCTGAATGTCGGAAACTTCTTCGATCTGAACATCGGAAAACTGGCCTGAACGCCACAAGTTGCATCGACCTGAACGTCGGAAACTTCTTCGATCTGAACATCGGAAAACTGGCCTGAACGCCACAAGTTGCATCGAACTGAACGTCGAAAACTTCTTCGATATGAACATCGGAAAACTGGCCTGAACGCCACAAGTTGCATCGACCTGAACGTCGGAAACTTCTTCGATCTGAATATCGGAAAACTGGCCTGAACGCCACTTCGGTCTGAATACCGGAAACTTCATGCCTGTCAGCATCGGCAGAAATAGGGATCGATAACAGAGGCGGCGCATGGGCCAATGATGCTTGCTGGGGATAGCAAAGGTAAGTCATGAACAATCTTCAGTCTGAGTAATGGAAACAACTTCTGGCTTATCACTTGGGATACCGAGAATGTTTTATGCTTACATGCGTATGTTTGAATTTTTCAATGGCGTAATGCTCCATGAAAATGGAAATGCTACGCGATTTGGGAGGACGCAATGCAATATGATTCTACATGCAGGGATACGAAATGCTGGGTAGAATGCCAAGCTGAGGCAAGGGGATCTGCTGGGGAAATGATCACCATCTTCTGGACCCTGGAAAGGCTGCTGGAGATGCACAGCGCAAAGAATTCTGTGGGGAAATGACCCGCCACACGGTGTTCTAGCAATGACGAAGTACCGAGACTCTGACTAGGTAGAGAACGACACTGAAAACCTGCTGTTGGGGAAAGCGATAGTGGTTCTGGCAACCATAATCTATGAGAGAGATGACTTAGCAGGGGAAGCAAACACCGATATGGTACCGAGGTTCTGCTTCAAGGAAAGAAACCATGGATCTGGCATTGGGATTATCGATCTGGCCTCGAACTCTAAGGAGCAACCGCTTCTGCTGGGAAGATACAGTCTGGCACTGTCAACTCCGCTGGGGGTATATAGTCTAACACTGTCAACTCTACTAGGGAGTGTATAATCTGAAACCACCGCTTGGGGGGAGGTACAGTGGTGAGAACCTGATGGGGATTGAAGAATCCAACGCTCTGATCAGCTCTGCAGGGATAAGATACTGAATTCGTCTGTTGGTGGAAAACATTTACGATCATCTGCAGGGGATTTTAAGGAAATGCCCCGAGGGTACCTGTTCTGAATAGACGATCCAAAGCACTTAAAATTTACAACAATTTTAAATGTTTATTAAGCATGTACCTATAAAGCTCTTATGTGTCATGATGCAATGTTTATCAAAAAATTCGGACGTCATTTTTGCAAACAAAACAGAAAAATGAAAATGAAAACAGAGATATACTGAATAACATGATTTTATTGATTGAACGGCCTCTGAATATGCATTTACATCAGGAAGCAATCCCTGGAAAGAGGTAATCGCACAACAAATAAAAACAGACATTAATCTAATGGCAATGTGAAATGGATTTCTATTGGGTTCCAATTCTGCTATGACTTGCTCGTCTTCAAGATCCTCCAGATGATCAGCTTTCTGAAAGAGTAATTGGACTGTTTCCTATCCTTCAAAAGTTTCCAGTCATTGCCACGAGATGAGATTCAGAACTACTCAAAACGCAGTCATTCGCTTAATCCCTAACTTTTGCCTGGATCGCCCTTTTCGGGTTTTCAATCCACCGGGATACCCATTTTTGCCTAAGTTGCCTTTTCAGGTTTTCAACTTACCAGGTGTACAATCTTTTCACTTTTAATCCCTAATTTTTGCCCGAACCTTATTCATTTTCTTGGTTCGTCGGGATGCCCATTTTTGCCTGGACTACTCTTTTTATTGTCCAGCGGGTCTATTTCATGCGAAGTATTTTTTAACTGCGTCTGAGTTCACCGGGGAAGTGAAGTTTTCACCATCCATCGTTGCAAGCATTAAGGCTCCACCATCAAAAACCTTGGTGACAATATACGGTCCATCAGAGTTAGGAGTCCACTTGCCCCTGTGATCTATTTGAAGAGGAAGGATCCTTTTCAACACCAAATCTCCGACCTGGAAGCATCGAGGACACACTTTCTGATCAAAGGCTCTCTTCATTCGACTTTGATACAACTGCCCATGACAAATGGCTGCCATTCGCTTCTCTTCGATAAGACTCAACTCATTGAACCTTGTCCGAATCCATTCAGCTTCGTCTAACTTGACATCCAACAGGACTCTTAGAGAAGGAATCTCCACTTCAACAGGTAGGACTGCTTCCATACCATACACAAGGGAGTAAGGGGTTGCCCCGGTCGATGTACGTACTGAAGTACGGTACCCATGCAAGGCGAAGGGTAGCATCTCATGCCAATCTATGTACGTAACGACCATCTTCTGCGCAATCTTCTTTATGTTCTTATTTTCCGCTTCAACAGCACCGTTCATCTTAGGGCGGTAAGGGGAAGAATTGTGATGCTGAATGTTGAAGTTCTGGCACAACTCCTTCATCATTTTGTTGTTGAGATTAGAACCATTATCAGTAATGATTTTTGGGAATCCCATAGCGACAAATGATTTCTTTCTTGATGAATCGGGCAACCACATGTCTGGTGACATTCGCGAACGATGCTGCTTCGACCCACTTGGTGAAATAGTCGATGGCAACAAGGATGAAGTGATGCCCATTGGAAGCGGTCGGCTCAATCTTTCCAATCATATCAATGCCCCACATAGCAAAAGGCCACGGCGAAGACATCACATTCAAAGGATTCGGCGGCACATGCACCTTATCAGCATAAATCTGGCATTTATGGCACTTCCGAGCATATTTGAAACAATCAGATTCCATGGTCATCCAGTAATAACCTGCTCTCAACAATTTCTTAGCCATTGCATGTCCACCGGCATGAGTACTGAAGGAGCCTTCATGAACTTCCTGCATTAACATGTCTGCTTCATGTCTGTCCACGCATCTGAGCAAAACCATGTCGAAGTTCCTCTTATACAGAACATCGTCTTTGTTCAAGAAGAAACTGCCTGCCAATCTCACTACGCCAAAAATGACTTTTAACAGCGCATCTTAGACAGCGCTTTTAAAAGAAAGCGCTGTCTAAGGTTAAAATTAAAATAAAACACGGAAAATGTTCCAAAAAAATAATGAAAGCGCTGTCTAAGGGGGGGTCTTAGACAGCGCTTTCTAAAAGCGCTGTCTAAGACCCCCCCTTAGACAGCGCTTTTAGAAAGCGCTTTTAAATATAGACCTTAGTCAGCGCTTTTGATAAAGCGCTGTCTAAAGTCTTTAAATTAAAAAAAAAATTAAAACCAAAAGCGCTGTCTAAGGGGGGGTTTATAAAGAATAATAATAATAGAGGTAAGAAATAAAAAAAAGGCAAACAAAAAATAAAGCACTTGTGATGTTTCTTTTTCTTTACTTAAGAGAAAGATGGGCACGAGCGTTTTGCTACTGTACCCCCACGATCCACCATACACCCTCATCTTCTTCTTTTTCGCCCTTTTCAGGTTCTCTCTACCATTTTCCTTCTTCTTTGATTTATTCTTTTATATTCTCTGTACTTTTCAATTATCTTTACTTTTCAATTCTCTTTCTTTAAGACTTCAATTTTATCTTTTTCTTCTTTTTGACTTTGATTGCTACGGCGCTACCCCTTCAAACCCTTGTTCTTCCAGATCGGTTTAAGGTTCATTTCTTTGGTAGAATTTCATCTCAAAAATGCTTTGATTTGATCGTGCGTTTCTTCCTCTTTAGTTGTTAAATTGGTGAATTGTGTTATAGGGTTTATAAGATTAATGTGTGTTTGAATTTTTTTTCTTATGAATTGTGCTTTCATTTTTGTTTTGTTCAATATTCTTGCTTGATTTTTGTGGAACTTTAACTTGGATTTCTAGGGTTTTTGCCTTTTGAAATATTGATGCATAGGTTTTAGGATGTAGTTGAATTTAATATTATCTTATGCTGCATTTGACAGGAAATGGCAGAGGGTGAAGATGTTGCAATGTCGGGTTTGAAGTCTCCGTTGAGTCAATCACATGAAACGTGGAAGGAAGGGATGGAAAGAAACCAATCTCAAGTCGATGTATTGCAAGAAAAGCTTAAGGAAATAAAGGCTTGTATACATGGATCAGAGGAAGACTCGAAAAAGGAATTAGAGGTTTTGTGGCAAAGAGTAAGGACTACTAATACGTTGCTTACGTACTTGAAATCAAAAGCTAGAATCATGGCTATTCCTCATCTAGCACATACGTCTTGCGGCATCAAGAAATTAGATGGAGTAGGGCTTGTTGATAAAGACGGGATTCCGTTATCGGGTTGGTCTAGGAATGTTGATCTTTCTTTGTTTGATGGGAAAGACGAAGAAGAATCTTGGATAGGAATTAGCCGTCATCAAGGTTCGTTAGATGAACAAGATGCAGTTTATATAGGTGAGATGCTGAACTCTGTTCAGATGGTCACTGATGTGATGGAAGCCCTTGTCAAAAGGGTTTTGTTGGCAGAATCGGAAACAACAATTGAGAAGGAAAAAGTAAGTTTAGGTCAGGAAGAAATTATGCGAAAGTCTGCTCAGTTAGAGAATTTGTCTATGAAATTGGAAGAAATGGAGAGTTTTGCTTTGGGAACAAATAGTATTTTGAATGACATGAGGCAAAGAGTTGCGGATTTGGTGGAAGAAACAACTAGACAGAGAGAGCGAGCTGCTGAAAATGAAGAAGAGCTTTGTAGAGTGAAACAGGAATTTGTTTCTCTCAAATCATATGTTAGTAGTCTAATCACAGTGAGAGAAACTTTACTATCTTCAGAGAAGCAATTCCAAACTATTAAGAAGCTGTTTGAACGGTAAATATTTATTTCATTAAACATTTAATTGTCGCATGCAAGTGCCTTGATAATTATCTGGTAGCTGCATCTGATTGTTTGGACCTAGTTGTGTTTGTATAATTCCTGCTTCATTTTAATACTAAATTTAAATTTCTCTAGTATAAGTTCTCTTGATGGAATATGACAGGGAATTGATTGCAACACTTGAAAGATGCAGAAATTGGGAGAGTTCAAACTACCTAATTTCTTCAATTACCCACCTTACTTCACGTAAATTCCTCTTTTTCTTCTCTTTCGTTGATTATTTTCATCAAATTCATTTTTTTTCTTTCAAATTTGGCAAATTGTGCATATTCAAATGAGTCAAGTAACTTTATTGGTACTTAATACAAAGAGTTCAATTTTTTACTCATTTGTGAATTTCAATGTATAATGCTTATTGTGTGATTGTTAATAGTGAAAAAAGTGATTGACTTGGTTGATTAGGTCTTTGTTTTTGGATTCTGCTTTTCAGTTTGCAGCCAGTAAGGGACACTAGAGAGAAGCAAATACAGTTATGGAAAGAGCTTATTATAGATTACTGTAAAACACAGAAGATTTTTGTGATTGGAATTGAAGATGAATTTCCACTTTTTACAAATACTGTAATTGAAAGTAAGCTTGAATTTCCTGCTTTTGTTGCCAATTTCCATGGAGGTTGTCGAAATCGACGAGTCCTATTTATAAATACTTGCTTAGTTTTGTGTTTTGTTTATTTCTACTTTTTTGTTGAATAATTGTTTTCAGATTTCGATAGTGCAAGATCTCTTACTCATGAAGCTAGAGAAGCGTTGCTTTCAGCCTTAGTTTCTGAGGGTATGCTTTGTGTTTTTGGATTTGTAATGCTGGTAATTGGGTCGAGGGGAAAATGTCTCAGGTTTGTTATTCTGTTTGACAGGACGAGCTGAATGGATGGATAAAGGACGTAGAAAATGTCTTATTTTATGGCATCGGATTCAAGATTGGGCTGACATTTTACTACAGTTTGTAAGTTTGAATTCTAGTTTAATAATCACTTCATGCAAATAGGTATTTATTTCCTTTGAATTCTAGTTTGAATGCTGGTGTCCGTGATTCATATTTGGAAACATACCAGGCTTTTTGTGGCTCATAAGAATTGCATTCAGCATGATTTGAAGTTACAATTAATCGAGAAAATATGGTAGTCGTGTTCACTTTGTTAAGGAATTGGTTCATGAGTTTAGAATGACAGCAAACTACCCTGATCTTTTGATGCTATTGACACAAGTTTGACTATGTGCTTTGAATTCAACCGAATAACATATGAGCTGGTTTGAACGTGCAGCTGTTGAAAAAGAATAATAGCAGACATGGTGCAGTGTTACACTGTGGCTGTGCTACATCTAATCATGGTCTCAATTGTTGCATCTATGTAAATTTTTGTTGCAAATTGTTTAACTCTTAGATTTAGGACTTTAGTTAATAAGCCTGTGATGTACCTAGGAATATGAAGCCAATAACTTTTAAATGCCCGCTATCTATTCGAAACAGGTATGCTTTTACATTGTGGCAGATGAAATATAAATTCGTTGTTTTAAAATTGTTCATTGTTTCTTTCCCATATAAATTCCCGTTGTTGCTACTATCGCACATTGATTCAAAACTTTGGCAAAAAGAACATGTCTCAAAAGAAACCGAAGCTGGTTTGAGATGACTGCATTTTGCGTATTAGAACTTGTAACACATGAATTCAACAAAAAATAGGGAACACACTACAATTGGTTGATTGTTGTCATTATTAGTCGATAGTATCACTAGACCTGAATATTCATACTCTCTATAGCATGCTTATGTTTTGAATCTGTGAATCAGCGTGAACACGACAACTGGAGCACCGGAAGAAAGGATGATGCTTTCAGGATTGCATACTGTGGCAGATATCTTTTGCTGTTGCTGTGGTCAAATACTTGGCTGGAAATATGTAATAATCCTCTTTACTTCATCTAGATTTCATGGAGTAGATGAAATCTATTACTACCTCCGTTTCTAGATATAAGATCCTTAGCTCACAACTTTTGATCCTTTTTTTTTTAATTTACTATTTCTTTTTAGGAATCTGCACACGAGAAGAGTCAGAAGTATAAGGAAGGGAAGTTTGTTCTTGAAAGGTACTGTATTTACGTTTCATATTACGCACATTATGTGCACGGTGCATTGAAATTAATAGCTTATACTTATTGTGCATATCCTGCATATGTTAATCCAACAGAGGAAGCATTGTTGATGATATTGATTTCTCAACGGAGTTTTATATTGATAGCCGTGCTAGCATGAGTGACAGTGAAGATGCTTAGCGTCTTGAAACCTTATGAAGGACGCACTTCTGTATATGCACAGCAATAATAATGGTGCCCCGAGAAAATGTTTAGAATCAAATAAGCTTTCATTTAGTTTTACTTTTTTTGTTTATGTAGCAAAAGAGGAATCTCAGTGGTGTGTAATCTATGTAGAAGAAAAAAGATGCATCATGAAAGAGTTGTTTTAGATTTTCTGCAAAATCTTTAGAAGAGTTTCCTTATTGCATCTTGCTTAATCACAAAGTACAGATTTTTTTGGCATTTGCTTAATCTGAGAAATTTCTGCTTGAAGTTCTGCCTAAGAATTTTCTTAGTATGGAAAACATCTTTCTTATGAAGAATCTATGGTCTCGTATATAGAGACACATTTTTTAGTTCATATCATTAGCTTTCTCTCATACTTATCTATTTTTTAATTACAAGTTAATTAATGAACGATTCTGTTTAACATCGAAGAAGAAAGAAGAGGTTTTTGTATGAAATTGGCCGGAAAGTATGGTAATTTTGTGGATGCGGAGCTTCCTAAAAAATATGAAAGTTTGATATCGGCTGAAGAATGGGAAGCTTTCAAATCCAAAAGACAAGACCCGGTTTTTCAAAGAATAAGTGCTACAAATCGGGAATAAGTGCTACAAAGAATAAGTTTGCTATAAATTTGTGTAATTAATGTGTACATTTGTAGTATATGTAATGACTTGTAAATGTGTACATAAATTTGTATATATTTTGATACATTTAAGGCAAAATTGGTTTGAATTGGTATATATATATATTTGTTAGCCAAAAATTGGTAGAAAAAAGGCCAAAATGGCATATATAAAATGTGATAATTGTCTGTCAAAATCTGGTTGAAAACAGGTAGAAATTCTGGTTTATAAACCTGGAAAAAATGTGGTTTAAAACAAAAGCTTCAAAAATTTTCGTATACCTTAGACAGCGCTTTTGTAAAAAGCGCTGTCTAAGGGGGGATTAGGCAAAAGCGATGTCTAAGGGGGGGGCTTAGACAGCGCTTTTTGAAAAGCGTTGTCTAAGGTATACCTAAAAAAATTAAAATAGGAGGGTCTTAGAAAGCGCTTTTGGCCAAAGCGCTGTCTAAGGGGGTGGGGCTTAGACAGCGCTTTTCAAAAGCGCTGTCTAAGGTATACCTAAAAAATTTAAAATAAGAGGGTCTTATAAAGCGCTTTTGGCCAAAGCGCTGTCTAAGGGGGGGGGGGGGCTTAGACAGCGCTTTTAAGATTTAAAAAAGCGCTGTCTAAACCTTTAGCAGCGGAGGTTTAGACAGCGCTTTAAAGCGCTGTCTAAGGCTAAAAAAAGCGCTGTCTAAGGTCTTGTTTGTTGTAGTGTCTTCTCAAAGTCTTTCTATCATTGTTGGATGCCCCTGCAGGGTACTCTTGATTCTTCAGAAAGCACTTGATGTCGTGATACCAGGGCTTGTCATCAACTACCAGTTCAGCAGCAAACACATACGCGGCCCTGTTAAGGCGCATCACGTTGATCTTGGGAGCATGGTTCCAACGGATCACCGTGATCATGGAGGATAGAGTAGCAAGAGCATCTGCCATCTGGTTCTCATCACGAGGTATATGGTACAACTTTACTGTTGTGAAGAAAGTCAATAGTCTTCTCGTGTAATCTCTGTAGGGGACCAGAGTAGGCTGGAGAGTGTTCCAATCACCATTCACTTGATTGATTACCAGAGCTGAATCTCCGAAGATGTCCAAAGTCTTGATTCTCAAATCAATGGCTTGCTCAATACCCAAGATACATGCTTCATACTCAGCTTCATTATTGGTGCGCTCGAAAGTCAGACGAGCGGTGAAAGGAATGTGGGCACCTTTCGGAGTTGTAATGACAGCACCAATTCCACTTCCTCTGGCGTTGACGGCCCCATCAAACATTAAAGTCCACTTTTCATCTGGATCAGGTCCCTCTTCAACAACTGGCTCTTCACAGTCTTTCATCTTGAGGTACATGATGTCTTCATCTGGAAAATCAAACTTCATCGGCTCATAATCTTCAACCGGCTGTTGAGCAAGATAGTCTGACAGAATACTCCCCTTGATGGCTTTCTGGGAAGTATACTGGATGTCATACTCTGTCAGTACCATTTGCCAATGAGCAACTCTTCCGGTGAGAGCTGGCTTCTCAAATATATACTTGACTGGATCCATTTTGGAGATCAGTAAGGTTGTGTGAGACAGCATGTATTGTCTCAATCGCTTCGCAGCCCATGCCAGTGCACAACATGTTTTTTCAAGCATTGAGTACCTCAACTCGTAATCTGTGAATTTCTTACTCAGGTAGTAGATGGCATGCTCTTTCCTATCTGTCTCGTCGTGTTGACCAAGAACACAACCCATGGAATTGTCCAGTACTGTCAAATACATAATCAGCGGTCTCCCTGGGACCGGAGGCACAAGGATAGGAGGATTCTACAAATACTCTTTTATCTTCTCGAACGCCCTTTGACAATCATCATTCCACCTGATAGTCTGATCTTTTCTCAACAATTTGAATATTGGCTCACACGTGGCTGTTAGGTGAGAGATGAACCTTGCAATGTAGTTCAACCTCCCTAAGAAACCACGGACTTGTTTCTCTATTCTTGGCTCAGGCATTTCTTGTATCGCTTTCACTTTGGCCGGATCCACCTCAATCCCTTTTCCGCTAACAACAAAACCCAGTAGTTTTCCAGATCTCACCCCAAAAGTACACTTGTTCGGATTAAGCCTCAGCTTGAATTTCCTCAAACGCTCAAACAGTTTCTGCAAATTCACCAAATGTTCTTCTTCTGTATGAGATTTGGCAATCATATCATCAACATAAACCTCAATTTCATGATGAATCATATCATGGAACAGAGTCACCATCGCTCGCTGATATTTTGCTCCGGCATTTTTCAGACCAAACGGCATCACCTTGTAGCAGAAGGTGCCCCATGGGGTTATGAATGTTGTCTTCTCCATGTCTTCTGGTACCATCTTAATTTGATTATAGCCAGAAAAGCCATCCATGAAGGAGAATACCGAGAACTGCGCCGTGTTATCCACCAAAACGTCAATGTGAGGCAATGGGAAATCATCTTTAGGACTAGCCCTGTTCAGATCCCGGTAGTCAACACACATTCGTACCTTTCCATCCTTCTTAGGTACCAGAACGATATTTGCAACCCATGGCGGATAATTTGTGACTGCTAGAAACCCTGCATCCAACTGTTTTTGCATTTCTTCCCTTATCTTGACAGCCATCTCTGGTCTTGTTCTTCTGAGCTTCTGCTTGACCGGAGGACAACCTTCTTTGAGCGGCAAGCGATGTACCACGATGTCTGTGTCAAGCCCTGGCATGTCCTGATAAGACCAAGTGAAGATGTCAACATACTCTTGCAGCAATTCAATCAACCCCTTCTTCACATTGTCTTCCAAAGCATCCCCTATCTTGATTTCTCTCTTGGCGTCCTTGGTGCCGAGATTAATCACTTCAACAGACTCTTGATGCGATTGAATGACCCTTTCCTCTTGTTTTAATAACCTAGTAAGTTCTTCAGGGAGTTCACAGTCTTCATCACCCTCTTCTTCAGCTTGAAAGATTGGATTTTCAAAGTCGAAGCGAGCCATAGCAGAACCGTTATCAATAGGATCCGGTGATGTGCATCTGCATGAGTGATGGTATGTGTTTATGAGTGTGAAAAAAAAAGTGGAAACTAAACAAAACATTTCCATTTTGTTTTTGAAAAACTACAAAAATAGAAAGACAGGGAACGAAATATTTGAATGCAAAAAGACGTCCTTTATTTATGATAAAAAAATGCAAGTGTCACATAGATGAGCCCTACAATGAGTCATTACGCCCTGGAGGAACGTAGGACTTGGATATGCATGAATAAACAAAGAAAATTACTCCTCCAGACAAGTGGCTTAGACTATCTCCTAAGAAGACCAATTGTTGAGAACTTCACCCGGGATCCTCGGACGCACCCAGTTATCGATGTCGCAATCACTATCCCCATCTTCATTGTTGACCGCAGAGACTAATTTGACTTCTCCTTCAACCATGTTAACGTTGGCTCCACCATGCTAGGGCATGGGATTGTTGAAGACATTAGGAGCTGGTGCAAAGTTTACAGCCTTTGAATCAATGAGGTCCTGAACTACGTGCTTAAAAACTTTTCAGTTCTCAATATTATGGCCAGGTGCCCCAGAGTGGAAGCTACACCTAGCGTTGGCGTCATAACCCACCGGAAGCCTACCAACGGGAGGAGCCAGAGTGCGCAACTGCACAAGTTGTAGTTGTTGAAGACTAGAAAGCAATTGAGCGTACGACATTGGAAGAGTGTCGAAACGCCGGTCCATCGTCCTTGGCCTCGGTTGATAGGCGGGTCTGTTACCCGGTTGTTGTGGTTGGTACTGAGCTAGTTGACGTTGTGGTTGTTGTTGTTGTAGTGGTGTTGCAGTTGGAATGGTCACTACCGCAACATACGGTTGTTGATGATAGTTCTGAAATTTATTCCTCTGGTTATCCCTGTTCTGATAAGAAGATATGGCACTTGCATCCCCTTCTCTCCTCTTCTATCCCTGAATGAACGGCTTCTTCACCCCTGATGAGGATCCACCTTCACTCTGGGTCTTGTATGTCCTCAGGTAATTCTCCACCCTCTCTCCGGTAGAGACTACATCAGCAAAATTGGAGGAATTGCAACCCACCAGGCGCTCCAAATAAGGTCCTGGCAGAGTGTTCATGAACATGTTAGCCATTTCCTTCTCCAACATAGGAGGTTGAACAGGGGAAGCTGTTTCTCTCCAGCGTTGAGCGTATTCTCTAAAGCACTCATTGCTTTTAAGAGACAGATTTTGAAGTTGAGTTCTGTCCGGAGCCATGTCTACATTATACTGATACTGCTTCACGAAAGCCTCAGCCAAATCCCTCCAGCAACGGATGTGGGCTCTGTCCAGCCTCATATACCATTCCAGGGATGCCCCAGTTAGGCTGTCCTGGAAAAAGTACATAAGCAACTTTTCGTCATCGGAGTATGCAACCATTTTACGGAAATAGGCTTGCACATGGGTCTTCGGGCAAGAGTTGCCATTGTATTTGTCAAATATCGGGACCTTGAATTTCGGTGGCACTCTCACACCTGGGACCAGCCCTAAGTCAGCAACATCTACTCCCAGAGGATTCTGTCCTTCCATTGCCTTCAACCTCTCTTCCAATCTTCTAAACATGGGGTCCACACCATGACCCATACCAAAGTCTTCCTGCAGCAGGGGGAACTGATCGTCCTGATCATCATGAACGGGCTGTTGACCGGAGGTGACAGGTAGGATTGGGATAGGCCCCGGTCCATTGGGTCCATTAGCCTCTCCAATTGGAGGATCAGTCACCGTCTCTGGTTGAGCAGGGGGATTCCTCTGTATCATCTGCCTGAGCTCTTGCTGTCCCTGAGCCACCCCTTGAACCACATCCATGAATTGATTCATGCGGATTTTCATCTCGGCGAACTCTGCCTGTAGGCTTTCCATTACTCTCTGTTGGTTTCTGCGGGTAGCGTACCAATGAATGCCTGGGTCAGCTATCCTGCTGATGGAACACCAAACAAACTGAGAACATTATGGCGGTACCTGTTATGCAAGACATGCTAATGAATATGTAAATGCAATGACATGTTTATCAATTCCAAAGGTATTCTACCCCCTTGATTCCAGTCTCTCAATAGATAAACAATGTAAAAAAAAAAGACTAAGCCGTTGATGAGAACCAAGAAAATTCCGACTAGAATCAAGTAGAAGATATAAACCCCACAGAAATGGATAAACATGTGTGAATGATTATGAATGCAAAATGATGTGATGCAAAATGATGTGAATGCAGTGCAGTGGCATGGGAATCAGGATCGCTGTATCTGCTTGAACATCTGTCAGGTTGCACTGTCTGGAGAGAAATTAAGAGCACACCAAACAAAGGTCATGGGATGGATCATTTTATCCTTAATATCAACTACCCATTTTGGTGGATTATGGTTTACACCTTATCAACACCCAAGTTTCATTGATATTAAGGATACCTGATCGGATCAACCATGAATCAAGGGTTTGTTGCAAGTCACGAGCATGGAGTTTAGGTTAAGAACCACCCAAAAGGAGTGTACTAAGGTTTAAACCTTCCAAACATGTTCTACAAAAGGTTCCCATAGTCATAATCCCATCTTTCGGATATTATCGGAGGAACGACTACTCGTATTCCAAAAATATTCTCAAGAGAGACTCTTATGAGTGTAGTATCGCATAACAATCGTATCAAATCTTACACTTGAACGACTTTCGCACTACGTCCTACGGATAGGCCAAGATGGGTTTGGTAAACTAAGGTCCTCGGCTTCTAAGGTCTATATTGGAAAAAGTAATGTCTAACCACAACTTACTTGTGTGACATTATTGATCTCAACATGACCTCCACCAAGTGAATGGGCTTGTAAGTCAACTTGCTAAGGAATAACACCACACAAGTCGACAAGACTATGCCATTCTCCTATCCTAAGTGCACTCGAGTTCGGGAATAGAACTCATCTCACAAAGATCACTAAGCAGCCATAGCCAGCCAACAGATACATCAATGATATGTACACAATGCAATAAGGTAAAGCAGGTAAATAAATAACTGTACAAAAGCATGAACACCCAATAAACAAACAAACTACAAAAGCTAGGAGGGACTCGCTTAGGGAAACCGGGTCCCCAGCAGAGTCGCCAGCTGTCGCAACCTGAAAAATACAGTGTGCGAAAAAACAACCGGCGAAAGAAAATGGCAAAAGAGTCGCCACCATGCGTTATTTATCCCAAAGGAAGGAAACGAAACGCTCGAAGTAAACCTGAAAAGAGGAAAGGAAAAGACAAGGTCTCGCAACCAAATCTTGGGTTCGGGAGTCGGTTATGCGAAGGGAAGGTATTAGCACCCCTACGCATCCGTAGTACTCTACGGGATCCACTTTTGTAGTTCTTGTCTAAAGGGTGTGAGTTTATCTTGTGTTGTTTACTAAAAAAAGGGGTTTAAATGAAAATGATTCGCGCGGATGTCGCATCCACTGCATACGTATCTCATCTGAATATGAGAATCAGAGTCTTCGTAGCTCGGCTGACCTATGGGTTGGGGGGATGTGTGCTCGCTAAGACATCGCGTCTTATGCCTACGTATCTCATCTGGAATGAGAATCAGAGCAAGCCGTAGTTCGGCTGACTACGGGGTTATGGATTGGGTTTTGGACGAACGACGTTACTACGCAATCTACCGGATGCTCGACCTTTGGAGACTTACTCGCCTGTAGTAGAAGGAGTAAACGTGTGTTTAGGAGAAGAAAAATCAATGAAGGGTTAGGGTTTGGGATGCTCATGCAAAAAGGCAGTCCTTGGCGAAGGAACCTGTAAAAAAAAACACACAAAAACATTGCCTCCTATCGAGGTCTTCCAGCTAGGAAAGCAGTAAAATGCGGGAAAAATGTAAAAGTACCACGGGGATAAAGATCCGAAGTAACAGCAATTTAGAGGAATGGGAAACCCTGAGATCCTCCCAAGCTAACACCATCAAAGAAAGTGAGTCAGTACAGGTAATCAGAATGAAACCTCCAGGCGGTATCCCACAAATAAAGTGGAACACCAGGCAAACCATCCCTGCAAGAGTATGTGAGCCCTCACAAAAACTCAACAAAAGGGTTAGTAAAACACGATAAGCATTTTTTTCATGGATAACAGTATGGTTTCAGAAACCTCAAACTCTGTGGCATACACTTCAGAAATTAAACGATTAAGCATTCAAGGCATTATTTATACATTCATACATAATACATCACACAGTTAGAGCATTCAAATTGAAGGCGTAAAATAATGGGAATAGGGCAAACTTGATTGGAGAGCTTGATTGAAATTGAGTTGCACCCGTGAGGTTTACAAAACAATCTTTAGGGTTTATGTGAGGCAGAGGTGATTCTGTGCAGTTGAGCTCCCTTCAGGGTTTGGAGGCTGCTTTGAACTCTGTTAGCTCTTCTCTCACTATCTTTTTCCAGCCAGGGTAATAGGAATAGAATGAATATTTGTTTCACTGAAACTCTAGTATTTATAGCCTAATATTGGTAGCTTAGTGGGCTTTTGAGAGAGGTCCAAGTCCAAAAAAATTTCTTTTATTTATTTTATTTATTTATTTATTTATTTATTTATTTTGTTTTTTTTTTTCAAAACACGTGCGTTTCGCCTAGCGAGCATGACAGCTCATGAACAAACCTTTGCTCCTTTAAGATTAACGTTTTGACTGACGAATAGACCCCTGTTGGAAGTAACTCAAGTATTTCCCTTGTGTTGACTGATCATCTAAATAGAGCCCACAAAGTGTCCTGGATGATGTTCAAGCTTCTTGGATCCGATTTCGATTGCCATGATGAAATGCAAATGCTGAATGACCTAAAAATGAATGCATGCATGAGGTGTAAAGCGTATGCTTCCAGGAAAAAAGAAGGGTAAATTTTGGGGTATTACACTCCCCAGCTGAGTTGATTGATTCGGATCCCCAGCGGCGTGTCCTTGTCCCCAACAGAGTTTCGGCCTTCCCGGAGGAGTTCGTTTTTTTTTCCTCAGCAGGTGGATCGTCATCAGAAGATGTTTGATTCCTCCCCAGTAGGGTTGTCTCCCATTTTATGGTGTTGACCTAAAATTCCCTATAGTTGGATGTGTTTTCTCCTCAGCAGATCTCCTCCTTCCCCAGCAAGGGTTTGAGCTTTTGGGATGTTCATCTCTCTGTTCTTCAGCAGTTTGTCTCCATGATTTTTTTATGGATTGACCGAGGATTGTACCGGTGGTTCAATTTCCTTTGCGACACCCCTGTATCCTTCGTGATCGTTTTGTCAGCATTATCACCATATATATATATATATATATATATATATATATATATATATATATATATATATATATATATATATATATATATATATATATATATATATATATATATATATATATATATATATATATATATATAATTTCATGATTTGCATATCCTACATAGTTAATTGGTTTGAGGTTTTCATTCTCTGTTATGGCGGTACTTTATCCCTATACCAAATTTGATGTCTGTCCTCTTTCAATTGTAGAGTGTTAGCCCCTAAGCAGAAAAGACTTTAACCTTTCTCTGTTTCCCACTGAGTTTGTTTCCTCGTGGATGATTGTTATTTCAGTTTCCTCTCCGACAAGTTTTCCGGATGGAATTACTCCCCTTGAGTTTAAGTCCTCATTGGGTTGAGTCTTAATTGATTGTTCTTTCTAGATCTTACCTAGATAGGTATTATGGTCCCCTAAGAGTCTATTACCCAGTAACTGGTAATATTCTTCTTAGTTTGTGGTTTGTTACTTCTTGCCCAATACCCGGCAAAAGTACCCTTTTTCTCCCCAGTGGAGTCCCCGGAAGTATACTGTAGGTGTTTAATTGGCTGCATTGTATGGTAAAACACTAGCTGGATTCTAATGTCTTGACTGATGTCATGACATGATGTGGAGGTGTTTGTGTGACTGCATTGTAGGTTAGAATATCTAGTTGTACTCTGATGTCTTGACTGATGTCATGACATGCTTGAGTAGTTTACTGCAGGATTAGCTAATACAGGATGTATTGAATGTCAAATTGGATGTTGTGACATTCATCCCTGTCAGCAGATACTGAGGAATAGAACAGTTGGTGTTCTGTTAGAACTCAGTATTTATTTTTAGTCTGGTTATCAAGGAAATACCAGACCTGACATAAGACCTACTGTTTGAATGTCAAACTGGATGTTATGACCTTCATCATTGACAGCATATACTGAACAATAGACAGAGTGGTGTTCTGCTACACTTAAGTATGTATCTCAGTCTGTTCTTCAAGAGGATAACAGAACTGACTTAAGGCTAAATGTGTAAATGCCAAATTGGATGCTTTGAAATTTATTAATGTAAGCTGTTACTGTAGAATGGACCGATTGGTCCTGTACAGTTCAGCAAATTTGTACAATCTGCCTTCAGGAAAAACAGACTTAGCATATGGTCCTTGATGTCAAGCTGAATGTTGGGACATTCATTCCTGACAGCATATGCTAGATTGTAGGTTGTTTAGCTTTTCTGTTTCAGCATTTTTCTGAGGCTATTCTTCAGGGATTCAATAGCTGAGAGAAAATCCAGGAAACCAACAACCAAGCTACATTTAATGAACCTAACAAATAGCCTATTTTTTAGTAACCTAGATGTGGAATTTAGGGGAACTCGCGTGACCTTAAATTCAGGAGAATACAAGTACAAGGCCCAAGTGCTGCAATATAAAAGGAAGTCATTCCTTCATTCAGAACTGGGGATTTTGAGGCGTGAAGATTTAGTGTGTCCATCATACTTCACTGCTGTATTTTTGTGAGTCTTGTATTAGACATATCTTGTAAGCCAAGTTATTATCACGTAGATGATTGCATTGGTATAGGGTGGTCATTAAGTTGTAAGTGTTGTGTCACTCTAAGCTTTTAAGCGTGAGTGCTGTATATCTTGATTAAAGCTGTTAAGCACAATCAAGAGTTGTTTGAAGTGTGACTTCAACATTGTCTTTAATATTGATTAAAGGTAGTAATCACTGAGGTGATTGAGGGGGAGTGAGTAGGAACTCTGATCTTCGTGTAAGATTGAAATTGCATTGGGTAGGTATTAAGTGATAGGGTTAAACAGTTGGTTTAAGGTCTGAATTAATACTACTAATAGTGGATTTCCTCCCTGGCTTGGTAGCCCCCAGACGTAGGTCATGTTGGACCGAATTGGGTAAACAATTACTCGTGTTATTTACTGCACTTACAATTTTCTGCATAATCCTTGTCTGCACAGAATTGGATGTCATAACAACCCGTGTGACATCGAAAGTCTGTTAACTAGAATTTCAATTGGCATCAGAGCAGGCACCCTGCCTGTTAAGTTCTGGGTGAGATCTAGGGAAGTTACTTTCTAGTACCATGGACAAGGATGTAGGACACTCAAATAGACCACCCATGCTGGATGGTTCTAACTATGATGACTGGAAGCCTCGTATGATAGCCTTCTTAAGGTCTCTAGATAGCAAAGTCTGGAGAGCTGTCAACAAAGGATGGGAACATCCAACGAAGACAGGTGAGGATGGAGTCAGTGTGCAGATCCCTGAAGAAGAATGGGACAAGGAGCAAGAGGTATTAGCCCTTGGAAATTCTAAGGCCTTGAATGCATTGTTCTATGGAATAAGTAAGAACATCTTCAGACTAGTGCACCACTGTGAGTTGGCCAAGGATGTGTGGGATAGCCTCAAGGTAACTCATGAAGGCACCTCCAAAGTGAAGATGTCCAAACTTCAGATGTTGACCACCAAGTTTGAAAATCTGAGGATGAAAGAGGATGAGAGTATTCATGACTTTCACATGAATATTCTTGAGATTGCAAACACCTCTGGTGGCTTAGGGGAGAAAATGGCTGAAGAGAAACTTGTAAGAAAGATTCTCAGGTCATTACCTAAGAGGTTTGCCATGAAGGTCACTGAAATAGAAGAGGCTCAAGATATCTGCAAGATGAAGGTGGATGAACTCATTGGTTCTCTCCAAACCTTTGAAATGGGCTTATGTGAGGATGCTGAAAGGAAGAACAAAAGCATAGCCTTTGTATCAAATACTGAAGAGAATTCAGAAGAAGGAAACAGTGGAGGAAATGAAAGCATCTCAGAAGCCATAGCCATGCTTGGAAGACAGTTCACCAAGTTCATAAAGAAGGTTGATCAACAAGGTAGACCTAATGTCAAGAACTCTTCATATGACATTGTCGCATCCGCGAAAAACAACCGGCGGGCTAAAACAAAACAACACAGAGCCGCCATCGTGCGTTATTTATCCCAAAAGAGGGAAAGGAAACGCTCGAAGTAAACCTGGAAAAGACATGGTCTCGCGACCAAAGAGAATGGGATCGGGAGTCGGTTATGCGAAGGGAAGGTATTAGCACCCCTACGCATTCGTCGTACTCGACGGGATCCACGCTCTAAAAGAAAGAAAAGGTTGCTAAAACAAAAAGACATCACACACACACACTGAAACAACACAGGTGGGAGAAGAGGGGAGAGGGCTCGCTAGGATATCGCACCCTATGCCTACGTATCTCGTCTGGAACGAGAATCAGAGCTACCGTAGTTTGGCTCACGCACGCCGAAACAAACACACGCACAGAAAGGCAAACATGGAACCCGAATGCCAATCGCTGGACTTACATCAGCTTCCGAACCAAACAAACCCACACTGGAAACCAGATGCCACTTGATGGACTTATACCGGACTCCAAGCACACAACAATAGGATACAGAATGCCAATTGCTGGGCTTACATCCATCTCCTAACACACACAAGAAGAAACAAGCAACAAGTTACTAAGGAGTCAGGCACTCGAGCCTAGCAACTGTCAAGCAAACACACACAAAAGAAAAAGGGTGCCCGGAGAGATCTCGTACGATCTCCTGCCTACGTACCTCATCTGGTATGAGGATCAGGGCAACGTAGTTCCCCTTAACAGGGGAGAAAGGCTAGCCTAACCAGATACAGAGGGAGACATAACTAGGGAGACTATGACTCGAGCCTAGATGTTATCATGCATATCATCCCTAAGTTAAGGTTGCTATCTAACTTGCACAGGCAACAAGCTAATCCTAAACAGGCAAAGCAAAGCATGCAAGCACAATCAAAGCAAAGCAAACATACACAATTAGCACACACTATATCCAGACAAAGTGGGCTCACACAAGGGTTAGGCTGCAAAAGCAAGCCAACTGTATCAGGTGATGTTAGCTCTTAACCCTAACATTGAGAGTTAGGGTGAAGCAGATGAAATAGGAAGTGAGGGGTGTGCCTCACAGCTCTTATCCCTGGCCAGGGAGAGCTTTAGACAAAAGAAGTGTGGGTTCAAAAAGTGGGAACCCTTCTACACTTATGACACTGACTCAACTGTACAACTGTACAAGGATCTTGGGTTACTATCCACAATGCATCAACACCAGTTGTGTGAGCAGAGGGATGACTCAACAAGAATAGCAGGAGATGGATTGCACATCTCTTGTATCTGCCAATTGCCTTATCAAAGGTCTTTTCCTGCTTGGGGACAAAAATAAACAATCACAAGCATTGCCTCTTAAGGAGGACTTCAGACAGGTGCCTGGCCAAGTAACAGGCCAGGTCTTCCAGACTACATGGAGTTAGTGAGCTATACCTCAATTGGTTTATACAACCAAGCAACAGCACAAGCAAGTTCACAATGAACTATAGAAACTAATGTACCTGAAATCAATCTAGCTCAGTTAGTACACAGCTCAAACAGTCAAACAGACAATTACAAGTTAACAGTTAACTGTACATAAACAGACAAACAAGCAAAGCAATGCACAAAGGTGCAATCCACAAGGCCTAAGTACAAGTCTCAAAGCCTACAAAACAAACTCAAGGTTAGTCATAAACAAGCAATGGACCAACTTCAATTGAGTGCACATCATCAAGTATAAGCAATTGTGCTCTTTGACCTGAAACAAAACTCAAACATTAGGCACTAACCACTAGGACATGGCCTAGGGTCAAAATGGGAGCAATAAACCAAAACAGAACATGAAACTTATCAAAAATCAAGATCAATCAAATAAGAATCAAATCCAAGTGGTCTCACATTCATATCATCAACCATTATCATTTCATGAGGCAAAGAGTACAAAGCATGCAATTTAGAACCTCATAGGACCAAACAGAAAGATCCAATTCAAATCAACTCACAAACATTTCAATAAATCCCCAAAAAATTCATGTTCAAACAGCATTAATAACATGATCTACACACCAACTTTCAAGTCATTTGGGCCAAGGGAAGCAAGTCAATTAAAATCCATAAGGAAAGGTATGCAAATACAAGCTCATACAAGGCATCAAAATATGCATCAACTTCAAGCAAGCACAAAACAGAATTGGCATAAGATAAATGAACCAAATCAAAGCCATGACACACTTCAAGAGGTCTGTAATACACATGCCAAATTTCAAGTCCATCCAATAAACCACAAGAATTTCCCAAATCATATGAAATCATGACTCACAAAAGTTTCACAATTGGTCAAACAGGGGAGAAATTCTCAAACAAATAGGAAATGCATTCAAAAATTCCAGGAAAATTTACATTCAAACTTAACATCCAGGAGATTCAACATGCAAAAATTCACATCATTTTGAGTTCATATGGCATGGTGACAAAAATCCACAAATTGGACAAGAAATGGTGTGACACAAATTGTCACACCTCCAATGATCATGTCATATCTCACAAACCAGGAATGCAAAAATCACAAACTATATACCAAAATTCTCCTCAAGCTGTCTAGATCATGCATACAAAATTTCAGCTCCATCCAATTAAGCATCATTATTTCATGAGCAAAATAGCAAGCAATGTGCAACAAATGACATGTATGAGCAAACCCTAGCCAAAACAGAAATCCACACGTGCACAATTTTCATAAAAATCACCATAAAATAGTAGACATGGCAAGGATCATGGTGAAAAAAATCTCACATCAATTGGATTAATATTCAAGAAGTTATGGTTTTTGGAATGTGGAAAAAAAAATAAAAAATGAGGTGAACAAGCATGTGAACAAGGCATGGCATATGGAAATAAATGCAATAAGGCAAAGTGAAATTGCTCTAGCCAAGGATCGAAGGGAGGGAGATTTCAAAAAAAGTGCATGCGCTACAGTGACTAACACCAACAGCCAAGCAAAACGCGAAAATATGGATCAAACTATGTTTTTGGAAAAAATTTCAAACATTCATCACGTGCTCATGAACAAATGTTCACCAAAATCAACAAAACGCATATCACTAGAAAGATCTTCTAACGTACATCACGAATCCAGCAATAATTTCATCTAATTCTACTCATGCTCAAAGAATCGATCAAAGAAAGTTTCACATGTCAACATTCAAATCATCATAACTTCCTTGTTTCTCAACCAAATCCAGTGATTCAACTTGCAGAATTACCTCCTAAACAAGATCTATCTAAAGCATATATCAATTGCATGAATTAGGCAAATTGAAAACTGACCTTCTTAGAATTGCAGATGTGAAATCGCGCGTTTCAGGCCATGGAAGTGCAAAATAGATGCTCTTTGATGCTAGTATTGATGAATGGAACAAGGTTTGTGTGTTGATTATGAAGGATCTAGCTCAAATCTCCATTTGCCATTGTTGAAGCTCACTTTAACAGTCCATGATTCTTCAAGATTTCTCCAAGATTTTGCTTCAATCCACTTCCAATATGCATGTAGATGATGAATTGATCGAAGGCAAGGCAAAAAGAATGAAGAAAATTGATGAAGAAAGTTGAGAGAAAAATGAAAAAGTTTTGGATCTAGATCTAGAATTCACAATTCTGTTATGGTTAATCAGAAAACAGTTATGATTATGGTTTTATATGTGATGTTAATGATGTTGTTAATCATGATTAGCAAAAATGCAAAGGTTTAAGCCAAATCAAGTTTTATGCTAAATGGAAAATTGACCAATCCACCCTCACATGTGAAAATCAATGTAACAATGCAATTTCTGGTTTGGAGCAAGTTTAAAAACCTGTTTTAAGGCCAAGGCAATTGGAATTAAGTGAATACCACGCTTATTTTTCAAAATCACCTTTTTCCCTCCAAATTCAAATTAAGTTCACTTGAAAAATGCACTTTTTGTGTGATGAGTTTTAATGAAATGTGATGCATGATTTGGATAGAGGACCTCAAAAGAAATTTGCTCCAAAAAGTCCCACTTCATTTGGCCATTTGGTGTGAAAGTTATCCAAGCTTGAAGTTCAAAATATCTTGACAATGATTTGATCATAACTTGCCAACCAAAAATGAGAAATTCATGTTCTTGGACTTTTTGGAAAGGTGAGAGAAAGATCTACAACTTTCATGTTGGACAAAATTTCATTTGAAGCATTTTCGGACATGTAATTTTAGGGAGAAAACCATTTCATTTTTGGCAATTTTGAATTACAAGTCACTTTCTATTTTTGGAAAGTTTTCATCTGACATTATTTTCTTCAATGTTGATGTTTGAAATGTCAAATGAAACTTGTTTGGACATGAATGAAGTGTCTCTAACCCTCTCCCACCTCCAAATCCATCAGTTGACCTTTGGTTGACTTTTGTTGACTGATAGATGAACTGGCCATGCATAGATGAAATTGAGCCTCAATCTCCTGATGACATGGCTCAATGATGAAACCCTAGCTTCCACAAGCTCATTAAAACTACATGATGATCTCCCAATCTCAATGAAGACCCTCATCTCCTTTGACAAGCCCTGATTGGCCCAATACAGATGATTAGGGTTGACCAGAGGTCAAAACCCTAATCTCAAGGAAACTGATTCTTGGATGATGACAATATCATGATGATGATGATGTACCATTTCAACCAAGATAAAGCTCAACCCCCTTGAGGAACCAAGAAACCCTAATTTGAAGCACCATCCCTCAGATGGCTAGTGATCCATTCAATGAACCCTCAGGCTTGAATCTTAACCTCTTTATCTTCTGATCAAGACTTAGGAGGATGACTTGTCCAATGTTGCCACATGATATGCCAAGATGCAAATGTCTAATGACCTAAAAATGAAATGCAATATGTTAAGCTAGTCCCAAGAGAGGAGGGCAAATTTTGAGGTGTTACAACTGCCCCTATTCAACCCACTATGAACCTGTCAATATGAATAGCCTCGGCTTTCAGATGATCAGGGTGAAGAGTGATTGAATACCAAGAACAGACGAACAATTTGCACTCTGTTGGGAAAATAATTAACAATGCCTGTCAGAATTGGCAAAGAACACCCTTGAAAGAAAAACCCGTCTGGTACGGAGAAAGTCGGCCTGATCACCGAAACAGAAATATGTCGGAACCACAGAGATAACCATAGCCTGAACGCCGCTCGTCAGTCTGCATACTGAACATCGGAACATGAGAGTATTGATGTCGGTCTGGATACCGAGAGATCGGCCTGAACGCCACTTTGGTCTGAACACCACTTCGGTCTGAACACCACTTCGGTCTGGATACCGCCTCGGTCTAACCACCGGAAGATTGGCCTGGATGCCACAAGTACTTCAACCTGACTGTTGGAAACTTCTTCGATCTGTAAATCGGAAACTGGCCTGAGCGCCACAAGTTCTACATCCTGATTATTGAGAACTTCTTCGATCTGGAAATCAGAAACTGGTCTGAATACCCACCTCGGTCTGGACACCGGAAAACTGGCCTGACTACCATCTCGGTCTGGATACCGGAGAACTGGTCTGACTACCATCTCGGCCTGGATACCGGAAAACTGGCCTGACTACCATCTCGGTCTGGATACCGGAAAACTGGTCTGACTACCATCTCGGTCTGGATACCGGAAAACTGGTCTGACTACCATCTCGGTTTGGATACCGGAAAACTGGTCTGACTACCATCTCGGTCTGGATACCAGAAAACTGGTCTGACTACCATCTCGGTCTGGATACCGGAAAACTGGTTTGACTACCATCTCGGTCTGGATACCGGAAAACTCTTCATGCCTATCAGCATCGGCAAAAAGGAACCGTGATAAGCGAGTTGGCACGCATGCTAACGATCCATGCTGGGGATAATAAGCCATGAACCGGCTATCTTCTATTCAACCCTAGCAAACGAACCACTTCGCGTTTAGCTGGGGGATTATTTCTTTTTTTTTCTCTTCTTGGACCCCGAAACTTCTTTGATAATTTTTTCTTTTTCTTGAACCCCGAAATTTTCTTTCGCGCAAATGATCCCGGATCACTGCATTTGAACCCCGACATCTTGTTTGCCAAAATAATGAACCCCATTCTCCATTTGAACCCCAGTCGCCTGACGATAACTTGTGATCGCCATTGTGAACCCCGTTTTCCAAAAAACACCTCGTGTCTCCCTTTCTCCATTTGAACCCCGCTCTCCAGAAAATGCCTCAACATTTCCCTTTCTCCATTTGAACCCCGTTCTCCAAAAACTTGTGATAATTCCGCTGGCAACGTCGGAAATAACACCAGAACACCACTCTGATGGCGACATATCAGAGGGTACACCTTCACAAAAGGAAGGTAACATGTGCATCTCTTCCTCAGAAGACACCCATAACGACCTCTGTTGGCCTCAACCAAAGCCTAAGGTGACACATGAACAGAAGATAATCCTGAGGACCTCATCCCGGATATAATCTTCAACTCCAATCTCCATTTGGACCCCGCTTTCCAGAAAATGCCTCAACAATTCCTTTTCTCCAATTGAACCCCGATCTCCAGAAAATGCCGCAACACTTCCTTTTCTCCGATTGAAATGCATGTTCGCGCTGATCGCGTAACGTCCTTTGATTTTATTTCCATCTCCGTCCGACGGAAAAGTTTCCTCCAGTATCGTACTACTGGGGAACATTGCTGATCTGACATCATGATGCTAAACTCCTCAGAGTAACACCTCCAAATTTCTATCTCGCACGACAGAAATCTCCTCCAGTATCGCACTACTGGGGAATACCATTGACCCAACGTCACGATGCTAAACTCCTTAGAGTAACATCCCCAAATTTCTATCTCGCACGACAGAAATCTCCTCCAGTATCGCACTACTGGGGAATACCATTTACCCAATGTCACGATGCTAAACTCCTTAGAGTAACATCCCCAAATTTCTATCTCGCACGACAGAAATCTCCTCCAGTATCGCACTACTGGGGAATACCATTGACCCAACGTCACGATGCTAAACTCCTTAGAGTAACATCCCCAAATTTCTATCTCGCACGACAGAAATCTCCTCCAGTATCGCACTACTGGGGAATACCATTTACCCAATGTCACGATGCTAAACTCCTTAGAGTAACATCCCCAAATTTCTATCTCGCACGATAGAAATTTCCTCCAGTATCGCACTACTGGGGAATATTGTTGACCTAACACCACGATGCTAAACTCCTTAGAGTAACATCTTCATCATCCGACAAAACCAATTTTCAGACGGCAACCACAGCTTGAGTAGCATCTTCACCCGCTGGCGAAACCAAATCTCAAACGGTAACCTCGGCTTGAGACTAGCTGATGCTTGCAATGATGATGCATGATTGATTTTTTCAGCGTAATGCTCCATAGACATGGAAATGCTACGCAATTTATTATGCAATATGCTATGATCTCCTAAATGATGCATGCATAAAAAAGTATCCTCTTTAAGGGACTCTCCTGAGGTGCTCGAGACACTCTGCTGAGGAACTCGACAACACTCCGACTTCCACCCTGCTGGGGAATAGCACTACTGCTGGGAAAAAGGTAACCCTTGCTAGGGATAACCTCCTTTGCACTCGATCCGCTTGGGGAATTATTGGGGAAGGAACCACCGACGCACTCTGTGGGGATACAACAGTCTTTGACTTGCTGGGCATGCAACACTCCAGACTCTGCTCGGGGAACCACCTCCCACAGATACCTCCGCTGGGAAATAACAACCTTCAGTCCTGGCGACTGGGGAAGCATTGATCTAAAACCTGCTGGGGGATAACCATCCGGACCCTGCTAGGGAAGCCAAAGACCTTGAATCTTCTGGGGAATTAGTCCTCACAACTCTGCTTGGGGAGGAGGACAGTCTGGTACTGAACACCCGACGACTCGTCGAACCATGGCATTCATATCCAACTCCCATGTCAGCTTTCCAATTTTGAGAACTCCCAGACTCGTCTGGACTTTTCTGATTCATCACCTTGTATTTCCGACCGCTCCGTACTCGACGGAGAACGAACTCCTGGGATTTATACAGACTTTTCAATTTTCAGACTTTGAAGAGTCTTCTTGATTAATTCCAAGGATCGTCGTACGTCTCACCGTCTTTTCACCGTTCTTTTATTCCTTCGCCCTTGATTGGACTCCGTGGGGATAGTGTTGTCAAAAGCTTCCGCATCACAACCTGCAAGTGAGTGAAAAATATCTAACAGCACCTGCAAAAGAGATCGTTAGATAAAACCGTGCCCCAGGCGTGTCAAGATTTCAACACTTGGGTCACTCAACCTTCCGAATAAGATTTCAAGCTTTCAATCTTATAAACATGTATTGGAAGGGACCTGTATGTCTTAAAATGCAAGATTCTTTATCAAAAATAATTGGATGTTTTTGCAATCAAAGCGGTAATGAAAACAAAAATAAAATTATTTAACTGAATATGCATTTTATTGATTGGAAAAGTGTGTGGCTCAAATGAGCAATACAAAGGAAGCAATTCCTGAAAAGAGGTAATTGCGCACAAAAGGAAAATCTATCCTAATGGCAATGTGAAACCGCGATCTCATCGAGTTCCAACTCGGTTACACCCCATATGTCCTCAGACTCTCCGTGCTTTCTTCCTTCTGTACAAGACAATTCCAACTGATCCCTACCGGGTATTATCCATGTCATATCCGAAGTACAAACGATCATGCCAGACGCAGTTGTTCGTTTCACTCCTTTTTTTGCCTGGACCGCCCTTTCGGGTTTTCAGTCCACCAGGATACCCTTTATTGCCCAAGTCGCCTTTTCAGGTTTTCGACTTGTCGGGTGTACATTTTTTCATTTTTATCCCTAATTTTTGCCCGAACCTTTTCTTTCTGTTTTTGGTTCGCCGGGATGCCCATTTTTGCCTGGACTATTTTATTCTTTTCGTCCAGCGGGTCTCTTTATACGAAGTATTTTTAACTGCGTCCGCATCTGCAGGGGATGGAAAATCCTCGCCACTCATGGTCGTCAGCAACAAGGCTTTGTCGGAGAAAACCTTCTTGACCACGCTGGGGATTCATGATTGGGTGTCCACTTGCCCCTACGATCGTTGAGGAGGAAGGATCCTTTTCAGCACCAGATCTCCCACATGATACACACGAGGTCGTACCTTTCGGTCAAAAGCACGTTTCATCCGCTGCTGGTACAACTGCCCATGACAAATGGCTGTCAGCCTCTTTTCCTCGATCAGGCTCAACTTCTCATATCGGGTCTTTACCCATTCCGCTTCTTGCAACTTCACGTCCATCAGGACTCTCAAAGAGGGAATTTGAACCTCAACCGGTAGCACGGCTTCCATCCCATACACAGCTAGAAAGGCTTTTGCCCCAGTAGATGCACGCACCGAGGTTCGATACCCAGGATACCAGCTTCATACTCAATCACACCGTCGGTGCACTCAAATGCCAGTCAGGCAGCACAAGGAATGTGAGGATCTCTTTGGCATAAGCAAAGCAGCACCAACTCCGTTTCCATTCATGTTAATGGCCCCATCAGACATCAGAATCCGTTCGGATTCGGGGTCAGGCCCCTCCTCCGGGATCGGTTACTCTCAATCTTTCGATTTGAGCACCTCGAGATGCCCTCATCAGGGAACTCAAACATCATCGGTTGATAATCCTCCGCGGGTTGTCAGGCGAGGTAATCAGACAATACACTCCCCTTGATCACTTTCTGAGAGCATCACAAATCAGTCAATATTCTTTTGCACTCTCGCAACCCGTCCGGTCAATGCTGGCTCTTCAAACATGTACTCGAGCGAATCCATCTCGGAAATCCACAAAGTGGTATGAACCAGCATATACTGTCTCGGTCGGCGAGCAGCCTATGCCAAAGTACAACAACTTTTCTCGAGCAGTGAATGTATTGTTTCACAGTCGGTAAACTTTTTGCTAAGGTAAATTGCATGCTCTTTTCGACAAGACTCGTCATGCTGACCCAATACACACCTCATAGACCCCTCGAGGACTGTCAAGTACCAGATTAATAGTTGTTCCTTCCATGGGAGGCATCAGAATCAGAGGTTCCTGCAACTCATTCCTTTATTTTTTCAATGCCCCTTGGCAATCATTATTTCACCTGACTGTTTGATTTTTTTTCCAACATCTTGAATATGGGTTCACACATGGCTGTTAGGTGAGATGTGAACCATGACATGTAGTTCAATCTACCTAATAGACCACGAACCTCTTTTCTGTTCTCGGTTCAGGCACTTCTTGTTTTTCTTTTCTTTTTAGCAGGATCAACCTCGATTCCTATTTTACTTATAATGAACCCCAGCAGCTTACCGGACCGCACTCTGATAGTGCACTTATCTGAATTCAACCTCAGTTTGAATTGTCTCAACCAGTTGACCAACTTGGCCAGATCCACCAAATGCCCCTCTTCTGTCTGGGTCTTTGCTATCATGTCATCAACATAGCATTCAATTTCATGATGAATCATATCATGAAACAAAGTCACTCTGATACGTGGCATCAGCGTTCTGCTTCTCTAGAGGACGGTTTTCTCTCCATGGTAGCTTGTGCACAATGTCACTGGTTTCCGACCCTGGCATATTCTGACATGTCTAGGCGAAGATGTCCACATGCTCTTTCCACAGGGCTACCATTCTGCTCTTGACATCTGCCTCTGAAGCGGCCCCAATTTTCATTTCCTTGCTGACCTCGGAGGTATATAGGTTAACAAGCTCAACTCGCCCTTCGTGCAGCTGAATCACCTTCTCCTCTTATTTCAACAACCTGGCTAATTCCAGCAGATCACAATCTTCTTCGCCTTCTTCTTCGGCATGATAGATCGAATTATCGAAGTCATATGAGGTGTAACCAAATTGTTGTCAATGAGATCAGGAGAATTATTTTTTTAAAGTCGGAACGAGACAAATCAAAAGGAAAGAAGATGAAAGCAAACATTGCCATTTTTATTTGTTTTTAAACTGTAAAAATAAATGAAAAACAGGGAGCACCGCTTTTAATGTGAAAAACATCCATTCATTAATGATGCAAAATGTTTGCAAAATGAAACATATGAGATGGCCCTTACAATGAACCATTACGTTTCGGGCAAAATGTACGGCTTTCATGCAAACAGAATTGAAAAACAGAAATATTACTCTTCAGAACGAGCGACAGTAATGATCTTTTCAGGCCTTCCAGTTCTGGACTTTCATCCCTGGTGCGCACGGCTTTATCCAAACATCAAACTCGCAGTCACTGTCAGTCTCTTCACCTACTGCAAAGGCGTGATCCGAATTTTCAGCAATTGCACCCACCATCGCCTGACCATGCGCCGGCATGGGATTAACATTAACATTCGAAGATGGTGCAAAATTGATGGCCTTGGAGTCTACCAGATCCTGGACAACATGCTTAAAAGCTCTACATCCCTCAATGTTATGCCCTGGTGTACCAGAATGGAATTCACACTGGGCGTTCTCATCATAGTTATGAGGCCTCTGATCTGATCTTAACGGAACCATCGTCCTTGGCTGAACCAACCCAAGATCCATCAATTTTTTGAACAATAAAGCATATGTCACGGGCGGCTTATCGAACTGACGATCAATCCCCTTTCCCCTCACTTGGTACCCGGCTCTCAGTGCTCTCTGTTGAGGTGGCTGATGTTGTTGTCGTGCTGACTGATTACCAGCAGGGGTAGTTACCGCAGCAGCGTGCTGGTAGTAACGATCCCTACCGTGTCCTCTCTGGGCATACACAGCACTCGATTCACCCTCATTTTTACGCTGACCGTTCCCAACGGGTTTCTTCGATCCTGATGACGAAGCATTACCACCCTGGATTTTCCCCATTCTCAGCCAACTTTCAATTCTCTCACCAGCCACTACTATGTCTGCGAAGTTAGTGACGGGACAACCCACCATCCTTTCAGCAAAAAACCCCTGCAGGGTACCCATGAACAGATCAGACATCTCCCGGTCCACCAGCGGAGGTTGAACTCTGGCAGCCAACTTCCTCCACCTTTGAGCATATTCTTTAAACCCTTCACTTGACTTCTGAGACATACCCTGCAGCTGGGTACGGCTAGGAGCCATGTCAGCAATGAACTGGTACTGTTTAAAGAATGCATCCCCGAGATCCTGCCAGCTCTTGATATCAGAAGATTTCAGCTTGGTGTACCACTCCAAGGATCCTCCGGACAGACTGTCCTGGAAGAAGTACATCCACAACTTTTGATCCATAGTGTATGCAGAGATCTTGCGGACGAAGGCCTGAAGATGAGTTTCCGGGCAGGAACTCCCATTATATTTATCAAAAGCGGGCGCTTTAAACTTCTGTGGGATCACAATCCCCTCGACTAGCCCCATATTTGACATATTGACAACCCCCAGAGTGGCATAGCTTTCGAGAGCTCTGATCTTCTCTGCCAACAATTGTATTTCTTTGTTCGGTGGTTGGGCACCATATTGACCAAATGGTTCGTTGTGCATGGAGAACTGATCAGCTTCTCGGTCTTCCTCTCTGTCATCATCAACTCCAAAGAATGGAGGGAACAGGCTATCCTTCATATTGTGGCCCATCGGACCAGGTTGACCACCTATGGCAACACCAAAACCACCAGCATTGTTCACTACACCCACGGTTATTCTCTTTCCTCCATCTCTAGAGCCACCCAGCCCCTGGTTGGAGACACCATCCAGGTTAACACCACTATTAGCAGCTGAAGCCCGCTCGAGCTTCTCAACCTTGTCAGCCAGTGCTTTCTGACCAACTGCAAAACCCTGCATGATGTTGATCAGCTCACTCATTTTATCTTTCAGCTCGAGAACATCTGAATTAGGGAGATCCATCAGCCTTGGAGTGTTGCGTCTAGTGAAGTATCTGTGAGGACGTGTTGAGTGCAAGGGTATAACTCTGCGCGCTCGAGCAATGATTCCTGAAACAATCAAGCACGTTAAAACCCGACACCTGCAAAATAGCAAACAGGTTAATATGCATGAATGCAACGTCTATCCATATGAGGAACACTTTGTCTCCCGATCCTGGCTTCATCGAGATAGATAATATTTAGACAATAACATTCTGACATCAGGATGTCTCTCAACCAGAATCTCAATCAAAAATGTCCCTGCATATGGATAAACATGGGTTAGATGCAGGTAAATGCAAAATGTGATGATGCTGATGAATGAATGCAATGCATAATGCCATCCTCCAAGTCATCTGAACATCTGTTGCACTGAAGCCTAATCTCTGAACTGATCACAACCATCTGAAGGAATATGTAACCACAAATCCGACTTGGGGGTTCCGAAATAAACGGAACTGAAAGGTACATCACCATCATCAATAGACAATCTCTGAGCAGTAACCACAACATCTGAATCGGCCCGGGGAATCCTGAAATAAACGGATCCCCACTGATAAATAACACGGACAGCACTCCGGCGTTTCAGAAACAAATGTCCATAAATCCGACTTATAAATAGGACTCTGATCAACGGAACCAATAGTCACCATCTGAACATGCATCTGTAAGAATCACCCTCCCCTCACAGGTGAATTCTAATCAGGTCATCCTAAGGCGGATAATAGTCTCGACAATCGGGCAAAGATACTCAACGGGTTTGCCCTTTCGGGTGTGCCGTTGTAGCTCCCTTAAGATCGTCTAAACCAAAGATCCGGGAAAGAACGGTCACCGAAGTCAATAGCTCAAAAGAGGTAACCCAACCAAAGTGGAAAACCCCACTGAGGAAGAGTACTCTCAGATGAACCTCGTCCGGCTTGTGGTATGTCACGTCGCAACAGCATGCCCAACCAGCATGTGAGGAACGTGAGACCACACTAATCCTAGGTGTATACTCGGGCCTGGGTTTTAGCCCCACTCAGAACACCCACCCCAAAACAGAGGAACCACCTGTACAGAGGACAGCAACATGATAGTATGATGCATGCAAATATTTATGCAAATATATACACAACATAATAATCAATGCAATAAATAGAAGTACAAGCAACCTAAACTATCCTAGAACGCTAGGAGAGACTCGCTTAGGGAAGATGGACCAGCAATAGGTCAACTTCTAAGTCCCCAGCAGAGTCGCCAGCTGTCGCATCCGCGAAAAACAACCGGCGGGCTAAAACAAAACAACACAGAGCCGCCACCGTGCGTTATTTATCCCAAAAGAGGGAAAGGAAACGCTCGAAGTAAACCTGGAAAAGACATGGTCTCGCGACCAAAGAGAATGGGATCGGGAGTCGGTTATGCGAAGGGAAGGTATTAGCACCCCTACGCATTCGTCGTACTCGACGGGATCCACGCTCTAAAAGAAAGAAAAGGTTGCTAAAACAAAAAGACATCACAGACACACACTGAAACAACACAGGTGGGAGAAGAGGGGAGAGGGCTCGCTAGGATATCGCACCCTATGCCTACGTATCTCGTCTGGAACGAGAATCAGAGCTACCGTAGTTCGGCTCACGCACGCCGAAACAAACACACGCGCAGAAAGGCAAACATGGAACCCGAATGCCAATCGCTGGACTTACATCAGCTTCCGAACCAAACAAACCCACACTGGAAACCAGATGCCACTTGATGGACTTATACCGGACTCCAAGCACACAACAATAGGATACGGAATGCCAATTGTTGGGCTTACATCCATCTCCTAACACACATAAGAAGAAACAAGCAACAAGTTACTAAGGAGTCAGGCACTCGAGCCTAGCAACTGTCAAGCAAACACACACAAAAGAAAAAGGGTGCCCGGAGAGATCTCGTACGATCTCCTGCCTACGTACCTCATCTGGTATGAGGATCAGGGCAACGTAGTTCCCCTTAACAGGGGAGAAAGGCTAGCCTAACCAGATACAGAGGGAGACATAACTAGGGAGACTATGACTCGAGACTAGATGTTATCATGCATATCATCCCTAAGTTAAGGTTGCTATCTAACTTGCACAGGCAGCAAGCTAATCCTAAACAGGCAAAGCAAAGCATGCAAGCACAATCAAAGCAAAGCAAACATACACAATTAGCACACACTATATCCAGACAAAGTGGGCTCACACAAGGGTTAGGCTGCAAAAGCAAGCCAACTGTATCAGGTGATGTTAGCTCTTAACCCTAACATTGAGAGTTAGGGTGAAGCAGATGAAATAGGAAGTGAGGGGTGTGCCTCACAGCTCTTATCCCTGGCCAGGGAGAGCTTTAGACAAAAGAAGTGTGGGTTCAGAAAGTGGGAACCCTTCTACACTTATGACACTGACTCAACTGTACAACTGTACAAGGATCTTGGGTTACTATCCACAATGCATCAACACCAGTTGTGTGAGCAGAGGGATGACTCAACAAGAATAGCAGGAGATGGATTGCACATCTCTTGTATCTGCCAATTGCCTTATCAAAGGTCTTTTCCTGCTCGGGGACAAAAATAAACAATCACAAGCATTGCCTCTTAAGGAGGACTTCAGACAGGTGCCTGGCCAAGTAACAGGCCAGGTCTTCCAGACTACTTGGAGTTAGTGAGCTATACCTCAATTGGTTTATACAACCAAGCAACAGCACAAGCAAGTTCACAATGAACTATAGCAACTAATGTACCTGAAATCAATCTAGCTCAGTTAGTACACAGCTCAAACAGTCAAACAGACAATTACAAGTTAACAGTTAACTGTACATAAACAGACAAACAAGCAAAGCAATGCACAAAGGTGCAATCCACAAGGCCTAAGTACAAGTCTCAAAGCCTACAAAACAAACTCAAGGTTAGTCATAAACAAGCAATGGATCAACTTCAATTGAGTGCACATCATCAAGTATAAGCAATTGTGCTCTTTGACCTGAAACAAAACTCAAACATTAGGCACTAACCACTAGGACATGGCCTAGGGTCAAAATGGGAGCAATAAACCAAAACAGAACATGAAACTTATCAAAAATCAAGATCAATCAAATAAGAATCAAATCCAAGTGGTCTCACATTCATATCATCAACCATTATCATTTCATGAGGCAAAGAGTACAAAGCATGCAATTTAGAACCTCATAGGACCAAACAGAAAGATCCAATTCAAATCAACTCACAAACATTTCAATAAATCCCCAAAATATTCATGGTCAAACAGAATTAATAACATGATCTACACACCAACTTTCAAGTCATTTGGACCAAGGGAAGCAAGTCAATTAAAATCCATAAGGCAAGGTATGCAAATACAAGCTCATACAAGGCATCAAAACATGCATCAACTTCAAGCAAGCACAAAACAGAATTGGCATAAGATAAATGAACCAAATCAAAGCCATGACACACCTCAAGATGTCTATAATACACATGCCAAATTTCAAGTCCATCCAATAAACCACAAGAATTTCCCAAATCATATGAAATCATGACTCACAAAAGGTTCACAATTGGTCAAACAGGGGAGAAATTCTCAAACAAATAGGAAATGCATTCAACAATTCCAGGAAAATTCACATTCAAACTTAACATCCAGGAGATTCAACATGCAAAAATTCACATCATTTTGAGTTCATATGGCATGGTAACAAAAATCCACAAATTGGACAAGAAATGATGTGACACAAATTGTGACACCTCCAATGATCATGTCATATCTCACAAACCAGGAATGCAAAAATCACAAACTATATACCAAAATGCTCCAAAAGGTGTCTAGATAATGCATATAAAATTTCAGCTCCATCCAATTAAGCATCATTATTTCATGAGCAAAATAGCAAGCAATGTGCAACAAATGACATGTATGAGCAAACCCTAGCCAAAACAGAAATCCACACGTGCACAATTTTCATAAAAATCACCATAAAATAGTAGACATGGCAAGGATCATGGTGAAAAAAATCTCACATCAATTGGATTAATATTCAAGAAGTTATGATTTTTGGAATGTGGAAAAAAAAATAAAAAATGAGGTGAACAAGCATGTGAACAAGGCATGGCATATGGAAATAAATGCAATAAGGCAAAGTGAAATTGCTCTAGCCAAGGATCGAAGGGAGGGAGATTTCAAAAAAAGTGCGCGTGCTACAGTGACTAACACCAACAGCCGAGCAAAACGCGAAAATATGGATCAAACAATGTTTCTGGAAAAAATTTCAAACATTCATCACGTGTTCTTCATCCAAACCCAGCTCATGAACAAATGTTCATCAAAATCAACAAAACGCATATCACTAGAAAGGTCTTCTAACATACATCACGAATCCAGCAATAATTTCATCTAATTCTACTCATGCTCAAAGAATCGATCAAAGAAAGTTTCACATGTCAACATTCAAATCATCATAACTTCCTTGTTTCTCAACCAAATCCAGTGATTCAACTTGCAGAATTACCTCCTAAACAAGATCTATCTAAAGCATATATCAATTGCATGAATTAGGCAAATCGAAAACTGACCTTCTTAGAATTGCAGATGTGAAATCGCGCGTTTCAGGCCATGGAAGTGCAAAACAGATGCTCTTTGATGCTAGTATTGATGAATGGAACAAAGTTTGTGTGTTGACTATGAAGGATCTAGCTCAAATCTCCATTTGCCATTGTTGAAGCTCACTTTAACAGTCCACGATTCTTCAAGATTTCTCCAAGATTTTGCTTCAATCCACTTCCAATATGCATGTAGATGATGAATTGATCGAAGGCAAGACAAAAAGAATGAAGAAAATTGATGAAGAAAGTTGAGAGAAAAATGAAAAAGTTTTGGATCTAGATCTAGAATTCACAATTCTGTTATGGTTAATCAGAAAATAGTTATGATTATGGTTTTATATGTGATGTTAATGATGTTGTTAATCATGATTAGCAAAAATGCAAAGGTTTAAGCCAAATCAAGTTTTATGCTAAATGGCAAATTGACCAATCCACCCTCACATGTGAAAATCAATGTAACAGTGCAATTTCTGGTTTGGAGCAAGTTTAAAAACCTGTTTTAAGGCCAAGGCAATTGGAATTAAGTGAATACCACGCTTATTTTTCAAAATCACCTTTTTCCCTCCAAATTCAAATTAAGTTCACTTGAAAAATGCACTTTTTGTATGATGAGTTTTAATGAAAAGTGATGCATGATTTGGATAGAGGACCTCAAAAGAAATTTGCTCCAAAAAGTCCCACTTCATTTGGCCATTTGGTGTGAAAGTTATCCAAGCTTGAAGTTCAAAATATCTTGACAATGATTTGATCATAACTTGCCAACCACAAATGAGAAATTCATGTTCTTGGACTTTTTGGAATGGTGAGAGCAAGATCTACAACTTTTATGTTGGACAAAATTTCATTTGAAGCATTTTTGGACATGTAATTTTAGGGAGAAAACCTTTCCATTTTTGGCAATTTTGAATTACAAGTCACTTTCTATTTTTGGAAAGTTTTCATCTGACTTTATTTTCTTCAATGTTGATGTTTGAAATGTCAAATGAAACTTGTTTGGACATGAATGAAGTGTCTCTAACCCTCTCCCACCTCCAAATCCATCAGTTGACCTTTGGTTGACTTTTGTTGACTGATAGATGAACTGGCCATGCATAGATGAAATTAAGCCTCAATCTCCTGATGACATGGCTCAATGATGAAACCCTAGCTTCCACAAGCTCATTAAAACCACATGATGATCTCCCAATCTCAATTAAGACCCTTATCTCCTTTGACAAGCCCTGATTGGCCCAATATAGATGATTAGGGTTGACCAGAGGTCAAAACCCTAATCTCAAGGAAACTGATTCTTGGATGATGACAATATCATGATGATGATGATGTACCATTTCAACCAAGATAAAGCTCAACCCCTTTGAGGAACCAAGAAACCCTAATTTGAAGCACCACCCCTCAGATGGCTAGTGATCCATTCAATGAACCCTCAGGCTTGAATCTTAACCTCTTTATCTTCTGATCAAGACTTAGGAGGATGACTTGTCCAATGTTGCCACATGATATGCCAAGATGCAAATGTCTAATGATCTAAAAATGAAATGCAATATGTTAAGCTAGTCCCAAGAGAGGAGGGCAAATTTTAAGGTGTTACAGACATCAGTAGAAAATCAAAATATGAAGAAAAGGTCACTCAAGGCAAGGGAATCCAGTGCCATGGATGTGAAGGTTATGGTCATATTAAAGCTGAATGTCCTACCTTTCTCAAGATGCAAAAGAAAGGGCTATCTGCCACCTGGTCAGAAGAAGGCACTGAGAGTGAATCTGAAGGAGAATCTGCTAAACATGTCACAGCTCTGACCAGTGTCTGTGCCTCAGAGGATAACTCAAGCGGAGATGAGCTTAACTTGGATGAACTTGCTGCCTCATATAAAGAACTATGTGTTAAAAGTGCAGAAGTATGTATCCAAGGAGAAAAGCAGAAGAAACTCATCAAAGAGCTGGAAGCTGAGAAACATAAGCAGATGAAAGTCATAGAGGGTCTGAATGGTGAGATTTCTTTGCTGACTTCTAAGCTAGACCAAATGACTAAATCCATCAGAATGCTGAATAAAGGAACTGACTCCTTGGAAGAGATTCTAAAGGAAGGACAGAAGTCAGGAACCATGTCTGGTTTAGGCTTTGCTAAGAATTCTTCATCTGAACTCAAAAATTCTAAGGCTGAAGTTCAGAAATTCAAGCAAAAGTCACATCCGATGTCTCAACATCAGAGAACCAGAATGAGTAAACATCAGAAGAAGAAATTTCAGAGATGGAGATGTCATTACTGTGGTAGATTCGGTCACATAAAACCCTTCTACTACAGGCTGCATGGTTATCCAAACCAGACTCCTCAGGTCAGACCTAAGCAGAAGGCGTCTAAGCATAATGCCCCCATTAAGAAACAAAAATGGACTGCGAATCAGACACCTCAAGTCAAACCTAAGCAGCAGGCATCTAAGCTTAATCTCTCCCTTGAGAATCAACAATGTGTTGCTAAATTAGCTCACACATCTCCAAGGGCACCTACCAGACAAGACTGGTACTTTGATAGTGGCTGCTCAAGGCATATGACTGGGATGAGCAACCTATTGGTGAATCTACAACCCCATACCACCAGGTTTGTGACATTTGGTGATGGAGCTAAAGGAGAAGTCAAGGGTGTTGGTAAGCTGGATTGTCCCGAAGCTCCAAAACTGAGTAATGTACTGTTAGTAAAAGGACTGACTGCAAATCTCATCAGCATAAGCCAGCTATGTGACCAAGGATTCAATGTGGAATTCACTAAGGGAGGATGTGTGGTGTTGAATGGTTGCAATCAGGAAGTGGTGAGAGGAGCCAGATCCAAAGATAACTGCTATCTATGGAAATCTAAAGACCCACTCTACTTCCCCAAGTGCCCCTTAGCCAAGGGAGAGCAGGAAGGGAAGCTGGGACATGGAAGACTTGGACAACTCCATGTAAAAGGAATGAAGAAGAGCATTTCCAAGGGAGCAATGAGAAGAATCCCATATCTGTCTTTGGATAAAAGAACAGACTGTGGAAAATGTCTGATTGAAAGCTGTGAGTCATTGGCACCTATTGGTCATCATACAAATGGTGTGGTAGAAAGGGATAAACAGATGTGTGTATTATTGTCGTCTGCAGAAGCTAAATACCTAGCTTCTGGTAGCAGGTGGTCATCACTGGTATGGATGAACCTGATGCAGACCGAGTACAATGTCACCCAGAATGTCATGACATTGTATGCTACTCAGTTTGACAATGGTAGGGGCAAAAAGGGAAGGTGTACGTCTGAGAAATTATAGCAACTAATGAAGTTAGTTAGCTACTGTTTATTAAGTCAACTTATTAAACAATTAATAGTGCACTCTGAGTGGTCAAAAATTAATAGACCTTACTCGTGCAACAAGCGTTCCACATTCCGTCGCTTCAACTCTCAGTCGTGCAAACCTTCTCCCAAAGAAACTGTTCAACTCTCCTCCGAGATATTCAGCATGGCACACCAATCCGATTCCACCTCCTACACGACCCTGTCCGATTCCCCCAGCGCTGAGTCTTGCAACCCTAACCGAGAGGAGTCTACTGTTAACGCTGCAGCTTCTTCTCATGCAAGAAGACCGAAAGAAACGGTCTCCAGAATCTCCTCAGTGATCGCTCTGGACAAACCAACCAAGGAAGGATCGAGGTATGTGCATAATGCCATTGCATCTATTGTCACTAAGATTCTATCTGGTGATCAGGATGTTCCTGGGGTTTCTGTTCCCTTGAACACTATCATACCCGATAATGTTGCATGTCGAGAAACCGCAGTCGCATTAAGAAAGGATGTTTCTGAACAACCTGATGATCATGAGGGTTCTAAGAGTGAAAAACCCTTAGACAAGGTGAGAGGTGAGAAGGTCAGTGTCACTCAAGATGTTGACTAGAGCTGACACAGTTAACCTGGAAGAGTTCTCTGATAATGAACTATTGACCTCAGTTGTTCCTAGCATAGCCAAAAGGGTTAGGACTAGGAGGGAGAAAAAGACTGTGGTGCAGAGGTCCCCAACCAAGGAGGTCGATGAGACAGCCTCTCCCAAGCAAAAGGTGACAGAGAGTGCACGCAAAAGGAAAGGACATGGACCTGCAAAATCTTGGAGCAAAGAGGTGCCCAAGAAAATGAAGACCAAGGCTGTTGTGGTGGAGTCTGACTCGGATGTCCCATGTGATGTCACAACATCCCTGTCTAAGAAGAAGCCAACTTCTAGCAAGCTGGATGCTAGTGTTCCAGAGGTACCTATTGACAATGTGTCATTACACTTTGCCTCTAGTGTGAACAGGTGGAAGTATGTCTACCACAAGAGGCTGGCTTTGGAGAGGGAACTGGCTCAGAATGCCTTGGAGTGTAAGGAGATTGTGGACCTTATCAAAGAGGCAGGGCTGATGAGAACTGTGACTCAACTCCCAAAGTGCTATGAGACCTTGGTGAAGGAGTTCATTGTCAATTTGTCTGAGGAATGTGCAGATGGGAAGTCCAGAGAATTCAGAAAGGTCTATGTGCGTGGCAAGTGTGTGACCTTCTCTCCCTCAGAAATCAATCTGTATTTGGGAAGAGCAAATGTAGTGCAACCAGAGCTTGAAGTGACTGACAACCGAATTTGTCAAGTCATCACTGCAAATCAAGTCTGGAAGTGGCCTCTTAAAGGGAAGCTGGTGGCCAGCCAACTCAGTGTAAAGTATGCCATGTTACACAAAGTTGGAGCTGCCAACTGGGTGCCCACAAATCACAAGTCAACTGTGTCTGTGATGCTTGGAAAGTTCATCTATGATGTTGGAACCAAGGCAAAGTTTGACTATGGTACCTACATCTTTGATCAGACCATGAAACATGCTGGGAGTTTTAGTGTGAAGGGACCTATAGCTTTTCCTTCTCTCATATATGGCATTGTGCTGAATCAATTCCCAAACATCTTGACAGACAATGACTTTGTGAAAAGAAGAGAGAGTCCATTGGCCTTCAGTTATAAACTGTTCCTGGGTAAGCATGTCCCTGACATTATCATGACATCTGGAGAAACATCCAATGTCGGCAACCATCCAGATAAAGCTGCTGTCATTGTTGTGCTCAAAGAGACTTGCAAAGAGCTGGAGGCTAGGAAGCTCACTTTTGAAAAGCTAATTTTTCAATTGGAGATGTCTGCTGAGGATACAGATGGAGCTGCCAGGCAAAGCTCTGAGGGTGAGGAGGAGGCCAGTTCTGATGAGGAGGCTGATGATGAGGCTGAGGAATAAATCATTTTATGTAATTCTGTCATTTGTGTGTAATTCTGTTTATTTTATGTGGCTATGTACTTTGAAGTGTTGCTTTGGCAATATTTTAAACAAAAAGGGGGAGTAACAGGTGATACCCCAGGACAACAGATTGTTTTGTTAAAACAGATATTCATGACAGATTCAAGATTCCCTCCCCTACTATGCAGCTGATGTTCCACTTTTATGAGTGTGAGTATGTATGTGTGTGCTGCAATTAGAAGTTTTTATTTAACTTCTGTATGTGTGCTGCAATTAGAAGTTTTATTTAACTTCTGTATGTGTGCTAATATGTGAAGTTTTTATTTAACTTCCATATGTGTGAGTGTGTTGCCACTCTGAGTGTATTAGCTAGGTCAATTTCCTGCTAGATGTGTGATTTCCGCTGCTATGGACTCTGTTGTGAGATCAAAGTGTTTTAGCCAAAAATTTACCAAAGGGGGAGTTTGTAGGTGTTTAATTGGCTGCATTGTATGGTAAAACACTAGCTGGATTCTAATGTCTTGACTGATGTCATGACATGATGTGGAGGTGTTTGTGTGACTGCATTGTAGGTTAGAATATCTAGTTGTACTCTGATGTCTTGACTGATGTCATGACATACTTGAGTAGTTTACTGCAGGATTAGCTAATACAGGATGTATTGAATGTCAAATTGGATGTTGTGACATTCATCCCTGTCAGCAGATACTGAGGAATAGAACAGTTGGTATTCTGTTAGAACTCAGTATTTATTTTCAGTCTGGTTATCAAGGAAATACCAGACCTGACATAAGGCCTACTGTCTGAATGTCAAACTGGATGTTATGACCTTCATCGTTGACAGCATATACTGAACAATAGACAGAGTGGTGTTCTGCTACACTTCAGTATGTTTCTCAGTCTGTTCTTCAAGAGGATAACAGAACTGACTTAAGGTTAAATGTGTAAATGTCAAATTGGATGCTTTGACATTTATTAATGTAAGTTGTTACTGTAGAATGGACAGATTGGTCCTGTACAGTTCAGCAAATTTGTACAGTCTGCTTTCAGGAAAAACAGACTTAGCATATGGTCCTTGATTTCAAGCTGAATGTTGGGACATTCATTCCTGACAGCATATGCTAGATTGTAGGTTGTTTAGTTTTTCTGTTTCAGCATTTTTCTCAGGCTATTCTTCAGGGATTCAACAGCTGAGAGAAAATCCAGAAAACCAACACCCAACATACATTTAATGAACCTAACAAATAGCCTATTTGTTAGTAACCTAGATGTGGAATTTAGGGGAACTCGCGTGACCTTAAATTCAGGAGAATACAAGTACAAGGCCCAAGTGCTGCAATATAAAAGGAAGTCATTCCTTCATTCAGAACTGGGGATTTTGAGGCGTGAAGATTTAGTGTGTCCATCATACTTCACTGCTGTATTTTTGTGAGTCTTGTATTAGACATATCTTGTAAGCCAAGTTATTATCACGTAGATGATTGCATTGGTATAGGGTGGTCATTGAGTTGTAAGTGTTGTGTCACTCTAAGCTTTTAAGCGTGAGTGCTGTATATCTTGATTAAAGCTGTTAAGCACAATCAAGAGTTGTTTGAAGTGTGACTTCAAAATTGTCTTTAATATTGATTAAAGGTAGTAATCACTGAGGTGATTGAGGGGGAGTGAGTAGGAACTCTGATCTTCGTGTAAGATTGAAATTGCATTGGGTAGGTATTAAGTGATAGGGTTAAACAGTTGGTTTAAGGTCTGAATTAATACTACTAATAGTGGATTTCCTCCCTGGCTTGGTAGCCCCCAGACGTAGGTCATGTTGGACCGAACTGGGTAAACAATTACTCGTGTTATTTACTGCACTTACAATTTTCTGCATAATCCTTGTGTGCGCAGAATTGGATGTCATAACAACCCGTGTGACATCGAAAGTCTGTTAACTAGAATTTCATATACCCTTGATATGTTCATCTTAACCAGGTGACGGATATCTTTCTTTTCCTCGCAGGAGTATATCCTTGATATGTTCACTTTAACCAGTGACGGATATTCTCTTCTTTGTGTCGCAACCTGAAAAATACAGTGCGCGAAAAAACAACCGGCGAAAGAAAATGACAGAAGAGTCGCCACCGTGCGTTATTCATCCCAAAGGAGGGAAAGGAAACGCTCGAAGTAAACCTGAAAAAGGAAAGGACAAGACGGGGTCTCGCAACCGAATCTTGGGTTCGGGAGTCGGTTATGCGAAGGGAAGGTATTAGCACCCCTACGCATCCGTAGTACTCTACGGGATCCACTTTTGTAGTTCTTGTCTAAAGGGTGTGAGTTTATCTTGTGTTGTTTACCAAAAAAAAGGGTTCAATGAAAATGACTCGCGCGGATGTCGCATCCACTGCATACGTATCTCATCTGAATATGAGAATCAGAGTCTTCGTAGCTCGGCTGACCTATGGGTTGGGGGGATGTGTGCTCGCTAAGACATCGCGTCTTATGCCTACGTATCTCATCTGGAATGAGAATCAGAGCAAGTCGTAGTTCGGTTAACTACGGGGTTATGGAGTGGGTTTTGGACGAATGACGTTACTACGCAATCTACCGGATGCTCGACCTTTGGAGACTTACTCACCTGTAGTAGAAGGAGTAAACGTGTGTTTAGGAGAAGAAAAATCAATGAAAGGTTAGGGTTTGGTGAACTCATGCAAAAAGGCAGTCCTTGACGAAGGAACCTGTAAAAAAAAACACACAAAAACATTGCCTCCTATCGAGGTCTTCCAGCTAGGAAAGCAGTAAAATGCGGGAAAACTGTAAAAGTACCACGCGGATAAAGATCCGAAGTAACAGCAGTTAGAGGAATGGGAAACCCAGGGATCCTTCCAAGCTAAACACCATCAAAGAAAGTGAGTCAGTACAGGTAATCGGAATGAAACCTCCAGGGGGTATCCCACAAATAAAGTGGAAAACCACGCAAGTTATCCCTGCAAAAGTCATGTGAGCCCTCACAAAAACTCAACAAACAGGTTAGAGACAAAAAAATAGGGTAATCAAGGGTTGCCCCCAAATCAAAATGTAACCACATGAATCATGCCATTAAAATTCACAAAAAAAGACATGCATCAAAAGGGTATCAAATTCACCCATAATACCTCATACATTTAGAGCATTCAAATTAAAGGCATAAAGATGATGGAGATAGGGCAAACCTAATTGGAGAGCTTGATTGAAATTGAGTTGCATCCGTGAGGTTTACAAAACAATCTTTAGGGTTTATGTGAGGCAGAGGTGATTCTGTGCAGTTGAGTTCCCTTTAGGGTTTGGAGGCTGCTCTGAACTCTGTTAGCTTTTCTCTCACTATCTTTTTCCTCAGGGTAATAGGAATTAGAAAAAATATTTGTTTCACTGAAACTCTAGTATTTATAGCCTAATATTGGTAGCTTAGTAGGCTTTTGAGAGAGGTCCAAGTCTGAGATTTTTTCTTTTATTTATTTTTTTTTTTTATTTTTTTCTTTTTTTTCTTTTTTTATTTTTTTTTTATTTTTTTTTTCTTTTACTTTTTTTTCTTTTTTTTTTAAATAAAGTTTCTTAGATCTAATTCTGATTGACATGATGAAATGCAATGTATCTAATGTTAAATGACCTAAAAATGCATGCATGCATGAGGTGTAAAGTGTATGCTTCCAGGAAAAATGAAGGGTAAATTTTTGGGTATTACAGCTGCCCCTATTCAATCAACTGGAGACCTGGAAAGAAGATAGCAGCGACTTTCGTGCTTTCGAGGTATCAAAGGATTGAATACAATAAAAGCCCAAAAATTTGCACTGAAGTGAAGTGAAGTAACAATGTCTGTCAGAATCGGCAAAGAGGTGGTCTTGAAAGAAGAATCCGTCTGGTACGGTGAGAGTCAGTCTGAATACCGAAAAAGAATGTTAACTTGGATACCAAAATAAATGGTAACACAGAAATAACCATGGCCTGAATGCCGCTCATCAGTCTGAATACTGGAAATGACTTCGATCTGAACATCGGGAGATATGAGATTATTAATATCGGTCTGAACACCGAGAGGCTGGCCTGAATGCCACAAGTTGCGTCGACCTGAACGTCAGAAACTTCTTCGATCTGAACATCGGAAAATTGGCCTGAATGCCACAAGTTGCATTGACCTGAACGTCGGAAACTTCTTCGATCTGAACATCGGAAAATTGACCTGAATGCCACAAGTTGCATCGACCTGAACGTCGGAAACTTCTTCGATCTGAACATCGGAAAACTGGCCTGAACGCCACTTCGGTCTGAATACCGGAAACCGGCCTGAACGCCACTTCGATCTGAACATCGGAAAACTGGCCTGAGTGCCACTTCGGTCTGAATACCGGGAAATTGGCCTGAACGTCACTTCGATCTGAATATCGGAAATTTGGCCTGAATGCCACTTCGGTCTGAATACCGGAAAATTGGCCTGAACGCCACTTCGATCTGAATATCGAAAATTGGCCTGAATGCCACTTCGGTCTGAATATCGGAAAATTGGCCTGAATGCCACTTCGGTCTGAATACCGGAAACTTCATGCCTGTCAGCATCGGCAGAAATAGGGAAAGATGATAGAGGCGGTGCATGGGCCAATGACACTTGCTGGGGATAACAAAGGTAAGTCATGAACAATCTTCAGTCTGAATACTGGAAACAACTTCTAGCTTATCACTTGGGATACCGAGAATGTTTTATGCTTACATGCGTATGTTTGAATTTTTCAATGGCGTAATGCTCCATGAAAATGGAAATGCTACGCGATTTGGAAGGATGCAATGCAATATGATTCTACATACAGGGATGCGAAATGCTGGGTAGAATGCCAAGCTGAGGCAAGGGGACCTGCTGGGGAAATGATCACCATCTTCTGGACCCTGGCAAGGCTGCTGGAGATGCACAGCGCAAAGAATTATATGGGGAAATGACCCGCCACACGGTGTTCTAGCAATGACGAAATGCCGAGATTCAGACTGGGGAGAGAACGACACTGAAAACCTGCTGTTGGGGAAAGCGATAGTGGTTCTGGCAACCACGATCTGCGAGAGATGACTCAGCAGAGGAAGCAAACACTGATACGGTACCAAGGTTCTGCTTCAAGGAAAGAAACCATGGATCTGGCATTGGGATTATCGATCTGGCCTTGAACTCTAAGGAGCAGCCCCTTCTGCTGGGAAGATACAGTCTGGCACTGTCAACTCCGCTGGGGATATATAGTCTGGCACTGTCAACTCTACTAGGGAGTGTATGTCCTGAAACAAACGCTTGGGGAAGTACAGTGGTGAGAACCTGCTGGGGATTGAAGAATCCAACACTCTGATCAGCTCTGTAGGGATAAGACACCGGATTCGTCTGTTGGCGACTTCACTGGGGAAGATATTCACGATCATCTGCAGGGGATTTTAAGGAAATGCCCCGAGGGTATCTATTCTAAATAGACGATCCAAAGCACTCAAAATTTACAACAATTTTAAATGTTTATTAAGCATGTACCTGTAAAGCCCTTATGTGTCATGATGCAATGTTTATCAAAAATTCGGACGTCATTTTTGCAAACAAAACAGTAAAATGAAAATGAAAACAGAAATATACTGAATAACATGATTTTATTGATTGAATGGCCTCTGAATAGGCATTTACATCAGGAAGCAATCCCTGGAAAGAGGTAATCGCACAAAAGATAAAAACAGAAATTAATCTAATGGCAATGTGAAATGGATTTCTATTGGGTTCCAATTCTGCTATGACTTGCCCGTCTTCAAGATCCTCCAGATGATCAGCCTTCTGAAAAGGTGATTGGACTGTTTCCTACCTTTCGAAAATTTCCAGTCATCGACATGAGATGAGATTCAGAACTAACTCAGAACGCAGTCATTCGCTTAATCCCTAACTTTTGCCTGGATCGCCCTTTTCGGGTTTTCAATCCACCGGGATACCCATTTTTGCCTAAGTTGCCTTTTCAGGTTTTCAACTTACCGGGTGTACGATCTTTTCATTTTTAATCCCTAATTTTTGCCCGAACCTTTTCATTTTCTTGGTTCGTCGGGATGCCTATTTTTGCCTGGACTATTCTTTTTACTGTCCAGCGGGTCTATTTTATGCGAAGTATTTTTTAACTGCGTCTGAGTTCACAGGGGAAGTGAAGTTTTCACCATCCATAGTTGCAAGCATTAAGGCTCCACCATCAAAAACCTTGGTGACAATATACGGTCCATCATAGTTAGGAGTCCACTTGCCCCTGTGATCTGTCTGAGGAGGAAGGGTCCCTTTCAACACTAAATCTCCGACTTGGAAACAACGAGGACGCACTTTCTGATCAAAGGCTCTCTTCATCCGACTCTGATACAACTGCCCATGACAAATGGCTTCCATTCGCTTCTCTTCGATAAGACTCAACTCATTGAACCTTGTCCGAATCCATTCGGCTTCGTCTAACTTGACATCCAACAGGACTCTTAGAGAAGGAATCTCCACTTCAACAGGTAGGACTGCTTCCATACCATACACCAGGGAGTAAGGGGTTTCCCCAATCGACGTACGTACTGAAGTACGGTACCCATGCAAGGCGAAGGGTAGCATCTCATGCCAATCTCTGTACGTGACGACCATCTTCTGCACAATCTTCTTTATGTTCTTATTTGCCGCCTCCACAACGCCGTTCATCTTAGGGCGGTAAGGGGAAGAATTGTGATGCTGAATGTTGAAGTTCTGACACAACTCCTTCATCATTTTGTTGTTGAGATTAGAACCATTATCAGTAATGATTCTTTCGGGAATCCCATAGCGACAAATGATTTCTTTCTTGATAAAACGGGCAACCACATGCCTGGTGACATTTGCGAACGACGCTGCTTCAACCCACTTGGTGAAATAGTCGATGGCAACAAGGATGAAGCGATGCCCATTAGAAGCAGTCGGCTCAATCTTTCCAATCATGTCAATGCCCCACATAGAAAACGGCCACGGCGAAGTCATCACATTCAGAGGATTTGGCGGCACATGCACCTTATCAGCATAAATCTGGCATTTATGACACTTTCGAGCATATTTGAAGCAATCTGATTCCATGGTCATCCAATAATAACCCGCTCTCAACAATTTCTTAGCCACTGCATGTCCGCCGGCATGAGTACCGAAGGAACCTTCATGAACTTCCTGCATTAACATGTCCGCCTCGTGTCTGTCCACGCATCTGAGCAAAACCATGTCGAAGTTCCTCTTACACAGCACATCGTCTTTGTTCAAGAAGAAACTGCCTGCCAATCTTCTCAAAGTCTTTCTGTCATTGTTGGATGCCCCTGCAGGGTACTCTTGATTTTTCAGAAAGCACTTGATATCTTGATACCAGGGCTTGTCATCGACTACCAGTTCAGCAGCAAACACATACGCGGCCCTGTCAAGGCGCATCACATCGATCCTGGGAGCATGGTTCCATCGAATTACCTTGATCATGGAGGATAGAGTAGCAAGTGCGTCTGCCATCTGGTTCTCATCACGAGGTATATGATACAATTTTACTGTTGTGAAGAAAGTCAACAGTCTTCTCGTGTAATCTCTGTAGGGGACCAGAGTGGGCTGGAGAGTATTCCAATCACCATTCACTTGATTGATCACCAGAGCTGAATCTCCGAAGATGTCCAGAGTCTTGATTCTCAGATCAATGGCTTGCTCAATACCCAAGATACAGGCCTCGTACTCAGCTTCATTATTTGTGCACTCAAAAGTCAAACGAGCGGTGAAAGGCATGTGGGCACCTTTCGGAGTAGTAATGACAGCGCCAATTCCATTTCCTCTAGCATTGACAGCCTCATCAAACAACAAAGTCCACTTTTCGTTTGGATCAGGTCCCTCCTCAACAACTGGCTCTTCACAGTCTTTCATCTTGAGGAACATGATGTCTTCATCTGGAAAATCAAACTTCATCGGCTCATAATCATCAATCGGCTGCTGAGCAAGATAGTCTGACAGAATACTCCCTTTGATGGCTTTCTAGGATGTATACTGGATATCGTACTCTGTCAGTACCATTTGCCAACGAGCCACCCTTCCGGTGAGAGCTGGCTTCTCGAATATATACTTGACTGGATCCATCTTGGAGATCAGTAAGGTTGTGTGAGTCAGCATGTATTGTCTCAATCGCTTAGCAGCCCATGCAAGTGCACAACATGTCTTTTCAAGCATTGAGTATCTCGACTCGTAATCTGTGAATTTCTTACTCAGGTAGTAGATGGCATGCTCTTTCCTACCTGTCTCGTCGTGTTGACCGAGAACACAACCCATGGAATTGTCTAGTACTGTCAAATACATAATCAGCGGTCTCCCTAGGACTGGAGGCATAAGGATAGGAGGATTCTGCAAATATTCTTTTATCTTCTCGAAAGCCCTTTGACAATCTTCATTCCACCTGATAGCCTGATCTTTCCTCAGCAATTTGAAAATTGGCTCACACGTGGTTGTTAGGTGAGAGATGAACCTTGCAATGTAGTTCAACCTCCCTAAGAAACTACGGACTTGCTTCTTTGTTCTTGGCTCAGGCATTTCCTGTATTGCCTTCACTTTATCATGATCCACCTCAATCCCTTTTCCGCTAACAATAAAACCCAGCAATTTTCCCGATCTCACCCCGAAAGTGCACTTGTTCGGATTAAGTCTCAGTTTGAATTTCCTTAACCATTCAAACAATTTCTGCAGATTCACCAAATGTTCTTCTTCTGTCTGAGATTTGGCAATCATATCGTCCACATAAACCTCGATTTCATGATGAATCATATCATGGAACAGAGTCACCATAGCTCGTTGATATGTTGTTCCGACATTTTTCAGACCAAACGGCATCACCTTGTAGCAGAAGGTGCCCCATGGGGTTATGAAAGTTGTCTTTTCCATGTCCTCTGGTGCCATCTTGATTTGGTTATAGCCAGAAAAGCCATCCATGAAGGAGAATACCGAGAACCGAGCTGTATTATCCATCAAAACATCGATGTGAGGTAATGGGAAATCATCTTTAGGGCTAGCTCTGTTCAGATCCCGGTAGTCGACACACATCCGTACCTTTCCATCCTTCTTAGGTACTGGGACGATGTTTGCAACCCATGGCGGATAATTGGTGACTGCTAGAAACCCTGCATCCAACTGCTTTTGCACTTCTTCCTTTATCTTGACAGCCATCTCTGGTCTTGTTCTTTTGAGCTTCTGCTTGACAGGAGGACAACCTTCTTTGAGAGGCAAGCGGTGTACCACGATGTCTGTGTCCAGCCCGGGCATGTCCTGATAAGACCAGGCGAAGATGTCAACGTATTCTTGCAGCAATTCAATCAGCCCTTTCTTCACATCATCTCCCAAAGCATCCCCTATCTTGATTTCTCTCTTGGCGTCCTCGGGGCCGAGATTAATCACTTCAGTAGGCTCTTGATACGGTTGAATGACCCTTTCTTCCTGTTTTAAGAACCTGGCAAGTTCTTCAGGGAGTTCACAGTCTTCATCACCCTCTTTTTCAGCTTGAAAGATTGGATTTTCAAAGTCGAAGCGAGCCATAGCAAAACCGTTATCAATAGGATCCGGTGACGTGCATCTGCATGAGTGATGGTATGTGCTTATGAGTGTGAAAGAAAAAAGTGGAAACGAAACAAAACATTGCCATTTTTTTTTATTTTGAAAAACTGCAAAAATAGAAAGATAGGGAACGAAATACTTGAATGCAAAAAGACGTCCCTTATTTATGATAAAAAATGCAAATGTCACATAGATGAGCCCTACAATGAGTCGTTACGCCCTGGGCGGAACGTAAGACTTGGACATGCATGAATAAACAAAGAAAATTACTCCTTCAGAAAAGTGACTTGGGCAATCTCCTCAGAAGACCAATTGTTGATGACTTCACCCGGGATCCTCGGACGCACCCAGTTGTCGATGTCACAATCACTATCCCCACCCTCTTCATTGATTGCTGATATCTGGCCAACTGATTTGGCTTCTCCTTCAACCATGTTAACATTTTCCCCACCATGTTGTGGCATGGGATTGTTGACGACATTTGGAACCGGTGCAAGGTCGATGACCTTTGAATCTATGAGGTCCTGAACTACGTGCTTAAAAGCTTTGTAGTTCTTAATGTTATGGCCAGGTGCTCCAGAGTGGAAGCTACACCTAGCGTTGGCGTCATAACCCACCGGAAGTCTACCAACAGAAGGAGCCAGAGTGCGCAATTGCACAAGTTGTAGTTGTTGAAGACTAGAAAGCAACTGAGCGTACGACATTGGAAGGGTGTCGAAACGCCGGTCCATCATCCTTTGCCTTTGTTGATAGGCGGGTCTGTTACCCGGTTGTTGCTGCTGTTGGTACTGAGCTGGTTGAAGTTGTGGTTGTTGTTGTTGTAGTGGTGCTGCAGCTGGAATGGTCACAGCCGCAACATACGGTTGTTGATGATAATTCTGGAAATTGTTCCTTCTAACACCTCTGTTCTGATAGGAAGTCAAAGAATTCACTCCCCCCTCTCTCTGCTTATGCCCTCCAATGAACGACTTTTTACCCCTGATGAAGATCCAACTCCATTTTGATCTTGCAGGTCTTCAGGTAATTCTCCACCCTCTCTCCGGTAGAGACCACATCAGCAAAGTTGGAGGCATTGCACCCCACCAGACGCTCCAGATAAGGTCCAGGCAGCGTATTCATGAACATGTTGGCCATTTCCTTTTCCAACATAGGAGGCTGAACACGGGAAGCTATCTCCCTCCAGCGTTGAGCGTATTCCCTGAAGCACTCATTGCTTTTAAGAGACAGATTCTGAAGTTGAGTTCTGTCCGGAGCCATGTCTGCATTATATTGATACTGCTTTACGAAAGCCTCCGCCAAATCCCTCCAGCAGCGGATATGGGCTCTGTCCAGCCTCATATACCATTCCAAGGGTGCCCCAGCTAGGCTATCCTGGAAGAAGTACATAAGTAGCTTCTCGTCATCAGAGTATGCAACCATTTTACGGAAATAGGCTTGCACGTGAGTTTTGGGGCAAGAGCTGCCATTGTATTTGTCAAAGACCGGGACTTTGAATTTCGGTGGCACTCTCACACCTGGGACCAGCCCCAAGTCAGCAACATCTACTCCCAGAGGATTCTGTCCTTCCACAGCTTTCAGCCTCTCCTCTAATCTTCTAAACATGGGGTCCATGCCATGGCCCATGTCAAAGTCTTCCTAAAGTAGGGGGAATTGATCGGCCTGATCACCATGGACGAGCTGTTGATCAAGGTTGACATGTGGGATCGGGATAGGCCCCGGTCCATTGGGACCATTAGCCTCTCCAGCTGGAGGATCATCCAATGTCTCTGGTTGAGCAGGGGCGGGATTCCTTTGCATCATCTGTCTGAGCTCTTGCTGTCCCTGAGCCACCCCTTGAACCACATCCATGAATTGGGTCATGCGGATCCTCATCTCAGCGAGCTCTGCTTGTACACCTTCCATTGCTCTCTGTTGATTCCTTCGGGTACCGTATCGGTGAATGCCTGAGTCAGCTATCCTGCTGATGGAACACCAAAAAACTGAGAACACTGTGGCGGTACCTGTTATGCAAGACATGCGGATGACTATGCAAATGCAATGACATGTTTATCAATTCCAAAGGGCATTCTACCCCCTTGATTCTAGTCTCACATTTGATAAACAATGTAAGAAGAAAACCCCGACTAGAATCAAGAAGAAGATACGAACCCCTGGGAATAGATAAACATGTGTTGAATGATATGAATGCAAAATGATGATGTAATGCAGTGACATGGGAATGCAGTGATGTGTATCTGCTTGAACATCTGTTAGGTTGCACTGTCTGAAGAGAAAACCCACTGAAGAATATAATATAAGATCAGATCTCTGCTCCAGAAAATCGGGTTGGTCGGAGGTTAAGGTTTCCTGAATTTAGCCCGCCCCTCACTGGTAGGTTCTAAGAACAGAAGTTCGTCAGCTTCAGCCCTTCAATCGCGAATAATACGTTTACCACTGAAGGTTTGGTATTATTACGGGACAAAAGACCTCCATTGACACCCCTCAACAGGACATCCTAATAGCAAGTTCCCAGTCTCGAGATCCTCGGATTGAGCAGCGAGAATGCGCCCACCAGAGCTAACATAATCACGTCTCGGAGGAGAGGCCTCGACTGAGTTCTCGGGAAATGGTCACCAGAGTCGACGATTTCTAGAGGAACATCCTGCCGTTACGGAACACCCGTAAGACATAATATATCCAAAAGAAACCTCGTCTGGGTGTGGTTCTTCACGAACGACTTAACGTAGCAACACGCCACGCAAGCCTCATGATTATCCACTCTAAAACCTGTGTGTACACTCAAGCCTGGGTAATGGGCTTATCTCTCATAGAACACCCCATCCCAACAAACAAACAAACAGATCCAACAGATGCAACAGATGCATGCAAGCAGGTAAGCAAATAAATGTACAAAAGCATGAACACCCAATAAACAAGAAATCACACAAGCTAGGAGGGACTCGCTTAGGGAAGATGGACCAGCAAGAGGTCAACTTCTTAGTGTCCCCAGCAGAGTCGCCAGCTGTCGCAACCTGAAAAATACAGTGCGCAAAAAAACAACCGGCGAAAGAAAATGACAGAAGAGTCGCCACCGTGCGTTATTCATCCCAAAGGAGGGAAAGGAAACGCTCGAAGTAAACCTGAAAAAGGAAAGGACAAGACGGGGTCTCGCAACCGAATCTTGGGTTCGGGAGTCGGTTATGCGAAGGGAAGGTATTAGCACCCCTACGCATCCGTAGTACTCTACGGGATCCACTTTTGTAGTTCTTGTCTAAAGGGTGTGAGTTTATCTTGTGCTGTTTACCAAAAAAAAGGGTTAAATGAAAATGACTCGCGCGGATGTCGCATCCACTGCATACGTATCTCCTCTGAATATGAGAATCAGAGTCTTCGTAGCTCGGCTGACCTATGGGTTGGGGGGATGTGTGCTCGCTAAGACATCGCGTCTTATGCCTGCGTATCTCATCTGGAATGAGAATCAGAGCAAGCCGTAGTTCGGCTAACTACGGGGTTATGGAGTGGGTTTTGGACGAATGACGTTACTACGCAATCTACCGGATGCTCGACCTTTGGAGACTTACTCACCTGTAGTAGAAGGAGTAAACGTGTGTTTAGGAGAAGAAAAATCAATGAAAGGTTAGGGTTTGGTGTACTCATGCAAAAAGGCAGTCCTTGACGAAGGAACCTGTAAAAAAAACACACAAAAACATTGCCTCCTATCGAGGTCTTCCAGCTAGGAAAGCAGTAAAATGCGGGAAAAATGTAAAAGTACCACACGGATAAAGATCCGAAGTAACAACAGTTAGAGGAATGGGAAACCCAGGGATCCTTCCAAGCTAAACACCATCAAAGAAAGTGAGTCAGTACAGGTAATCAGAATGAAACCTCCAGGGGGTATCCCACAAATAAAGTGGAAAACCACGCAAGTTATCCCTGCAAAAGTCATGTGAGCCCTCACAAAAACTCAACAAACAGGTTAGAGATAAAAAAAATAGGGTAATCAAGGGTTGCCCCCAAATCAAAATGTAACCACATGAATCATGCCATTAAAATTCACAAAAAAAGACATGCATCAAAAGGGTATCAAATTCTCCCATAATACCTCATACATTTAGAGCATTCAAATTAAAGGCATAAAGATGATGGATATAGGGCAAACCTAATTGGAGAGCTTGATTGAAATTGAGTAGCACCCGTGAGGTTTACAAAACAATCTTTAGGGTTTATGTGAGGCAGAGGTGATTCTGTGCAATTGAGTTCCCTTCAGGGTTTGGAGGCTGCTCTGAACTCTGTTACCTCTTCTCTCACTATCTTTTTCCTCAGGGTAATAGGAATTAGAAAAAAATATTTGTTTCACTGAAACTCTAGTATTTATAGCCTAATATTGGTAGCTTAGTGGGCTTTTGAGAGAGGTCCAAGTCTGAGATTTTTTCTTTTATTTATTTATTTATTTATTTATTTATTTATTATTATTATTATTTTATTTTTTTTCATTTTATTTTTTCGTTTTTGTTTTTTTTTAGTTTTTTTTTTTAAATAAAGTTTCTTGGATCTAATTCTGATTGACATGATGAAATGCAATGTATCTAATGTTAAATGACCTAAAAATGCATGCATGCATGAGGTGTAAAGCATATTCTTCCAGGAAAAATGAAGGGTAAATTTTGGGGTATTACACTTTGGTATTCTACCCCAGTAAAAAGGTAGTTGTAATCCCTATTTTGTTTCCCCAGAGAGTTAATCCTTGATATGTTCATCTTAATCGGTGATGGATTTTCTCTTTGATTGGTCTTCTACCCAGTAACCGGTAGTTGTAAATCCTATTGTTCCCCTTTAGTGGAGTCTATCCTTGATATGTTCACTTTAACCAGTGACGGATTTTCTCTTCTTTGGTATTCTATCTAGTAACTAATAGATGTAATCCCTATTTTCTCCCCTTTCAGAGTCTATCCTTGATATGTTCATCTTAACCGGTGACGGATTTTCTCTTTGATTGGTCTTCTACCCAGTAATCGATAGTTGTAAATCCTACTTTGTTCCCTCGCAGAGTTTAATCCTTGATATGTTCATCCTAACCGGTGACGGATTCTCTCTCCGACGGTTTTCTATCCAGTTTTTGATATATGTAATTCCCCTTTGTTGTTCAGTTGGTATATCCTTGATATGTTTATCCTAACCGATGACGGGTATCCTCCTTGACATCCCCAGGCAAGTATATCCTTGATATGTTCATCTTAACCGGTGATAGATTTTCTTCCCTGTCGAGTTTATCCTTGATATGTTCATCCTAACCGATGACGGATGTTCTCTTTATCAGATCTTTATTATCTCCTTACCTAGTAACAGGTAGTAGATAATAGATGTCTACTCCTCCTGTGTTGAAATTTTATTTTCTCCCCAGTCGAGTCGAGTGTGCATTTCCTTAGTGAAATCGATTTTCCCTGCACGAGTCGAATATTTCAGTTTTATCCTGACTTATTCATACCCCCTGCAGATGTTTGTTTCCCCGACTGAGTCTTTCCATTTTGTATGGATTCCCTCAAGTCCCCCAGTAGTTTTAAGTCATAGCCTGGCCTACGCATAACTCCTTTTTACCCCCCCCCCTAGAGTCTCTGTCTCCCCAGTGAGTTTTCCTCATGGAATGCATTATGCTCCTGTGGATTTTCAGTCCCTCTGATTTCTCTTTCCTTTGTGGCAATAATTCCCCACAAAGCATTAACTTTTGCATTCATATCATTGCATCATGAGGTCTCTTAGGGACCAAAATTTGTTTCTCTATATTGTTATTTACGCCCATTCTACTGAGTCGAGCCGAAGATTTTAACCTTCACCTCCTCAATTAGAATGTCCTTAAATAGGGGCAGCTGTAAGACCCCAATTTTGATCCTAAGATCCCTCATGCATTTCATCACAAGCATTAGCATTGGGATCATACTTTGGTATCCTCCTTACCCCTTTTCCATTGGGTTTATTTTGGGAGAGATCACCAAGCACTTTGTGATTATATCATACTTGTATTTTATCATTTTTCACTAACCAAAATACCAAAAATATGTCTTTGTATCTATCTAACTCTTTTTGTAGGTAGGGACATGATTATCATTGATTCATTGATCACATCTAGGGTTTGAGACCCTCATAAACAAAGAGCACAATCAAGAATTGATTCAAGAGTGGTTATTAGCATCATATATGAGTCCCAATTGTTTCTACATGTTATATTGATCAAATTTGCTTCAAGAGTTTGAGGGTAATTTGCCTTGGAAACCCTAGTTTGACTGGGTATCTTGAGTAACTTCTCCAATAAGCTATCTCACTAATTGATCAAATTTCTCAAGGTACACTTCAAAATTCATCATCTTATGCATATATGATCTACCATGAGCCAATAAAGTCAAGATATTTGGAAATTAGCAAGTTGGTTGATGGTGGTTGGCCAGATGGATTCATCTTATCAAAACTGGGTCTCCCTAGACCCTATCTCCTACAATTTTCACCATATGAAAATGATTCCAAGAGAACACTTACTCTAAATGACATTCCAAACAACTTTCATGTTGAGACCTAGAGCTAGTTTTGCTTGGAAAATTATTTTCTATGTTGAAACATTATAGGTCATTTTGTCTAAATCCTAATTTGAAAGTCAACTTCCCAAGGCCATAACTTGCTCAATTTTTATGAGATGAAATATTTCTAAGTTGCAAAATGAAATTCAATGTGTCTACTTCAACTTTGATGTTTGTAGTGAGAGCTAATTCAACTTATTTGCACATGTGATATGAGGCTACATTATAGGTCACTTTTGACCTATATAATTGATCAAGTGATTTTTCCAAACTTCAAAAATGCATAACTCTATCATTTCAAATCCAAATTACATGAAATTGGTGACCATTTTTAAGGTCTTTGAGAGAGATACAACTTTGATAAAGACACTTTTCTCATTTGAATCTCCCATAAAAAGTTAAGCAAGGTGGAATATTGAGACATATGGCTTGACACTTAGAAAATTTTCAATATGTCAAATTTTTCCAAACTTCCACCTCAAATATATCCAAGTTCCAAGCTCCAAATGGAAAAGTGTTCAACATCAAACTTGTTCCTCTTGATCTCACCTTTCCAAAGAGCTAAAATTCATGCATTTTGGATGAGAAATGCATAGGCTGCGCATGGCTTAAATAGGCTGGTATCATGTGTCATGGATCCAACTTCAAATCACAATGCTCAATTGCCTTGCATTCCAAGCTTGCTTCAACATATCTGAACTTCAAATTTGGACTTTCAGAAGTCATTTGATGGGCCTATGCGTGCCCATGCAGCTGCTTACATCACTTTGCCAATTTTGGAAACTTGAATGGAGTGTGCAATTAACACTTGAATTCTCTATAAATTGAAGCTCAATTGCTCATAATCAATACACACACTGCGCAAGCTTTGATTCCCCACAGAAAACCCTTCATACCAAGAGGATAAACCTGAGAGATTCTGTTGAATTTGAGCTTGAATCTCCACTGTTTTGGAATTCAATTCTCCAGGAGTCCTTTGATTTTAAGTCATTCCATTCCTCTTCTGCAAGCACTTGGAGTGAAGCAAAGCACGACTCAGATCAAGATCTAGCAAGCTCAGACCTCCATTGAAGGTATTTTGCAGAAAATTTGATCTCTTCGATTCTCCTTGTTTCTTGCTCAATTCTCTTGATTATTGTGTTGGCTGAAGTCCTACCAATATAGGCAAGGTGTTTGAGTTGTTTTGATGCTAAATCGAAGTAACTCAGATCATGAACCTCATTTTTCAATTCCATATATCTCTCAATATAGTTGGAATTGGAAGAAATGGATGTGATATTCGTGCTCAATGATGTTTTCTCTTTAAAATCATGTCCCTGTTTGAAATTTTGGTGATGGTTGATGATGACCAGTCCGGCGAAGCTCGCCAAAGAAGACAACCGGAGCTCTGGCTCCGGTGATGAGTTGTCTCAAGTCTAGACCGTGTGATCCTTGCTCCATGTTATAATCTCAGTCGTTCCTTTTGATTAACAAGTTTGCCACACAGTTGACTAGTGCACTGGTTGAACGCGCGATGTGGTTCATCAGATCTGCCACCTCAATTAATGAGGGAGATATGATGGTCCACGTATTTTTGTAATTTCTGATTTTTCATTTAATTCCATTATTTTCAGTAATTCATAATAAATTTAATATTGATCCAAAAAATATGGGACTTTCACCAAAAATTCTCAAATATTTTTCTCTTTCATATTTTGAATTAAAATCATTTTTTGGATCATTATTAATATTTGTCATGAATTAATTGATTTTTCATTTGTTTTTAATTGTTTAAAAATATTTTTAAGTGTCCAAAAATTATGAATTTTTTTATCCAAGATCCTTTGACTTTGTTTCACCTATGATAAATCACATGCCATTTATTTGGTGTTTTGATGTGACTTTAGGATTTGGACAAAACATATTTGAATTTAATGTATTATTTTAATATTTTTAATTGAATAAATGTCATTTTAATTGTGTTGATCATTTGGATTGACTTATTGGAGTTTCTCATTTGTTGTTGGGCCTTGGTCAAGGTTGATTTGACTTTCTCAAGTTAATATTATTGGATTTAGGGGATTGATGGAATGTACATTCCATCTCCCAAAATGAATGAATAATATTAATTTGGTAAAAGTCCTCCTTTGACCAATTTGTGATCTCATTCATCCCTTTCCCTCTTCATCTAATTCCCCTTCTTCATCCATTCATTTCAATTGGCCAATGACATCTCAGAGTCCTAATGCTAGTTGATTGAAAGATTAACATGAGTATGGATGAGATTAGGCCACACCTTTGCATATTTTTGTGTGTGGTATGTTTAATGAACATAGTTCTTAATACTATGTCTCCCACATGCATTACCACCAAAAGTTTATTGCCCGACCTCAAATAGTGGTGACTTCTACATAAGTCCAATTACGATTGCTTAACATAGCGCTAAATTTGTGACATAAAATGTTGGAGAATTGCCATCTAAGGCGTAGCGGAATTTAAAATTTTCTCCATTTAGTGACCCTTACGAATGGGCATGATCAGTGATAGAATCGTTACCTCTTGTGGCGATTCAAACCTTTGGTGCAGATCTCTGATAATGATCAAAACCTTTGATACAGATCCACGGGGCGATCACGAATGTTGAACGATGACAACGTCTCTACTCAGTCCACACGAACGGATTCCTTCAATCGCAGTGCTAGCTGTTATGAATGAAGGCTTTGAGTGAGAGAGAGAGAGATACAAAATTCCAACTCTTCAGTTGTGTTTTCTGTCTCAGTGAGTTACAATGCTTCTACCCAAGGGGTTCTATTTATAGAACCACTTGTGTGGACTTCAAGCCAAAAAGCCCCACTTAAGTGCATTTTGGCCCATATCTCATAAAATGCCAAAATCACTTAAGTATTTGGTACCTTACCATATTTTGTATTCTACTTAAGTACACCGTACCTTACGATGTTCCTTAATTATTCTATCTCTCATCAATCCGTCCTTTGTGTGTGACCCTATAGGTTTTCGCGACGTTGGCAATTATATTAAATCACGCATTTAACATAATAAACAGTGAGCGGTATCTAACAACACATCACTGCTACCCAAGTCACGAAAATGTCATGTGATCTGACAAAACCTCCTGTGATAATAATTATGTGTATAATTACCCCTTTTCCCTTATGTCTATATTGAACACAAGGTATAGACCGTGTCATCCTTGTCCAGTTCAATATTGGGCCCATAGACATCTATCCTGTTACGCAGGATGGGCAAATTCCATCTAGGACACTCATGTCCCTCAGCATGCTTTGTGGAGTACCCATCAACTGTCTTTATGGTTATCCAATTACGGACAACATTGGATCAGCAATAAAGCACTCGACTCTACATCTAGGATCCATAGTGGTTTCAGGTCGAAGAGTGGTATACACTATTATCACCATGAGAATAACTTATGACACTTTGCATAACTTTCTATATAGTATTCTCATAGCGGGTCAATCCGGTATAAATATTACTCCTAATATTCATACCTATGTTTAAGACTTGATAACTCTTTATCCATGATCCATGAGATGTGATCATCAGTCTACAAACATAATAGTCTTAATGCTTTAATGTTATCCCACTTCACACTAAAACTCGACTACGAATACTTTAAGAATAGTGTCCTTATGTTTAATGTGTTCTCATGATTAAGTCACACTTAATACATTAAACGGACTATCTATTCCAGGGACTTTATTAATCAACCATAATAAAGAAAATGCCTTTAAATAATTCGATACAAGTACCAAAAGTATTGGCCTCTAGGGCTTACACCAACAATCTCCCACTAGCAGTAGAGCCAATCAGGCATACCCCGTATGCCCATTGATCTAGTATGGCCATCATGCTTCTGCTGCGCAAGAGGCTTTGTCAGTGGGTTAGAAACATTGTCAAGTGTAGGTACTTTACATATTTTCACACAACGTCTAAGTATGTGTTTGGATCGTTGGTGAGATCTAGGCTCCTTAGCTTGTGCGATAACACCATTGTTATCATAATAGAGACCAGTGGGATCCACAATGCTAGGGACTATGCCAAGTTTATTGATCCAAACAGCCTCCTTTGTTGCACTTAAGGCAGCAATATACTCGGCCTCAGTTGTAGAATCAGCAACTGCATCTTGCGTTGAACTTTTCAAGCTCACAGTGCCACCATTTAAGCAAAACACATAACCAGATTGGAATCATTCATATTAAAGCGTCTCAGCACTTTGTCTATGTATGTACTCTGACTTAAGCAGTTTTGTGATCTATCTCTATAGATTCTGATTCCTAATATATAGGCTGTTTCACCTAGGTCCTTCATAGAAAAGCATTTCCCCAACCAAGACTTTACTTGTTGCAGGGTAGGGATATTGATTCCAATGAGTAATATGTCATCTACATATAATACCAGGAATACGATCATGCTCCCACTAACCTTCTTGTAGACACAAGGCTCATCTTCGTTCTTGATGAATCCATACAGTTTTACTGTTTCATCAAGGCGAAGATTCCATGAGTAGGTCACAGACTCATCTTGATCCATGAGTAATACATCTCCTTGATCAGATATCCATATATCTCAGGTAGGTGATGTATCCTGCCTGACCTACGCTGGTTTTGTTCTACTTGAGCAGGTTGCTCTTACACAACTACTTGTGTTTCCTGCTCTAATTCCTCCATAGGTGTATCGATGCTTTGTGATTCTTGAATTTCTTCAAGCTCTACTTTCCTCCCACTGGTTCCTTTGGAATTAAAATCCTTTTCTAGGAAAACTCCAGTTCGAGCGAAAAACACTTTGCCCTCCGAAGGATTGTAGAAGTAATATCCTCTTGTTTCTTTAGGATACCCCCACAAATAAGCATTGGTCAGATTTGGGCTTAAGCTTAGTTGAAATTTGTCGTTTCACATAAACTTCGCAACCCCAAATCTTCATGTAAGACATATGTGGTATCTTACCACTTCATATCTCATATGGTGTCTTTTCAACCTTTTGGATGGAACACGGTTAAGTGTGTAAGCTGATGTCAATGGTGTATGTCCTCAAAAGGAGTTTGGAAGATTGGTGTGACTCATCATGGATCGGACCATGTCCAACAGGGTTCGATTTCTTCTCTCAGATACACCCTTCCATTGGGATGTGCCAGGAGGAGTAAGTTGGGATAGGATCCCACACTCTTTCAGATGGTCATCAAACTCTAGGATTAAATACTCATCACTTCGATCTGATCGAAGAGTTTTAATATTCTTACCTAGTTGGTTTTAACTCGTTAGGTTTCACCCTTTTGTATTAATGTTATTAATAGGCATTTCAAGATCAAGGACATATAGTCCATTGTTCATTTGTGCAGTAGCATAGAATATATCATTCAAATAAATTGAGCAACAATTGTTCTTTATTATAAATGAAAAACCAAACTTGTCTAAACAAGCAATGGAAATAATATTCCTGCTAATTGCAGGTACATAATAACAGTTCTCTAACTGAATTATTAAACCACTAGGTAAAGTCAATACAAAAGTTCCTACGGCTAAAGCAGCAACCTTTGCTCCATAGCCAACTCGTATGTCGACTTTACCTTTTGCCAAATCTCTACTCCTTTTTAGTTCCTGCACATTTGTATAAATGTGAGAAATGCATCCAGTATCTAATACCCATGATGCAGAAGTAGATAAATTAATAACAAAAATACCTGAAGTTAAAGTCTCTACTCCATTCTTCTTATCTTCCAGGTACTTTGGGCAGTTCCTCTTCCAGTGTCCGGTCTTACCGCAATGGAAGCAGGTGCCTTCTTTTGCTATGCCTCCACTAGGCTTCAAAGCAGCAGTGGGTCTGGGATTGGCAACTTCCTTGCCCTTCCCCTTATCACTCTGCTTAGTGGACCTTTTGTTCTGTCTCTTTCCATTTCCGATCATCAGAATGGACTTCCCTTTTGACTTCAGATTCTGCTCGGCAGTTCTTAACATGGCGAGCAGTTCAGGAAGAGATTTGTCCATATCAATCATATTGAAATTTAGGACAAATTGACTGAAACTATCTGGCAACGATTGCAAGATCAAATCAGTTACAAGTTCCTTTTCGAGGGGAAAACCCAATCTCTCAAGGTTTTCCACATACCCAATCATCTTGAGTACATGGGAACCTACAGGGGCTCCCTCAGCTAACTTGCTTTGAAAAAGGGCTTTTGAAACTTCAAACCTCTCATGCCTTGCTTGCTCTTGATAGAGCAACTTCAGGTGTTCGATCATATCGAACGCTGACATGTTCTCATGTTGCTTTTGCAATTCTGAGTTCATGGTAGCCAGCATGAGACAAGCAGTTTCATTGGCATCATCGACATGCTTCTTATAAGCATCTCTTTCTACCTTAGGTGCAGAACTAGGAGGTTCCTCTTCAGGAACAGGTGTCTCCAAGACATACAGCTTTTTATCATGTTTGAGGACAATCCTCAGGTTTCGGTGCCAATCCAGAAAATTTGTCTCAGACAATTTTTCCTTATCAAGGATTGATCGCATGATGTTGTTAGAGGTGTTTGCTGTCATGGTAATCTACATAAGGATTAATGAAAATATAAGTATCATTGACATATTCAATTAGGCCTTTAATTAAATATGCTCCCACTATTTTACTCAAAACAAATGACCCTCATCATCTGATTCGGAAAATCCCGTTGGAAGATTTTCTAGTGGGTCGAGATCCATATTTCACTTCGTTCTAAGTCCGCGTAGGCGGATTACACAAAACTAGGTTATTTTAGGTAGGAACTCCTTCCAATTGTATCTCATACAACTCTCGAAAATTTCAGTTGGGTGAATAACTCCTTATTCTAATCCATCATATGGATTATTCCCAACTCTTGCTTCTAAACATATATATAATCTTATTATAATTTGTTTAGTTAAGTTTGACCCATTGTTTTAACAGTTGGATATTACAATTATCCCATCGCACCTTACTAATATATAGATCATGCACCTCGCGTAGGCGAAACCTACATTATCCATTACTAGTATTGATGAGTGTTACAACTTGGAAAGCATAAACTTAATATTTAATTTGAGGGAATTGCAATTTTTCTGATCTCACCGGTTTGTTTATCATATAAACCGTCTCTCACATGCATCAACATGCATTCACATGCATCAACATACATACAAACATAATGAAACAGTTATGGCCCCTAGCGCAATTGTTCTCCCAAGCCAATGAGAGAACCTAAGCTAACCTAACAACGATCTAAGCTTCTCCAAGCAAGATCTTCAAGGTTGTCCTCCTTTGGTACTGACTTCTTTGCTTTCTTCATATCATTACATTATATAAAAGAAACTTGTTTTACATACGAGGGAGTGAGATGAGAAAAGAAGTTATATTTGGGAGATTAAGAGAGAGGCACGACACGCAGGTCGTATTTTAAAAACCCAAAACAAAACAAAGGAAAACTAAGGCCATAACCGATCACCACAAGACAATAATAAACACTTTATTATTATTATTATTAATTCCTTTAATTATTAAAATCAAATTAAATTTCAACGACCGATCACACTACGCAGAGTTAGCCGGGGGTCCCCTGCTCGAAAATTTTAATGAACAATTCATTTAAAATTGACGTCGTTTTTCGTACCAACACTTGATACTTCAAAGCACTTTTTCTAGCCGAACGGGTGAATTTTTCCTTGCGTTAACCGGTTAACCATATGCGTTAACCGGTTGACACTGTTTGAAAACTTTTAGAAAATTCTTTTCTGCCTTGCGTTAACCGGTTAACCATATGCGTTAACCGGTTAACACTGTTGAAAAATTTCTTGGAAAACTGTTTTCCGCCTTGCGTTAACCGGTTAACCAAATACGTTAACCGGTTAACACTGTTTGAAAATTAAAAAAAAATTATTTCGCATTGCATTAACCGGTTAACCATACGCGTTAACCGGTTAACACTGTTCGGAAAAGTGTTTAGAACACACAACTCTTGTGCAATCAAACCCCAATCGCATAACTCTCTGACAACACAACCCTTGTGCCGTCACTAACCCTGATGCACCAATTTCAGACCGCCAAACACATCTCGATTGTTAATTCAGTATGATTGATCAACACGTCATTGCTTCACCATACTAATGTCGGATCAAGAAGCAAATGACCATTGATCGCTCAAAGGAAAACAATCATTGAGGGTTTGAATGAACGAAACGAGAACACTATATCATATATAATGTATTTTGCATCAAGATTACATATATCACATATATGTAACTTGATCGATCTCAATTTAACCTTTGATTTATTCTGTCTTTAATTATATTATTACAGAATAAAAACAGTTATCAAATTCATGGTTTCGTAAGTGGCTCTAATACCACTGTTGGAGAATTACCATCCAAGGCGCAGCGGAATTTAAAAATTTCTCCATTTAGTGACCCTTAGGAATGGGCATGATCAGTGATAGAATGGTTACCTCTTGTGGCGATTCAAAGCTTTGGTGCAGATCTCTGATAATGATCAAAACCTTTGATACAGATCCACGGGGCGATCACGAATGTTGAACGATGACAACGTCTCTACTCAGTCCACACGAACGGATTCCTTCAATCGCAGTGCTAGCTGTTATGAATGAAGGCTTTGAGTGAGAGAGAGAGATACGAAATTCCAACTCTTCAGTTGTGTTTTCTGTCTCAGTGAGTTACAATGCTTCTACCCAAGGGGTTCTATTTATAGAACCACTTGTGTGGGCTTCAAGCCAAAAAGCCCACTTAAGTGCATTTTGGCCCATATCTCATAAAATGCCAAAATCACTTAAGTATTTGGTACCTTACCATATTTCGTATTCTACTTAAGTACACCGTACCTTACGATGTTCCTTAATTATTCTATCTCTCATCAATCCGTCCTTTGTGTGTGACCCTATAGGTTTTCGCGACGTTGGCAATTATATTAAATCACGCATTTAACATAATAAACAGTGAGCGGTATCTAGCAACACATCACTGCTACCCAAGTCACGAAAATGTCATGTGATCTGACAAAACCTCCTGTGATAATAATTATGTGTACAATTACCCCTTTGCCCTTATGTCTATATTGAACACAAGGTATAGACCGTGTCATCCTTGTCCAGTTCAATATTGGGCCCATAGACATCTATTCTATTACGCAGGATGGGCAAATTCCATCTAGGACACTCATGTCCCTCAACATGCTTTGTGGAGTACCCATCAACTGTATTTATGGTTATCCAGTTACGGACAATGTTGGATCAGCAATAAAGCACTCGACTCTACATCTAGGATCCATAGTGGTTTCAGGTCGAAGAGTGGTATACACTATTATCACCATGAGAATAACTTATGACACTTTGCATAACTTTCTATATAGTATTCTCATAGCGGGTCAATCCGGTATAAATATTACTCCTAATATTCATACCTATGTTTAAGACTTGATAACTCTTTATCCATGATCCATGAGATGTGATCATCAGTCTACAAACATAATAGTTATAATGCTTTAATGTTATCCCACTTCACACTAAAGCTCGACTACGGATACTTTAAGAATAGTGTCCTTATGTTTAATGTGTTCTCATGATTAAGTCACACTTAATACATTAAACAGACTATCTATTCCAGGGACTTTATTAATCAACCATAATAAAGAAAATGCCTTTAAATAATTCGATACAAGTACCAAAAGTATTGGCCTCTAGGGCTTACACCAACATAAAAGGCATAAGCATTCTAGTTAGTGAGATTGTAAGTCTCCCCTCTTCCATGGTATTGTGTGGAAACTTGGCCTTTTTTCCTTCCTTTGGAAGATGTTTTGGTTCAAGGGTCCATGCTTGTGGCAAGTGGGTTGAGTATTCTCCAAAGAATGTCTTAACATCAAAAAGCAAAACAAAACTAACTATTAACTTACTAACCTATAACTTTTACTTTCAAGCTTTTACTTTTAATGCAATTTACTTTTATTGCTCTATTATCATTTGTCATTATACATATCATTCTAATTATTTATGTTTATGCTATTTTCACTTTGTCCACTTGGACCATATTGTGTAATATACTTTGTTGCTTTGTTTGTTTGATTGGTCTTTGACCATTAATGCACATAATAATAACAAAAACCCTAAAAGAAAATTTGAGTGGACTGTTGTTTTGATCTCCCCAATTGGACTTAGAACTTAGGGAACATTCCTTTGCTAAATGGACTTGGCTAATGCCAATTTGTTAAAGAACCAAGTCTTGCAAGTTTGAATTCATCTGATACATCATTCTAGATCTCTCAAGACTCCTCTACAACATTGATCCTTGTTAAGATGTTATGTTGAACCTGTGACTTGTGGAATTCATCTGCTACATAGGCTATTTTGAAGAAGATCATTGAAGTAGATAAGGTTGGATGAGGCCATCTTTATTTTATGCCTTTGCTCTTCAAGATTGATATGATTGTGCATTTGTGTGTTGCTTGATTCTAAAAAGTCCAAGGGAATTCTGGGTTTCTATTGACATACTTGTCTATTGGATTGCTCCCATTTGATCAGATCTTTTCAACTTTAAACTTTTAAATTTTTGTGCATAGGGTAGTCTCTTCATCTTCTCCCCATTTCTTTAATTTCAAAATCTCTCCCTCCATTTTCAAAACCTTCTTTGTGTGAACCTTGTTTTTGTTCTAAACTTTGACCGCTTTTGTAAAAAGGTAGAAACTTTGGCCTTATGCCATTGCATTTTTAAACTCATTTTCTTAAATCAAACTTGTAAATAAACTTAACCATACTTGACTTAAACTTTCAAAAAGCCGAAAAAGAACTAACTCATTCAAACCATTTTAGGCATCTGTGCCTTTCAAACTTAATTTTTGTTAAAACCAACATACTCACTTTGAAATCTATAACACGAACTACGAGGTTTTGATCCCTCGTTTTTATGTTGGTACGTAGGCACAAGACCGAAGGTCTTGTCAAACACAAAAATATAATTAATCAATTCTTTTCTCATCCCTTCATTCTATTTGTTTGTAAACATCACTTTGTACAAAATACATATGCACACAAAAAGGGCTCCCTAGGAGTACCTAGGACACTCTGGGTGCTAACTCCTTCCCTCTGTGTAACCAACCCCCTTACCTGTGATCTCTGATTTTTATTAGTTTTTTATTTGAAAACTTCTTACTATTTGGGTTTTGTTCGCATTTTTTCCCTTTTCCCTTGGAAATAGTAAAATCGCGGTGGCAACTCTTATTAATTGATCTTTAGCTTGTCAATAACTTAATGATCATGAATTTCCCGCTACAAGTTGAAAGATCTATTCCAGTTAAAATTTTGTTGTTCTACAACTAAAATTTTAAATTTCAATTTTTATTTCTATTTTGTGGCTATTTTTGGTTATTACTAATATTTGTCTAATCTTTGTAGGCGAGGAAAAAACTCAACTGATTTTACTTTTGACGCAAAACTAGAAAGAACTTTGCACGCTAAGCTCGGGCAAGTTAGGAAAGCAAGGTTGGCCGCCTCATAAGCAAAAAAATTGGATTCCAAACAAGCAAAATAGGTATAAATTTCTGAGCACTCAGATACAGAATCTGACGGAGAAAGAGAAGATCCAATTATAGTTAAACCACAAGAAAGACTTCTTGGGGATGATGGAGGAGAAAACGCCCATTGGATCATTTGCATATAGTGAATCAACCAGTGAATGTCCCAAATTATAAGTTGCACCCAACAACCATCCGTCAGCTTGAGAAGAGGCCTTTTACAGGTACATAAATGAAGATACAAATAAACATTTGCAGAGGTTTCTTACTATGAGCATTACTTTGAAGATAGATGGACACTCTGAAGAAGCGAAAAAAATTAAGATTGTTTTTGTTCACTCTAGATGATGATGCCGAAGAATGGTTTTACTCATTACCAGTTAGAAGTATTACTACCTGGGAACATATGGAAACAATTTTTTTGAATGAATACTTTCCTGCTTCTGTTTATATTCGAAAAATATATGATATTGGGAATTTTAAGTAGAAGGAGGGTGAATCACTGGGTGATGCGTACAAGAGATTTAAAAAGTTACTGGTTGCTTGTTCTACTCATAACTTGGATCAGACTGAACAAATGCAAATGTTTGTTAATGACCTCAAATTGAAGACCAAATAATTAATTAATATAGTTGTTTGTGGCTTATCCAACTTTACAACATCCACTGGTATCAAGAAGATCATAGAAGCCATTGTTGCAAATGAACATATAGAATTATATGATATAAGTGTGAGCAAACCAGAGGGTGTGATCGATTTGAAACTTACTAATCAAAGTGTGAAGATGGAAACCAAGTTGTTGCTGAAGTTAAGAGAAGACTTAAGGAAATGAATATAGGTACTCAACAAGTGGCCAAAGTTCAGCCTGTTCAAGCTGTTAATTGTGAGATATGTGAGGGACCCCATTTTTCCATGCATTACATTGCAACCACACAACAAATTGAAGAGATAAATTTTCTAAAGCAGAACAACGCATATTTTAACACTTATAATTCGGGCTGGAAGAACCATGCAAATTTCTCCTAGAAATATCAACAAGGGGGTGTTCAAATACATGGTCATATTAATACCAGAATCAGTAACAACAACAACAATACCCACCACAACAACACCAGTATCAACAACAAGCGCCCAAAAAGTTCGATTGGGAACTTTCCATTTAAAAGATGGCAGCTCAAAATTCTCAGTTCCAAGAAGAAACAAGAAATTATCAGAGGAACATTACTGCTTCTATCAAAAATCTTAAAGTTCAGATGGCAGATAACACAATAACTCTCAAATCAAGCTCAAGGCACCCTTCCGAGTGCAATAATACAAAATCTGAGACATCATGAGAATGTTAATGTTGTCATAACAAGAAGTCAGAAAGTTGCTAATGATAAAGGTGAGAAGGCAACAAATCATGACCATGTACGAAGTTACATGAATTATACCTGAGAGCATCGCACCCTCAAACATACAACATAGTCGCCATCAAACTTTATTTATTCCCGAAGGAAATGGAAAACATCGATAAAACCCGGGGGAAAGAGAAATGGGTAAGGGAGTCGGTTATGCAAGGGGAAGGTATTAGCACCCCTAACATCCATGGTACACCATGGGAACCGTTTTAAATGTTCTTTGAAAGAATAGGTGTTATTATCTGAATATTACTCACGAAAAGGGAAATGGGGGTTTGATAAATAGATGTGAGAAATGAAGGAAATATATAAGTGTGATCGCCAAGGATTTGGGCCCTCGTGCCTATGTATCCTCATTCACTACGAATGAGGAAATCAGAGCTTCGTAGTTCGTGGAACTAGGACGGATGCGTTAGTTGTTTTTAGTGAACAATATTAACATTCGTGTTCTACTGTTAACTTGCTTGTATGCTCGAGCATGGGATTCTTAAGAGTCTGTCTATTTGTGTAAGAATGGATGAATTCGGATCACACTCTAGCAGTTAAACATTGCCTACTCAAACATGGAGGCTTAAGCGTCATTCACGGTAGAGCGGAAGTAACACATCCTTTGTTAAAAGGTTTTAAACTTAAAATGAAGCCCACATGCAAAATTGAGTTTGATGAGGTGAGTTTGCTTTTATTCTGAAAAGAGGGTCATGATTTGGATCATACTAAAGTCTATGAATGGAGATGAATATAGTGAGCAACTGGGTCATTCGTTCCACACCCAAATATATTCAGAATGAGGATAGGAATTCTCCACTCTCATGCCTTCTCCATTGCTTAAGGATCGTATCATACAATCCCAATCGCATGGTTAATTGTTTTTTAGTTTATTCACAAAATGGTTTTAGTTTTACTAGGAGAGCAAAAGGGAAAGAGAAGGAACTATGGAAGGTTAAAATCTGATCTTCAGTCTGTTCTTCATGTCTGTGTAGAAATACTTATCAATTATTCGATTTAAATTGCACTAAAGTCTATGAATAGAGGAGAATACAGTGAGCAACTAGATCATTCATCCTGTACCCAAAGATATAACCAGAATGAGGATAGGAATTATCCACTCTCACTCCTTCTTTATTACTTAAGGCTCATGACGTGTAATTTGTATCATAGCTGACGGGTGTTGAAGTTGATTTCCTTGCAGCTTCCTGTGATGAAGGGCTGTCTTTGAAGAAACAAGAGACTTGACGATCAACTTGAATAAAATCATGCTAAAGTCTATGAATAAAGGTGAATACGATGAGCAACTGGGTCATTCGTCCCGTATCCAAAGATATTCAGAATGAGGATAAGAATTCTCCACTCTCATTCCTTCTCTATTGCTTAAGACTCATGGCACACAACTTGGTTCATGATTGACAAGCGTTAAATTTGACCTTTGTAGTGCTTGAGTAGTAGTCATGTCTTGCACTGATTTGAATTGCATGAAGTCTCGATCTTTGATCTTTGAATCTTGAATTGTTGAAGTCTTGAGATCTAGTATCCAGTAGAGCTTGAACACAAGGAGTTGCCCTACCAAGTGATAAAGAGTCTTTTGATCACTTGACTAGGCTTGGGGAATTGAGCACATTCAAAGGATTTAGTTGATCAAATCATACTTTGATCAACTTAATCAGATGTGAAATAATAGTTGAAAAGGAATATACAACCTAAAGGGTTAATTGATAGTTATAATATCTCTACAAGTCCTAAAACTAGGGGAGCATGCAAGATTATATTATTTTTAAACCTAGGGGTAAAATAGTCAATTCATAAATTATGAATATTGAATTAAATTTCTAATCATAAAATCCTAATTAAAACCAATTATAAAATTTAAACTATTCTAATTATTCTAAATCTAAAATATTAAACCAATTTTCTAAAATCAATTAATCAAATTCTATAAAACAAATGTTAACTAATCCACTTTTTTTATGTTTCTAATAAATTTTATATAATTAAGAAAAAAACCTAATTAATAACTAATATCCTAATTGCTAAACTAAAAAAATAAAGAAAAATGGAAATGGGCCAAGAATGAGGGAGGTGCAGGCAGTATTGTGGTCGCAGGGCCCATACAAGGCCCAAATGGACTTACTATTATGAATAAGGGGGTGCGTCGAGTAGATATATGCAAGGCCCAAACAAAGCCCAAAATGGCTTCAACAAGCGAAACAAAAGGTTGTTCCGCATGAGAGGAAAACTTTACCCCGTACCCCTACAATTGTACCCACACCCCTACATTTAAATTATTTTGACAAAAATACCCTCATATAAATAGGGTATATTTTCCATTTCTAATTTTTTTTACCATTTTCGTCTCAAGAGTTCCGGAAAACAGAATTTTTCAATTTTTGGCATTGTAAATCGGAACACTCAGAGTAAGTCTTCTGGTTCATGAAATGTATACCAGAACACATGTCTAAAGAGTTCCGGTTTGTTGCCTTTAGGGGGCACTAAACCGGAAGTCTTTTAGAAAGTCTTCCGGTTTGGTATGTTGTATACCGGAAGCCTTTCTTAAAGACTTCCGGTTTGGATGATCTAAACCGGAACTCTTTAAGAAAGTGTTTCGAAAGTCTTTTTTTTACTCACCGGAACTCTTCTTTGAAGTGTTCCGGTACGTTTTTTTTTTTTAATTTTTAATTATGTTTTTAAATTTTTTTTTGCAGTGGTTCGAAGACGAGGTGCAGATGGTAGGATTCCAGTCCGCACGTTAGACCGGGGTGCATCTTCATCTGCAGATGAGCCGGCTGGATATCCAGGAGGGCCGTACGATACGTCTCTTTTGGTGAAGTACGAGCATCATGTTGCTCAACATTTATGGTTCGGTGAGGTAAGTAAACGGGATATATTTGAAAATGAATAATAGTTGAATATTTTATATTTTGTTTTCTAATATGTGTTTTAATTGTTTTTAGGAAAGAGGTCCAAAGAAAGAGTTGAAGGTTGCTGGACATGGACTGAAGTTGACTTCTAGGGTTCCATTGGCTCTTCCACCACAGATGGAGAGTTGGGTATCTAGATCTGGTTTATCTTCACTGCAGAGAACCAGTCTGAACAAGATAGACACAAATCCTGTCTCTGCATTTGTGGAAAGATGGCATCTAGAGACATCTTCATTTCACATGCCGTTTGGTGAAATGAGCATTACTTTAGATGATGTCTCATGTCTACTTCACTTGCCCATCAAAGGGTATCTTCTGGAGTCCTCAGGATGTGACGGAAGAGGTAGCTGTAGAACTTGCTGTTGACTACCTAGGAGTGTCACAGGATCAGGCACAGTCACATGTTCGTAGCTGCAGGGGGTCGTATTACAAGTTGGAGTGGTTATACGATTTATTCGTACAGCATAGAGCTGCTTCCAGCTGGGCATATGCGACCAGAACATATCTATTGATGTTGGTGGATTCCACCATATTTGCCGATAAGACCTTTACACTTGTAGAGGCACGATACCTCCTCCTGTTTACGAACTTGGATAGATGTTCAGGATATAGTTGGGGAGCAGCTGCACTAGTTACCCTATACAGATATCTTGGAGATGCGTCCATGTACAGTTGCAAACAGCTCGGTGGATATCCTACTCTCCTACAAGTATATAATTTAATTTTGTTTATTAAGTGTTGGATTCATTTTATAAAATATGTTAACTTAATTTATTTTATTTATTATGTTTGTATTTTGTAACAGTGCTGGATTCACGAATACTTTCCAACTGTTGGTAAAAGAGGGGAGAATTGGAAACCTGCTGATAACTGTGGTCTTCCCCGAGCGATGAGATGGTCGTATAGGCAGGGAGTCCTGAAGGTTGATGATTTACGACCTATTTTGGACGAGCTGACACCTGCCGACGTCATATGGCATCCATTTGAGGATCATAGAGCATGACGTCTATTTGATGAGATATGTCTTTACAGGGGCTGTTTGAAGTGGGGTGAAACAGTTGTTCCATACTTGCCTGACAGATGTTTACGCCAGTTCGGGTATAGGCAGTATGTTCCATCCCCACCTCTGGATTGTATGATGGCGACGAATATTGATGTTGATTGGATCAGTTACCATCAGAGTGTTATCGCTGTGATCGGTTCATCTACCGTGGTCACCACTCCATCTGATGTAGAAGATGGTTATCTGGAGTGGTATTATTATGTTTCCCATCCACGGTTGGTCCCTCCCCATCGTGACGATCCTAGAGAGGTACCAGTTCCTGTATATGACGCCGGGCCATCTGATCCTGATTGGGCTCGTGTATCTACATTGATTCATCGCTATCTAAGACAGGTTAATACCGAAGAGGAAGATCCACAGTTTGCTGATTTATTTGAAGCTTTGCATATTTCTCGTTCACATTGATTTATGTATTAAGTTTTAGAATTGAATATAATAGACATAATATAAAATTCATGTTTTGATTACATATTTATGTTTTGAGTACATATTCATGCTAATACAGGTGTAAGTAATTGCCAATGTTGCATACGTCCTACAAATCCTAACATCCAAGTAGTTGCTGTATAAGAACGAAATTTCTTCCAATCTAATGTGACCGGTGGCAATGGAAACCCCTCTTTCATGTTAACCTGATAAAGTAAAATAATTAAAATATTAAGTCATATAACATAAAATATTAACTGAAATAATGTAGTGAAATAATTAAAATATTTAGGCATATAAATACATACCTGAACCCAATGATTATGGTTAACAAAACCAATGCAATAAATAGAGACATTTGGTGAATGTGAACTTGTCATCGGAAAGAAAGTCATGCACGGATTCCCTAAACAGACAAGTACAACATTATAGCGATTTGCTATCAAGTAACCCATATCTGGTAGACTCAACCATTTTTCAGGTGGCTGTGAACCAAAGGATTCTATCACTTCTGACAACCGATTAGAAAATAACTTGTCATACAAAGTTGACCTATCCTTGTCTATTATTTCCAACCCCAACTCTCTGCGAACCATTGGTCAACCATCCTCACCATATCCATGCAATGATGCAATGACTCTAAATCCACAATTACCATCTGATTCAACATTAACTACATCTTCAATGTATGACCTAATATGATTAGGAAATTGAAGAATGAATTGTGGTTGCTTCTTTGATAATTTTATCTTCTTCGAAGTCTGTGATGGTTGAGATTCCCTTTGTGAAGATTGAGATGCCTTATCAACATACTCATGATACGAAGGGTCCCTATAAACATCATATTCTGCTGGTTTTTTCCCTTTCTTCTTCACTCTTCCTTTGGTTTTTAGTTTCTTAGGTGGTGGACACAATGGAGTCATTGTTGGGTATGCTAGTTCACATACCCTACTCTTTAATGCCCTTTTCCCAATAACATCTAATGACCTAAATCGTCTCCACAATTCATCCATTGCAGAAGTCATATCCACCTCTGATCCATCATCTTCACCTACCTCTAACTCAACTTCCATAGTTAGTTTCCTCTAATGAACATGAACAACATCAATGGGTATCGGTATACCACCTAGTGTGTATCTTCCTAACTCACAAGCACAAGGTAACCCATAAGATGTTCTAAGAGTACAACCACATATTTGCCTGTTAGTTCCAACATAATCAACTCTCAATAACTCTTCAGCAATACGTCTCAAAGCAGCTCGAGATACGGAACCACGCAAATAACCATAAAAGGGACTTGCGCGCGCGTGCTCAACTTCGTAAAAACTCTTTTGAAAAGAAGCTCTAATGTTTCCCAGTTGTAACCTCAAGTTGTTATTCATGGCTTCCCAACATTTGACCATGTCACTTGTACTATTTCCTAACATCTGCTTTAACTTCCAATGAGCAGATTAAACCCTAAAAATATTGAAAATAACACATAAAAAATACATAGAAATAATATCACATATAAAAATAACACATACAAAATTATAAGACGTACCGATTAGTCGTTGTGTTACCCAAATATAGCACTCGATTAATCCATGCTCCAACAAATCTATGCCTATGTGGAGTCAACCATGTGTCTTTCACATAATTAATAAATCCACTATAATCAACACATGCTTGCTCAAGTTGATGCAACCGTTGACCATACTCAACCTCGTCACTAGCCCAGACAACTTCCATCCATAATGTGTCTATCGTCTTTTGCAGGTCATTCACCACATGTTGTTTGCATTTGACACCAACGTTTTTGTTAATGTGAAATCTACATAACAAATTAATCGACCTGGGAAACATAATTTCAATTGCTTTCATCAAAGCAAGATCTCTATCTGTCAAAATCACTTGTGGGCACATGTCTTTCTTCACAAACAACTCTTTTAATTTCTCCAATACCCAACAAAAATTCTCTGTTTGCTCAGACTCCATATACGCAAATCCAACAGCAAAAGTCAACTCGGTCGATGTCATGCCAACAATTTCAAACAAAGGTTGTCTATATTTGTTTGTCTTGTAGGTGCTATCCATAACTAACACAATCGGAAAAATATTCAACAACTTAACTGAATCAGGATGTGCCCAAAATATCTCTCTCACCACTTCCGAGTCATCCGTTTTTCTACTCCAATAGACATAGCCTGCATCCTCAATAAGCTTAAACAGATGTTGTATCTCACTCCTATGACCTCTTATCTCTTTTTGTATCACACTCTTATGCTTGTATACTTGCGTAATCCGAGTGACATTCTCAGGATATCGGTCTTGCAAGGAAAGCAATATGTGTCTAGGTGGTACATGTCTCTTTGCCAAATCAGCGACATGTTGCTTCTCATCTGTGGTCAACCTACCAATAAACGAATGACCTTCTAATCTATCAGGTAAACCATGATTATGTAACCCACATTTTACATCAATCTTCCAACCAGATCCATCTTTCGCCGGAGTCGACCTGATTTTAAATGGGCATCCACATTTCTTGGACGCACTTTGGGTACCACTATCAGTAATCTTGTGTTTCCCACCTTTATCACAACCAAATATTATTTTGTTACTTCTCCCTCTCTTCCCCGTTTCAGTATCTGAACGACTGATAATAATAGTTACTTTATTATCAATTCCAACTTCTTTAATCCATCTGATAACCTCTTCTCGTGTACCAAATCTTTCCGTCGTTATAAACGCATCAGTAGTATCTACACATATTTGGGAAAGATTTTCCATTCCTGCAAAATAAAAAACAGATTAAAAAAAATTAAAAAAAAAAAGAAGCAAACCCCACTTCTTGAAAGAGTTCCGGAACACATATTATACAAACCGGAACTCTTCTCCAAAGAGTTCCGGTATGTGTAAATTTGTAATATCCCATATTCCCTTAAATGCTCAATTAGTTGTCAGTTGAGATTAATTGAATTCCTATGTATTATATCTTTGGTTAGTTGCAACAATTAGAGCTCCTTTGTGCTCTAAATGTTGTCAATTGGGACCAATAGAGTAACCAGTGAACTCTGAAGGGATTAATTATGAATAAAGAGACAGACCAATATTAATAATTACAAGAAATGACATTTTTGGTAACATTAATAATTGGTCAATTGGTGTGGAAGATAAAATATCAATTGGGATATTTTGATTACTACTTAATATTATATGTTATTTATATATATTATATAGTAGGAGTATGTGTGGTGGAAAAGAAAAGAAGAGAAAAGATAAGAAGAAGTAGGTAGGATAGAAGAGAGATATCAGAAAGAAGAGAAAGAAAAAGAAAGAAGAAAAGAGAAAGAGAAAGAAAGGAGAAAGAGGAAGAAGAGGAGAAGAAGAGGAAGGAACCACCACCACCACCATGTCATCTTCATCATCACCAACTTCATCTTGTTCTTCTACTAGGTGAGTTCTTAGATAGTTTTAGCCTTTGGGGGAAAATAATCTATATTTGTGGGGTTAGGGTTTGTGTGAATTTGTGATAAACTTGTTGTGTTCATACTCCCTATCCGTGCTATGTGTTGATATCATGTTGATATGTGTTGAAAAATCATGTTATGTTGAAATAGTAGGTAAAAATGGTATATGGAAAGGAAAATAAAAGAGGAGTTATTTAAGGAAAGAAGTTACTGAGAGAATTAATTTGAAATTGGAAATTTTCCTCTTTTTACAGTGTTAACCGGTTAACGGTATGAGGTAACCGGTTAACGCGCAGCAAAATTCACTTTCTGGGCAAATTCGTGAGTGGTTAACCGGTTAACGGTATAGGTTAACCGGTTAACACTGAAACAGAATTAAATCTTCTGTTTGTGCAGAGTTTGTCACCAGTGGGATTCGAACCCAGGACCTCCCTTGAACTGTACATGCCTTACCACTAGGCTAGAGAGGTCGTTGTTGAATGCTTATGCAATGAATAAATATTAACCTAAATCTTGATTAGGATAGATTAATGAATTAATTGAGTATTATACCTCCGTTTTGGACACGGCCGGATGCGTTAGAAAGATAACGTAAAGGGCTATTATTATTGTTCCATGTTATAAAATATTATGTGATTTATAAATGCCATGAATTTTATCATGATGAAAATTAAATATTGTTGTTATGTGGAAGGTGAAATAACATGATTAAAAACCTTACAAAGATGAGTGAGGAAACCTAGAAGAATAACATGATTAATAACTTAGAAATATGATCTAGGTTATGGAACATATGTGATATATGTATGAGAATACGGTATTCATTCGTACGACGCTTATGTGAGGTCGTGGACGAATTGTTACCATGATTGAAAATGAGACGCATTGTATGGAACATGCCATGTTATTATTTGTGTATTATGGTGAATGAAGTCACCTGTGATTTATGAATTTGTTATGGTTCGTGGAACCAATGTTTTGTGGAACCGATCATGTATTCAGAATGTGTGTTTTCTGTGGTGGTACACATCTCTTGTGGTATGCTTAGATGAGTAAGCATTGGGATGTGGGACCAATGATTCGAGCCTCAAATGGGTTTGAGCCCCAACCATGGCGGACATGGGGGAAAGGTGGACACCTATGTGGGTTAGAGTCCCATACGGTGAAAGATACTCAAAGTGGGTTAGAGTCCCATATGGGTGATGGTTCTTAAAAGTGGGTTAGATTCCCATAGGGGAACCTGATATCCACCGCGAAAGTCGAATCATACGAGCATGCATGAACCGAGGCCGACTTAGACGTAAGTCTGATCGGGAATTGATGTTTCGTGATCTGAATAATGATCGTGGTTGAGTTATGAGAACTCAGATGCATGTTGCCATACAATTGCGAGATAGTTCCCCATCGCTCAAGTCTTCGTTCCCTTGTTGACTTGAGTTGGATATGAGTTGAACATTGATTAGAATACCCCGTAGAGCCGAGTGGACCCATAGGATAGGAGAACTCACTGAGATTATTATCTCATCCCATCATTGTTGTTATTTTTCAGGTATTCTTTACAGGTTGGATCTAAGAGAAACTGTTATGGATGTTTCAAGGGTTGCTGTTCATTATGATCTTCCGCTGTGGAGTTGTGTGCAATGAAGATATTGTACATAGTTCTTAGATTTTTATTGTTTAGGCATTATTGTATAACATGTTCCATTGATGTTTTAGTTTGGACATGTATATATATATTGATGCCATTAGGCACTTATGTTGTGACAGTACCAAAATTTAACACTTGTATGATATTATTCTAGATATATATTATACGGGTTGTTACAGTTGGTATCAGAGCAGGTCGATTCTCGACCTAGCCTTGAAACATCATAAGTAAATCTATTCCTGCCTCATATGTGTGTTTAGCTAACATGATTCTTAATATCATTGTATGTAGTATTGGCCCTGATCAACCTAATGCTATGTGCATGGTAGGTAGGATCATGGTTGAGCGACCACGAGGACTCCGAAGTGTGGGTGGAGCTTGCGCTTTGAGAATAGGCTCAAGCCAAGAGTTAGAAAGTAAGGAGAACTAGATGGCCCAGTTGAAGTTTCAGAGGCGTTGTTATTTGGGTATTATGGAATTGAAAAGTAGTGTATCATTCAAGCGATTCTACGGTGTTAACGGAGTTGAGAAGTTAAGGAATTCTATCGGGTGAGTTGTCAGAATTTTGAGGAATGAGTGAATTTACTAGTGGAATAAGATACACTCACTAATATGGAATAGTATTGTGAATAATTCCGTATGGTAAAGTAGAAAGGATGGTTATGTTACGCCATGTCATAAGGTCTGGAAGTGAGGTAGTGTATTAGTGTTTCAGTTTCTAAGGACACTAAAATACTTTAGAAGAACGAGAGTACTTAATGGAATATATATATTTGGAATGGTACCTTGCAAGTAGTTAAAGACTTGAGAGATAAGGACGTTCAGTTTTGTTGGGGGGCCTAAGGTAGTGGTGAAGTCTAAGGAGAGACTCGAGGACATGGTTGTTTGTTCCAAGTGAAACATGTATGGGCCAAATGGAAGCTAGAAGATAAACCAAGTATGTTCAGTTTTAGAAGGGAGATCGGATTTGAGATAGCTCGTCAGCGGTTCAGTGTTAGTAAGAGACCATCATGGAATGATGAGTTACCTAAAGATCAATTATAAGAGTTTGTGTTGGAGGCAGATAGCGCACATTATATAGTAATGGAAGCTCCAGTGGGTTTTGGTTGTATGAGAACTGGTTGAGGATAAGAGCAATTAAGTTGGATTTAAGGAAGTCTAGTAGAATGGTTTTGTAATTGGAACTGGGGGAATTACCATGGGAAGACAAGTGAACACCGAGTGCGGAAGTAGTGTGGATGTTGCAATACAACTGTTGTAATGGGGCACATTTTAGATAAAGGCACAATGAGACCCTTAAGATTCATTAAGACAAAGTTATGGGCGTGTAGTTGATGATTGTTCACCTCGAGGATTTCTAGAGTATGTAGTGTGTAACACCCGAGGTCGGAGAGGTCGAAGAGTGGTTACATGTAACATCCGAGGGCGATGGAGTGGTTGTCGATGCATGATGCATGACAATGAGACACTCCTAGCAGCTTCTAGGGGAAAAACCGAATTCACATCGGAATGAGAGGGATCCTGAGGCTGTGCAGGTATGACACTACATGGTTGAAAGAAGGCTTATAAGGATTAATTGGTGCTACCTATATCAACAAGATGCATCTTCTTTTCGGTATCCTAACCAATAAGAACTCCATAGTTAAGCGTGCTTGACTTGGAGTAGTATTGGGATGGGTGACCTTCTGGGAAGTTTCTTGGAAAGCGTGCGAGTGAGGACAAAACATGTTGAAAAAGGCCCGTGTTGATTTGTGGGGTTAGTTGATAATCCTGAAAGCAGTCTGGGGTATTACATAGTCGAATAGAGGAAGTTAAACCTTGGTGTTAAGAGAAGTATGTGATAGCAGTATTATGGTCACAAGTAAGTGTAATGGATTCCTTGTGTTGAGATGGATGTAAAGTAACATACATTTTTGAGAAGCGAGTCTTGTATTCTAAGAAGTTTAGTTGATGATAGCCAACAAAAGATAAGCTAAGCTGGAGCATGTGGACTAAGTGTAGAATGTGGAATATTTTATGTTGCAAGAGTTTATTGGGAGGCAATGAGGATTATTCGTGGGAAGTTATAGAGACAAGTAACCCCGGTATGATGAAGGGTGTAGTAGGTATTGGTTTAGAAGAAAATTCTAATCATAAGCGTGTGGAAATGATAAGGTTCATCTTAAGTGCGTTTTATTTGGATTGAAAGAGTAATATTGGCTTATTGGAAGTCTGGTTGTTATTTATCTTCTTGAGAAGTATTTGGTTGGTTGGTTAGTCGCGGAGTATAAACGTTCACACCGTGTTGGAGCTAAGGACGTCCTAAATGTCATAAGTGTACCGCTGTGGATGTACAAATTGAGGATGGAGTTGCAAGTCACCGCAAGTCAGATTGGTAATTTTGAAATTGGGATTTCCGAAGGTGTAGTGCATAGTTGGTCGTCTGTAGAGAGTTCATGGAAGTCAGATGTGTGGGGGGGGACCCAACCTGATAAACCATGATCAGTTTAAGTAAGTCTGGGAAGTACCACTATTATGATTATGAATAACTATACGGAACAGACTTGGAAGAGACCTACTAAGTGCTGATCTGGAAGAGATTAGCTAGGTATGTGGTATAAATTGATAAGGTGTGAAGTGGTTGGTCATGGTATGAAATTGATTGATTCATTTGGAGTCATAGCCTTAGATGTAGACTCCCTGAGAATGGTGATGGATGTGTACGATGATACCTTACCCTATTGGAAGGATTCATGAGTTATACTTCCCAGGAGGAACGAGAATTAGTTATTCCTAAAGTTAAACATGTAACTCAGATGGTATGTTAGTAAGAGCATGAGCTAAGATTATGGAAGATGGGACAAAATGATTGAGATGAATGATTTTGGATACAAAGTGAAATGTTATCTCTAGATGTGTGTGGAATATTTTGTGTGACTCTATGAGGTGTATGGACACTCATAGTTATGTTCGAGATTGCTTAAGTTCCTTAGAAGTGGTGTTTTGTTGATGATTTAAAGTTCCTTAATGGTGTTACTTTGTTATTGGCCGAGTTTATGTGTCGGGAGAAATGTTGAATGAATCAAAACCCTATGAGAGGATTTGATATGGAATATAGTAACCAGAACCAGACGTTGTCAAACTGGTTTGGTTTAGCTACATCGAACACATGATGAACTTAGATGTTCTACGTTTCATGGTTGTAGCAATGTAATCCTGGATACCTAGCTTCTGTAGAGTGTTGGACTTATTCTGAACTTTAGTGAGTCATGAAGGAAGTTATTCTACTAATGGAAGTCGGTAAGGTTCTAGTACCATTTTGGACGGTAGGCACTCTGGAGGATAATTGTGTTTCTATGTAGACTGTCATCTAACCAGTAGTGCCTAGGAATCCCGAGTGTTCCACTATTGGGATCAGAGTATCACAATGGAAGGTGATGGATGAAAGAGCCCAATCAAGTCTATGGGGATCAGGGAGATAGTTACTCGTAAGAATGGAGGTAAGGATGAGAGTAAGATAATTTCGTGCTAATGGTTCTATCTTTTTTGGAGTAGTACGAGAGAAGGGAAGCAGTAGGAGTAAAGGCTTGTAGCATGCATTATCAGATCAACTGAAGTTGATGAGATTATCGATAAATGGATTACAAAGTTGTTGCATTTGTTGAAGGAATAACAAGAGCAGGGCAGTCAATATTGTGTGGTTAAGGAATCAATAAATTTTCTTATGAAGAATTAATGAGTATTGATTAACCGAGTCAAGACAAGATGTTGTAATTATGTTTTACGTAACTTAGTACAAGGAAGGGAGGTCATGGTTTCCGGGAAGGAAGTGACCCACTGATGTTGAGCGGTATATAAGAGGACTTAAGTGGGGGCAAGTTTAAATGTTAATCCAATATCAGAATGAGATTGTAATGGAAATCAAGAAGTTTCGAGAGTTCATGAAAGAAGGAAATTTGTCAGCAAGGATAAGTTAGAAGAATAAGTATGTTAGAGACTTGGAATTGAAGAGAGTTCAAGTGTTGGTTTAAGACGTGGATACAAGGATTGTTTGTTCGTTGAGTGAAGGAAATTCGGGGGCGAATTTCAATTTAAGGGGGGGGGAGAATGTAATATCCCATATTCCCTTAAATGCTCAATTAGTTGTCAGTTGAGATTAATTGAATTCCTATGTATTATATCTTTGGTTAGTTGCAACAATTAGAGCTCCTTTGTGCTCTAAATGTTGTCAATTGGGACCAATAGAGTAACCAGTGAACTCTGAAGGGATTAATTATGAATAAAGAGACAGACCAATATTAATAATTACAAGAAATGACATTTTTGGTAACATTAATAATTGATCAATTGGTGCTGGAAGATAAAATATCAATTGGGATATTTTGATTACTACTTAATATTATATGTTATTTATATATATTATATAGTAGGAGTATGTGTGGTGGAAAAGAAAAGAAGAGAAAAGATAAGAAGAAGTAGGTAGGATAGAAGAGAGATATCAGAAAGAAGAGAAAGAAAAAGAAAGAAGAAAAGAGAAAGAGAAAAAAGAGGAGAAGAAGAGGAAGGAACCACCACCACCACCATGTCATCTTCATCATCACCAACTTCATCTTGTTCTTCTACTAGGTGAGTTCTTAGATAGTTTTAGCCTTTGGGGGAAAATAATCTATATTTGTGGGGTTAGGGTTTGTGTGAATTTGTGATAAACTTGTTGTGTTCATACTCCCTATCCGTGCTATGTGTTGATATCATGTTGATATGTGTTGAAAAATCATGTTATGTTGAAATAGTAGGTAAAAATGGTATATGGAAAGGAAAATAAAAGAGGAGTTATTTAAGGAAAGAAGTTACTGAGAGAATTAATTTGAAATTGGAAATTTTCCTCTTTTTACAGTGTTAACCGGTCAACGGTATAGGTTAACCGGTTAACACTGAAACAGAATTAAATCCTCTGTTTGTGCAGAGTTTGTCACCAGTGGGATTCGAACCCAGGACCTCCCTTGAACTGTACATGCCTTACCACTAGGCTAGAGAGGTCGTTATTGAATGCTTATGCAATGAATAAATATTAACCTAAATCTTGATTAGGATAGATTAATGAATTAATTGAGTATTATACCTCCGTTTTGGACACGGCCGGATGCGTTAGAAAGATAACGTAAAGGGCTATTATTATTGTTCCATGTTATAAAATATTATGTGATTTATAAATGCCATGAATTTTATCATGATGAAAATTAAATATTGTTGTTATGTGGAAGGTGAAATAACATGATTAAAAACCTTACAAAGATGAGTGAGGAAACCTAGAAGAATAACATGATTAATAACTTAGAAATATGATCTAGGTTATGGAACATATGTGATATATGTATGAGAATACGGTATTCATTCGTACGACGCTTATGTGAGGTCGTGGACGAATTGTTACCATGATTGAAAATGAGACGCATTGTATGGAACATGCCATGTTATTATTTGTGTATTATGGTGAATGAAGTCACCTGTGATTTATGAATTTGTTATGGTTCGTGGAACCAATGTTTTGTGGAACCGATCATGTATTCAGAATGTGTGTTTTCTGTGGTGGTACACATCTCTTGTGGTATGCTTAGATGAGTAAGCATTGGGATGTGGGACCAATGATTCGAGCCTCAAATGGGTTTGAGCCCCAACCATGGCGGACATGGGGGAAAGGTGGACACCTATGTGGGTTAGAGTCCCATACGGTGAAAGATACTCAAAGTGGGTTAGAGTCCCATATGGGTGATGGTTCTTAAAAGTGGGTTAGATTCCCATAGGGGAACCTGATATCCACCGCGAAAGTCGAATCATACGAGCATGCATGAACCGAGGTCGACTTAGACGTAAGTCTGATCGGGAATTGATGTTTCGTGATCTGAATAATGATCGTGGTTGAGTTATGAGAACTCAGATGCATGTTGCCATACAATTGCGAGATAGTTCCCCATCGCTCAAGTCTTCGTTCCCTTGTTGACTTGAGTTGGATATGAGTTGAACATTGATTAGAATACCCCGTAGAGCCGAGTGGACCCATAGGATAAGAGAACTCACTGAGATTATTATCTCATCCCATCATTGTTGTTATTTTTCAGGTATTCTTTACAGGTTGGATCTAAGAGAAACTGTTATGGATGTTTCAAGGGTTGCTGTTCATTATGATCTTCCGCTGTGGAGTTGTGTGCAATGAAGATATTGTACATAGTTCTTAGATTTTTATTGTTTAGGCATTATTGTATAACATGTTCCATTGATGTTTTAGTTTGGACATGTATATATATATTGATGCCATTAGGCACTTATGTTGTGACAGTACCAAAATTTAACACTTGTATGATATTATTCTAGATATATATTATACGGGTTGTTACAAAATTTGTTTACCGGAACTCTTTCAAGAAGTGTTCCGGTTTGTAATTTTTTTCTGATTGAACCGGAACTCTTTCATGAAGTCTTCCGGTTCATTGTTTTGTGTGTTCCGGAAGTCATTCTTGAAGTCTTCCGGTTTGGGAAAAATACATACCGGAAGTCTTTTTGCAGGAGTTCCGGTGCGACGGGTGTGAAACGTGTAATTTCTGAAATTTTCAACTGAATGGTAAATTGGTTAAAACCAATTAAGGGTAGAATGAGAATTTTTAAAATTTTGTAGGGGTATGAGACTAACCGTAGGAGTAAAAGGTAAAATTTTCGCATGAGAGGTGTCGCTAGTGCATTCGGCGCATGACCCATTTACAGGCCCAACATGGCCTTGCTGCATGAACCCAAGGGGTACAAAAGCGTTTAGGGGTGTAAGAAGCAAATAGGTTGGGCCTAGCCATGGACAAGCCCGACCCAAAAACAGTTAGAGAGGGAAAAAGCTAGGTCAACACCCTTCATGTTCACGTATCCAGTTCAAAATTCAACGCAGCTTTCCTCACCTGAGAATGAGCTCCCCCGCTCGAAATTCGCCATCGGCGATGGCAAAGGCTTAAACCACCAAAATTAATAACTAATCCCTTCGCACTACTCTGTTCTATCCAAATCTAACACCAACTTGAACTAATTCATAGCCAACCACTCTAACCGATTCAATCTACCTATGAACCCTAATGGTGAGAAATCCTCCGGATTCGCGAATGAAGTGTGAGTTCGTGTGTGAGAGAGTTCGAGAGGAAGAGAGTCTGTGTGTGGAGTGTTGAATGAATCCCTGGTTGCGTGATTTTTGCTCTGTTCTGAGATTTCTGATGAAATAAGGATGAAGAGTGATGATGAAGTCTTCGATTTGAGGCGTGTGATTTGAATTTATAGGGCCGTTGAAGGTTAACAGAGTTAGTTCTGTTAATTTGGATCAATGCCAAAATCAGTTGCAAGTTACTCACATAGTTAGTTATGGAAGTTTGTGAGAGTTAGTTGAGGAAATCAGTTAGGGAGGTTAGAGTTTGGAAAATCGGTTACAGGTTCTGTTATAGAATTTCCCTCCTTGGAGAAATTGGAGAGTGTTTTGCTATATAGGGAAGAGGAGTTCATTTAGTTAGTTGTGAAGAGTGAAGTTAAATCGGTTGGTGATTCTGTTTTGCATATGTGTTAGTACCGTTATGAAGTTTGTATGGTTAGGATAGTTGTGAAGTTGTGATTTTTTGTTATATTTGTTACAGGTTTAATGGTTTTATTCAGTTTTGCTAGTACTGATTGTTGTATTGTTGATTCTGCAACATTTGTGGATGAATTTGTCTTTGTATCTGAACTTGCTGAAGTAGTCGAAGGGAATTCTGCTGTTGTGTCTATAACTGTGACTGAATTCCATAAGCATATAGCTGGCTTTGCTGTATAAATTTCTGTGTCCTAACTCAATTATGCTGCCATCAGTTCTACTAATACCCATGCCCACATTCATTAAGAGATTGGGACCATGTTCACTACCTCCATAGGATGTACTGATGCTCTTTTCTGGAATAGGATCATCGAATGGGTCTCTATGAGTGTGCTGATTATTCCTGCTGGAACACGTTGTCTTTCAAAATACTTGGGATTCACATGTATACTATGAGGTGGATGATGTGTTGAGTTGTTGTTCTTGTAGGGTGTATGCATAAGGTGGGGTGGCCTTTGCGTATGGAGTGACTATTGGAAATGTTGGATTGGTATGGAATTTGGAACGCTTTGGCTTGGATTTAAACATGGCTTAGTTGCTCACATTGTATTATTTTAATAATTAATGTAAATGGAAGTGAAATTATGGTTGTAATAGTAGCTTTTAAATGGAGGTTGTATTGGCTTGAAACTTGAAGGTTGGTTCGAAATTGTAATGAATTAAATTGATTAATGAAATTGAATTGTGTAAATGACTTATGTATGAGAATGGTTGACAAAAATGATTGTGGAATTGACGTGTATTAGGCCATGGTTGTAATGTAATTTTGGATTGAAGTATTATATGGTTTAAATGAAAATGTGAATTGGTTTGGTTTAATGGCTTATCTATTTGGAAATTGAATGTTGAATCAAGGTTTAAAAAGGGAAAAAGGCTAAAAAAATGGAAAATTATGGTTAAAATTAAAATAAGCATGGTTAAAGGTGGTTAAAATGAACATGGCTTATGACTTGGAAAATGACTTTGGTTAGATGGTTGACTTTAGTCAACAAATTGACCAAAAAGTCAATAGTTGACCAAAAATCTACTTAGGTGAAAATGTGTACTTTTGTGTGGACAATTGAAATTGGATGTGGATCATAATCCTCTGAACCAAATGAAATATGCCATGCTATGAATAAAACCCAATGGACATCAATCAAACAAAAGGTCATGGACATGTAAAGCCCTGAACGAACTTTTAATCAAGCAATTAGGACCATGAATCTTAATCAAGCAAACAAATCATCCATAATGGCCCAGATGAATAATATGAATCCTCAAACTTGAATACACACACAATGTACGATATTTCCACAACCATCATTTAGGGTTTCCACTCCCTCAAAGTAAACCACATAATTCATGACCTTCCAAGATCAATGATTAGGGTTTGGGTGACTACCTAGTCCAAAGATCAACCAACATGGAGCTCATGCCCCAACTATCCTTGCTTAGGGTTTCAAACCAATCACAAAGCTCTACCAACAACATCTCAAACCATGGGCCCATAAATTAGGTTTTAGAGGCCAAGCCTATGCACAGGAGATCGGGCAACAAAATCCCATAGGAGCAAAGTCAAGAATCAGGGTTGGGATGTACAGATGAATGTCATGGCATAGGCCTCAAGAGTTAAGGTCCCTAGAGAATCAAACAATTATGGTTTCAACCCACATGATGAGTAATACCACAATCTTCAAGCCAAAACCCAGGTTTTCATTAGCCACAAACCTTGAATCTATGATGCTTGTTAGCAAATGTCAATCATAAATGAATGATGCACATGAATGAAATATGAATGAGTATAGATGGATCTCAAGTCATAGTTATATGAAAAGAAAAAAGGAAGGGCAAATTTTTGGGTATGACAGCTACCCCTATTTAATCTTCTCGGACCTGAAAGTGTGAATCGCAACGACTTTCAAACATTCATGGTAAGAGAGGATTAGATACCAAAATAACAAAGAAATTTGTCTGCAAGGAGTGAATTAAGTGAATGAAATGTATGGTAAGGGTATTAATGGAAAGTTGCTAATGGATGGCGTATATGATTTTCTATATGGTTATTCATTGGGGATCAACTGAAATATCTGTGGGGAGAATGGGTTAGTTGTACAAAGAAATGTTTTGTAAAGATATGCATGAAGTATGCAATATGCTATGTATGCTATGTATGATTGATCTTTTTTTTTTCTTTCTCTTAGCTTTTTCGTTCTTTTTTTTCATTCTTGCCTCCACTAACAAGTTTTGAGATGTAATTGGAGATCAAGGTATTCCTGCAGGAATCCGCGAAGGTAAAAGAATTATGCGTTTGCAAAAGGCGAATACCAGTGGATATAAAACTGAAATGAGATCTCCTGCAAAAGGTAGAGAGACGTCTTGCAAAAGGTAAATAGCTCAACTGAGAAACGACCTTCTCGTGTAACAGATCGCAACGGCTCCTTAGCAAGAGAAACGAAAATTTCTAAATATAGTTAATAAAACGACAGGATAAACTGGTTTCTCCCACAAAAGGTGATGATAACTCCTTAACAAAAGGTTAAGAAGAAAATGGGAATGAGGGACAACCTCGTTGGGGAATATGATTTTTCGCACAACAAGTCGCAACGGCTTCTTAGCAAGAGAAAAAAGGGTCTTCCAAACAAAAGGTTAAGAAGAAGGAGGGTCGAATTTCTCATACAAAAGGTAATGAGAACTCCTTAAAAAAGGTTAAGAAGAAAATGAGAATGAGATTCTCTTACAAAAGGTAACGAGAGCTCTTAGACACACGGTCTGCTGGGGATTCTCACACAAAAGATAGTGAGAATTTCTTAATGAAAGGTTAAGAAGACAGTTGGGGATGAGATTCTCGTACAAAAGGTAACGAGAGATCCTAGACACAAGGTCTGCTAGGGATTCTCACACAAAAGGTAGTGAGAACTTCTTAACGAAAGGTTAAGAAGATAAATGGGGATGGGATTCTCGTACAAAAGGTAACGAGATCTCATAGACACAAGGTCTGTTGGGGATTCTCACACAAAAGGTAATGAGAAACTTCTCAACGACAGGTTAAGAAGAAAGCTGAATGGGATTTCTCATACGAAAGGTAATGAGAAACTTATCAAGGAAAGGTTAAGAAGAAAGATGAATGAGATTTCTCATACAAAAGGTAATGAGAAACTTCTCAATGAAAGGTTAAGAAGAAAGCTAGAAAGCATGATCATATCGTACAAAAGGTAACAAAAGCTCCTTAGTAAGAGAAGATTTCCAATGCAAAAGGCAAAGGATACTTACAAAAGGTAAGCAAGTTTAGGAATATAAATACTCAACCAAAAGGCTGAGGAGACTTACAAAAGATAAGCAACTGGGGATAATAGTCTTTATGCAAAAGGCACAAAGGGAACTCACAAAAGGTAAGCAGGGAGGGAACCATCTCCCATGCAAAAGGCAGCGGGGTACTTACAAAATGTAAGTAACTGACGAGAGGAAACAATCATCTACATAAGGAAAAACAATCAGACAAGACCTGTTAGGTAAAACCTAGACTTAAGGGGATTTTCCAGATGAATCTGGGCTTTAGCATACTCTGGCAGGTGGGGAACTTTGCAAATAGGCACGAAAACCTCATATCGTCCCTTAGGTACAACGACGGGGATGAAGTTATCAAATGATGGCTACCCAAACCCCAGGACTCACCAAACCTATATCAAGTGTTTAAACAAACGGGAAGCAAAGATCTGACAGAAGTACCCTACTCGTGCAAAAGGCAACGCGGAGGAGACATGATTTCATGCACAAAGCAACGAAATAAATTCACAAAAGGTAAGTTATCTCAATAATCTTCTCCAAGCGAAAGGAAACGAGGGCTAGCATAAGGCCGAAAGGACTTACGAAAGGTAAGTGATTGATGAAAGATTTCAAAGGTACTTGCAAAAGGAAACGCAAAGGAGGGATATTTCGGGAAAACCTACCGGGAATACCACTCAAGGGTCTCATGATAATGTTCTTACCGAGGAGGAAGAATGTCTCAACGGAGGATTCTTTTATGCTTTCGAGAAAGACTTTCATGAAGTTATGCATGGTTATTTTGTATGGCATAATGCTCCATCTTGATGGAATATGCTACACGCGTCATGATGCAATGATATATAATGGATGATTACTTATGCAAAATGTTGATGTGTGGTTAGGCTTCGCATTATACGATATGGTAGGATTCTTAGAGGCGTCAACTGGGGTTAGGCTTAGTGTTTAGTGGGAAAGGTTCTGACTTCCCGACATCCTGGTTTTCTCAAAGTTACTAGGAAGATGACGAAGCTAATCCGGATCTTCTGATGCCCCATGTTGGTCTCACATAACATTGGGTACGAACACCTGGAGAGGATGTTAGTTCTCCCAAACCTCCACACTTATAGTGGCTTCTGTGACTTTAGGTGTGCCGTGAATAATAATCGGAAATTGTGGCGGCCCTTTAGTCATTTTAGAACTGAAGTAAATTCAAGTTTTTTCTTTCAAATGATTTTATTGTTATCTGTAAGACCCTAATTTTTACCCTAAGATCCCTCATGACATCATAACATTGCATTTACATTGCCTCAAGGATCATAAGCATATTGGCTCCTTACCTTTGGGTGGGATCTTTTGAAGTTGGTTTGAGATCACCAATTATACTTGAATTGTATATTATTGCTTTTATCATTTTATTTTACTAACCAAAAGCACAAAAATATGTCACTAACATATCTTGTTTGTAGCTTAAGCAGTCACAAGGTCTAAAGCTTCTAGGAGATCCTATGTGCATTGATATGGCCAAGAGAAGATGAAAGCAAGCATGGCAATGGTTCCCAAAATCTCTCATCCATCAAATATGCCTCCCAAGTATCTCAATTCATCATTTTGATCAAAGCAAATCAAAGGGTTTGAGGTTTGTTTCCCAAGGAGACCCTAATCCAACTATTCATCAACTATGCCTTGCTCATGAAGCAACCTCAACCCATGGTCAAATAAAATCAAGGGAAGTTCTTTAATTCATCATTTCATGCATATTTGAACTTATTTGAGTCTCCTCAATCATCAATTCATCAAGATATGAGGTTTGGACTTGAGAAGTTGATCAGTCAATTCATCTGACTATTTTGAAATACACTGAGACCTAACATTTTATGTGTTTGTCAAATGGAGATGACCCCAAGAGAAAAAATATTCTTAAGAACCATATGAACAACTTTCATGTTCATCAAAAATTTATTTGAAGCTTGGAAGGTCATCATGTTAGACTATGGCACAAATCTAGAAGGGGGGGGGGGGGGGGGAGTTAAATAGATCCCAATTAAAAAATAAGTCGGCGCTACCAATTAAAAATTGGTTTGAAAAATTGTTTTAAGTGCAGAAGCGGCCGAGGAAAATATAGTCTAAAACGAACTGTTATTGGAAAACCGGATATGCGTCAAGCCTATGGATTAGTGATAATATGGAATGAGAATCACTACACTAGTCACTCTATCAAAGATTTGTTTCACTAACTAGGATTCCTAGTTCCAATGATTCAAGGAGCAAACCAAAAACTAGGTACACAACTAAGATAATTTTGGTTTGGGCAAATTATCAAACACTTGGTGTGTAAAACACTCCAAGTGATATTTATGTTGAGTAAGTGATTCCAATTACTCTAGTACACTATACTATTGTACTTTGGATTTAAAAACATAGTTCTAACATCTTAATCAATTAATATCAAAGTTTGATAAAAGTGCTTATACAAAAATCACTTAATTTTTAAGCTAAAACGAATATGCAGAAAATTAGAGAAGACAAAGATTTGATGAGGCAGTTCCCCCGCCGTCCTCGCTTCGGGGTACGTCTGCCCTCAATTCTAAAACTAGAATTGAGATGATTTAATAGATATCACCTGTTGAATTTAACCGTTTATACAAGGATTGCAAAGCAAATATACAACAGAACTCTCAAGACGTTGAATGTTGCTTCCACTCCTTGTTCCTTGATTCAATATGAATCAAGTCCTTCGATTGTTGTTGATAGACCTCCGATTCCAGCCCTTTTGTTGAATAACCCTCAGTTCTTCAAACCCTCGGCCCGGCTGATCTCAACTACAACAAATTGAACCCGAATTCTTCCCTTCATTATCACTGAATCCGCTACTAGACTGATGAAGACTTCCTCTTCTCAATCACCTTCGCTCAGCTGAAAATTGATGAAGCAATTCGTCCAAAAACCCCCAAAATCAAACCTATCTTGGAGGACAAAACCCTAAAGGTTTTATTCAAGAAAAAACCTATCACAAGCTTCAACCCAAACCGGATTCCCCAATCACGGCTTCGAACCTTATCACCTTTAACCAATCACAAAGCACCTCAAAAATGGTTGTGTGTAGTTGATGTGTTGTGAGATGTTGAAGATGAAGATGAAGAATCTTGGACACCTATTTCACTTTTTCTTGTTCTTTGAACACTTGAATCAAAAATCAAAATGTTGGTTAATACAAGGAACTTGAAATTCTATTTATAGTAACCAACCAACCAACCCACTTAACAGCTTTTCAAACAGAGTGGGAAACATCAGAAAACTGAATTTACGCACGAACGGTCGACCATAGCAGGACTATGCATCGACGCATGGCCTGCAGTTTTGGTCAGACTGAAAAATGCTTCAGTATGTGTCGACCATAGGTCGGTGTGCGCTGACCCGTGGTTCATGCGCTGACCCCTACGGTCGACGCAAGCATCTTGTGCGCTGACCCGTGGGAAAAGCGCTGTGTTCATGCGCTGACCCGTGGGGAATGTACTATGTCATGCGCCGACCCTACGGTTGACTCATCCCCTGCAGATCTGAAAAAAATAACATTTTTGTGGTTTTCATGCCTTTTGTCATGACCACACTTTGTCCACATATATTGTACAAAATATAACAGTACAGATGAGCAATGAAAAGGATATGATAGGTGATACGTTGCATTTGTTTTGTAGAGGTGGAATCGACATTGCCGATTCATCCATGGTGGTCATTTGTCATCATCGAAACCTATGATTGTATGTTGTATGACAGTTTTCCCTTACATACTCCCCCTTTTTGATGATGACAACCTTTGTAAAACCAAAGAGAAAACAACATGCAATATTTACACATATTTTACACACTCCCCCTTTCTTTTGTAATCTAAGACTGTCTAACAAACTGTTGTGAATATCATCTTGGCTTTGGTTTGGTACATGGTCTTCTCCCCCTTTGACAACATCAAAAAGAGATAAGGAACAAGTAGTCAACGTAACATAAAATACAACAGGAGATAACAATATCAGATAACAATATCACACCAAATATCATTACTGAACGATAATCATTAATTAAACGGAGATAATCATTAAATTTGATTTGCACAAACAAGCATAAAAGAAAAATGAATACAGTCAAACAACAAAAATGTAGATGCATATGTAGTTCTATGTCCTAATGGCCTCGACCTCGACGGGGACGGATATCCGGATTTCTGTCAGGGTCTGCCAAGGAAGTCATTTGGTCAACAACACTGCTTAGATAATTGAGGCCCACATCTACTGATCGCTCCTGTCGTTCAAATGTCTCGGTGAATGCTGCATACCGATCATTCATGCTGGTAGAGAGGTTATCGATCCTCTCATTCTGTGCTTGAAGCTGGCTGCATATGTGAGCATAGCGCGCATCCTGAGTTTGTATAAATGATTGTTGAGCCAGTTGCATATTTCTCATCATATCTAAAAGCTCAGACGAGTTTCCTTGTTGCGGAGGAGACAGTGGAGATGCTTCAACACCATATTGATATGGCTGATAGAATTGTCGTTGTGTTGACCAGCCCATATGTTGCCATTCACCCCAGCCACCCTGGTTGGGGGCATCTTCTTCAGTTGAATGTGAATTATGAACCCAAGCGGAGTGATTGTAGTCGTGTGTGTCCCCTTGTAGAGGACTATCATGCTGGTCAAAGGCTTGTCCTGCTCCTTCTTCTTCGTTATCCTCTTGATCTTCTTCTTCACTTTCATCACTTTCATCATCTTCTTCAACACTCGTAGGAACAAACCCTCGGCGAACAAATTTGTATATTCTCCGCTCATCACACCAAAAATATCCCATCATAGACAAAGTTTTTGGGCTGAATTCTTTGTCTGAGGAAATGGAGGTATACGGAAAGGACGGATAATCAACGTCAGCTGCCGTAAGGACCTCTTGAATGAAAGATCCATAGGCCAGAGCCGTTCCTCGTCCTGAGTCTCGTAAGCTGAACATCCTACTAGCAATGTAGTAGGGCCAATTTATTTTCCGCTGATTCTTAAGATGTATATGAGATGAACTTCAGCTTGTTCAACTCGAGAGAGACCACCCTTCTTAGGTCGCAGTATGCGTGACACAATCCACTGGAGAATGCGCTCACCTATTTTCAGTTTCCCGGCAGTGATAGTTCGTGGGAACGCGTCACTGTTTACAATGTGGTCCGGGTAGGTTCGTTTCAGCATAGCGTTCAGAGCGCTCTTAAATTCATACCCTTCGATTGTGTGAGAATCAGTTACCTCAGCGAGAGGATTTTCATCAGCAGCCACCGTCGTGTCAAAAAATTTATTCCAAACGGCAGACTTAAAGGATACCTTTGTTGTGCCGATTCTGGAGTGAAACCTTTGACCACGAAGCTTGTCATGAAGACAGGTGTAGAACACACGGACCAGGTCCTTGCTTTATTTGGCATTGCATTCTAGGAAGTTGACAATGCCGTGATACTGTAGCAGAGACATGATTTCTACGAGATGCATCCGCTCTGCTGTGAGTTTGTAGAATGCATGTTGCCGCATAACTCCTCTTTTACCAATGTCCTTGTTGAAGGTGTCGACAAGTGCTGGTGGAACTAATGACACAACGGTGATGGGTAAGGAGGCAGAGGATGTTTCCCTTGATCTCTTACCGGTAGGTCTTCGGGATGAGAAAGCCATGGGTAATGGTTCTGAGGCTTTTTGCAAAAGAGGGAGTGAAGGTTGGTGTAAGTGTGTTGAGAATGATTGTCAAGAAAGAAGTTTTCCCTTTTTGTAGATGAGGATTTAGGGTTTTGGGAAGAGGAGAGGCCAAGAGACAATAGGCACTAGGTAGATGCAACTTACAATGTAATGAGTTGAATGCACAATGAATTCAAATTTGAAATGGTAAATGCATGGGAAGTTTGGAGGTTTTCTGCAGAGAAAAACTGAGTTTTCGTGCAATGCGTCGACCATACACTGTGCATGCGTCGACGCATACTGTTTGGATTTTGAAAAACAGAAATATTTTTAAGTGTGCGTCGACCATTGCCCTGTTACGGTCGACTCATACAAGCAAAATTTCCAGTTTTTCACTTTTCTGCACATACGCTCACATGTTTGATGCATAATTAGAATGCCACACAACATTAAACATCCAAAGAGATATGTCTATATATACAATATTATCATGTAGTACAACTATTTAACCATGAAAATTTGGAGAGAGAGAGAGAGAGAGAAAGGTAAAGGAACAATATCACCTCGATGCCGGAGTAACTTGATGAACAATAAACTTGTGCTTGCAACAACATCAACTTGTTAGAAGTACAAGATTATAGTCTTAAATGAAATAAGATAAAACCAACAATTTATAATGCCCGTTCCGAAATATCGAGAATACCAAGTTCTCGGCGAATATGAAAGAAAGGCTCAGTAGCTAGCGGATTTGTGAAGATGTCCGCTAGTTGGTTTTTAGTGTCAACATGTTGGAATACAACATCGCCTTTCTCTACATGGTCCCGAAGAAAATGGTGTCGGATTTCGATATGTTTGGTGCGAGAATGCAGCACAGGATTTTTGGTAAGATTAATGGCACTTGTATTGTCACAGAAAATGGGAATACGTTCGAGTTTGAGATTAAAATCCAATAGTTGTTGCTTAACCCATAGGATTTGTGCACAACAACTACCGGCGGCAACGTATTCCGCTTCGGCGCTTGACAAAGCAACAGAAACTTGTTTCTTGCTATGCCAACTGACCAAAGAATTTGAAAATAAGTGACAAGTGCCACTAGTGCTTTTCCTATCCGATTTGCAACCGGCAAAATCGGAATCGGAGAAGCCTACCAATGAGCAATCATTTCCTTTGGAATACCATAGTCCATACTTCGGAGTACCGGATAGGTATCGAAGTATCCGTTTGACAACTTTTAGATGGGATTCCTTGGGACATGATTGGTATCTTGCGCACATACACACGCTAAACATAATGTCGGGACGAGAAGCAGTAAGATAGAGAAGAGATCCAATCATACCTCTATACCTTTTTACCTCTACGTCCTTACCGTTTCCATCTTTATTCAAGTTTGCACATGTTGGCATGGGGGTGTTAATGGCCTTAGCTTTTGCCATGTCAAATCTCTTGATAAGGTCCAAACAATACTTTGTTTGACTCACGAATGTTCCTTCATTGAGTTGTTTAATTTGCAAACCGAGAAAGTATGTGAGCTCCCCCATCATACTCATCTCGAATTCACACTGCATAAGATCAGAAAATTCTCTCACGAGATTCATGTTAGTAGACCCAAATATAATATCGTCAACATAAATTTGTACTAATATCAAGTGCTTTCCTTGACGTTTAATGAAGAGTGTTGTGTCAACCTTTCCTCTTGAGTAACCTTGATCAAGCAAAAATTTACTTAGTCGCTCATACCAAGCTCTAGGAGCTTGTTTGAGACCATATAAAGCCCTTTTTAGTTTGTAAACATGATTGGGATACTCATGAGATTCAAAACCCGGAGGTTGTGCGACGTAGACCTCTTCATTTATGTGACCGTTAAGGAACACACTTTTAACATCCATTTGGAATAGTTTAAAGTCTTTCGCACAAGCAAAGGCAAGGAGAAGGCGTATAGCCTCGAGTCGGGCAACCGGCGCATAAGTTTCCTCATAGTCGATGCCTTCCTCTTGGTTATACCCTTGCGCGACTAAACGCGCCTTGTTACGGGTTATTACCCCGTTTTCGTCCAACTTGTTCCTAAACACCCATCGGGTGCCGATTACTCGATGACCTCACGGAGGAGGGACAAGGTCCCAAACCTCATTTCTAGTAAACTGATTTAGTTCCTCCTGCATTGACAAAAACCAGTGTTCATCGAGTAGGGCTTTTTTAGGGTTTTTAGGTTCTATTTGTGAAACAAAAGCGAAGTGATAACAGAAATTACTTAGCTTCGATCGAGTTGTAACACCCTTTGAGATATCTCCGAGAATGTTGTCAATTGGATGGTCTTTGGAAGACTTCCAAGCTTGAGGGAGATCATCGTTTGAAGGCGGATGACCTACCTCGGTTTCCTCATGGTGTACATCTTTATCCTCCTCAACTTTGACTTTGTCGGGTTGATCAATCCCCGGCTCGCCACCCTTGAGTATGTCTTCCGTAGATGTACCTGCACCATGAACAACACTACCTTTTCCGACGTTTCTCGGATAGGATTCATCAAAAGTGACATGTACAGACTCTTCCACAGCAAGTAATCGTTTGTTATATATTCTATATGCTTTACTTGATTGAGAGTATCCGAGGAAGATACCTTCGTCGGCCTTGGAATCGAATTTCCCCAAGTTTTCCTTTCCATTATTTAATACAAAACATTTGCAACCGAAAACATGTAAGTGAGAAACATTTGGCTTTCGCCCTTTTAAAAGCTCATACGGTGTTTTATTTAGAATGGGGCGAATGAGCACCCTATTCAAAACATAACAAGCCGTACTAATGGCGTCGGCCCAAAAATATTTCGGTAAACCACTTTCGTTAATCATTGTTCTTCCCAATTCTTCCAAAATTCGATTTTTACGCTCCACAACCCCATTTTGTTGAGGAGTACGTGGAGCGGAGAAGTTATGATCGATACCATGGTTACCACAATATTCTTCAAATAAATGGTTTTCGAACTCACCCCCATGGTCGCTTCTAATTGAAACAATGTTTGTATTTAATTTATTTTGGGAAAGCTTAGCAAACCTTTCAAAGGCGGCGAACGTATCGCTCTTGCTTACTAAAAAGATAGTCCAACAAAATCTAGAAAAATCGTCCACTATTACGAAACCGTAATAATTTCCCCCTAGACTTTTAATCCTAGACGGCCCAAATAAGTCCATATGAAGAAGTTCGAGAGGTCTCGTTGTTGAAACAATATTTTTGGATTTAAATGAGATCCTCGTTTGCTTCCCTTTTTGACAAGCATCACAAAGGTGATCCTTGGTGAACTTTATTTTGGGGAGACCTAGGACTAGATCTTTTGAGACTATTTTATTTAGTAAGTCAAAGTTAACATGTGCTAAACGCCTATCCCATAACCATGAATCTTCACTCATTATTACAAGGCATTTGTCACTTGTTAACGATACTTCGTTCAAGTCTAACATATAGACATTATTTACTCGCAGGCCATTAAACATACTCTTCTTGTCATCATTATGTACAATTTTGCAACAATCTTTTGAAAATGATACATTGTATCCTTTGTCACATAATTGACTGATGCTAAGTAGATTGTGTTTAAGACCTTTGACAAGCAATACATCAGAAATAGTAGTGGAAGAAGGGTTACCTACACTACCTTTACCAAGTATTGCTCCACGATTATTGTCACCATAGGTTACATATCCTTTCTTCTTAGCCACGAAGTCAATGAAGAGTGATATGTCTCCTGACATATGCCTTGAGCATCCACTGTCGAGAACCCATCTTCTCTCGGTAGTCTCGAGGCATTGTACCTATGGGAATGCAATTAACACGAGAAGGTACCCAATGGCTTATTGAGTCCTGAATGGTGAGTAACGAAATGGTTGCATTTGGGAAGCCATTGATAAATGCCTTTAGGAACTAAAAATCTTCTAAACCTGCATTTAGCAATGGAGTGGCCTTTCTTGCAACAATAAAGACAAGAGAAATTTACATTTTGATTGCCTTTGCTATCTTCATCCTTTATAACATATTTATATTTTTGATATGGATTAACCATACTTTTTCGAAAGTTTGATTTATCGATTGCAAAGGTAATCTTGGGATCAAGAGCCTTGTCATGTTTGGCCTTTAGGTTTCTTACTTCACCTTGCCAAATATAACAAGTATCACACCCAAAGTTCATCATTCTACTTCTAAGGTCCTCACAACCTGCTTTTGTGCTTTCTACTATAGAAGCCTTAAGTGCCTCAAGTTTCCTTTCGGATTCTCGAATTTTTTGTTCCAAATGAGTAAAAATTTGTTGTTTGAGGCAAGCCTTTTAAAGGCCTCTTTAGCTTCACAGTGTAAAGTATCAAATGCAGCTTGTAATTCATGATGAGACATACTAGAGGATTTTTCATATTTAGCATGTCGTACCTGTTTCTTTTTGTTCTTTTGATGAGCAGAGAGACATAGGTTTGCATTTTCATCTTCATCACTAGAACTTTCATCATCGGAGGAGTCGCTATCGCTTTCCCAAGCTATGTATGCTCTCCTTGGCTTTGATGTTTTCTTGTGTGATTTGTATGATTCCTTTTCCTTTGTCTTCTTATTCATCGGACAGTCCGGTTTGTAATGACCGGGCTTTCCACACGTATAGCACGACCCTCTAGTCATTTTACCTTTTGAGTCATCATTTTTAGAGTACCTAGATTGTTTCCGGAAGTTTACCAAGTTCTTCTCGGAATGTTGGATGCCGTTCTTTCTCACGTAACGATTGTAACGTTTAACGAACAACCCCATATCTTTGCTCTTGTCCTCTTCTTCTTCGTCGCTCGAGGAATAATCACTTTGCTCTTTTGCTTGAGACTTTGAGGAGGAAGTCTTTAGAGCTATCGATTTCTTTTCACTCACCTTTGCTTTGTCCTTCTTTTCTTTCTTTTCGTGTTGTTCTAGGCTCAAGAGTACTTGTTCGTGCTCTTGTAGTTTGCCAAATAATGTTGTCAAGCCTAATATGGTAAGATCATTTGCTTCTTTGATGGCGGTCACTTTCGGCTGCCATTCCCTGTTAAGACATCTCAAGATCTTATTAGTAGCAACATCATTGGAAATAGGCCTACCTAATGAGTGTAATCGATTGATGAGATGAGTAAATCTCTTTTGCATGTCAACAATGGTTTCCCCTTGCTCCATGAAAAAGAGATCAAACTCTTGTGTTAGTGTGTTGATTCTTGCCAACTTAACATCGTTCGTCCCCTCATGGGCGATTTGTAGTGAATCCCACATGGCCTTAGCAGTAGGACAATGGGATACACGATAATATTCATCTACACCTAGTGAGGAGATTAGGATATTTTTGGCTTTCCAATCGTAATTGTATTTTCTTTCATCATCATCAGTCCATTGTGCTTCGGGCTTTGGCACTAATTCATCATTCTCATTGATCATGGTTATTTCAATTGGACCATTGAGAATGACGTTTCATATTTTTCTATCTATGGAATTTATGTGCACCTGCATACAGTCTTTCCAATAACTATAATTTTCACCATTGAAAACGGGAGCTCTATTATAAGCCCCTTTAGGTTCGTTAGCCATTTTCTATCAAAGTTATATTTTGAAGCACGGAGTGAACCAGAGCTCCTGATACCACTTGTTAGACTATGGCACGGGTCTAGAAGGGGGGGGGGGGGGGGGGTTGAATAGATCCCAATTAAAAAATAAGTCGGCACTACCAATTAAAAATTGGTTTGAAAAATTGTTTTAAGTGCGGAAGCGGCCGAGGAAAATATAGTCTAAAACGAACTGTTATTGGAAAACCGGATATGCGTCAAGGCTATGGATTAGTGATAATGTGGAATGAGAATCACTACACTAGTCACTCTATCAAAGATTTGTTTCACTAACTAGGATTCCTAGTTCCAATGATTCAAGGAGCAAACCAAAAACTAGGTACACAACTAAGATAATTTTGGTTTGGGCAAATTATCAAACACTTGGTGTGTAAAACACTCCAAGTGATATTTATGTTGAGTAAGTGATTCCAATTACTCTAGTACACTATACTATTGTACTTTGGATTTAAAAACAGAGTTCTAACCTCTTACTCAATTAATATCAAAGTTTGATAAAAGTGCTTATACAAAAATCACTTAATTTTTAAGCTAAAATGAATATGCAGAAAATTAGAGAAGACAAAGATTTGATGAGGCAGTTCCCCCGCCGTCCTCGCTTCGGGGTATGTCTGCCCTCAATTCTAAAACTAGAATTGAGATGATTTAATAGATATCACCTGTTGAATTTAACCGTTTATACAAGGATTGCAAAGCAAATATACAACAGAACTCTCAAGACGTTGAATGTTGCTTCCACTCCTTGTTCCTTGATTCAATATGAATCAAGTCCTTCAATTGTTGTTGATAGACCTCCGATTCCAGCCCCTTTGTTGAATAACCCTCAGTTCTTCAAACCCTCGGCCCGGATGATCTCAACTACAACAAATCGAACCCGAATTCTTCCCTTCAATATCACTGAATCTGCTACTAGACTGATGAAGACTTCCTCTTCTCAATCACCTTCGCTCAGCTGAAAATTGATGAAGCAATTCGTCCCAAAACCCCCAAAATCAAACCTATCTTGGAGGACAAAATCCTAAAGGTTTTATTCAAGAAAAAACCTGTCACAAGGTTCAACCCGAACCGGATTCCCCAATCACGGCTTCGAACCTTATCACCTTTAACGAATCAGAAAGCACCTCAAAAATGGTTGTGTGTAGTTGATGTGTTGTGAGATGTTGAAGATGAAGATGAAGAATCTTGGACACCTATTTCACTTTTTCTGGTTCTTTGAACACTTGAATCAAAAATCAAAATGTTGGTTAATACAAGTAACTTGAAATTCTATTTATAGTAACCAACCAACCAACCCACTTAACAACTTTTCAAACAGAGTGGGAAACATCAGAAAACTGAATTTGCGCACGAACGGTCGACCATAGCAGGACTATGCGTCGACGCATGGCCTGCAGTTTTGGTCAGACTGAAAAATGCTTCAGTATGCGTCGACCATAGGTCGGCGTGCGCTGACCCGTGGTTCATGCGCTGACCCCTACGGTCGACGCAAGCATCTTGTGCGCTGACCCGTGGGAAAAGCGCTGTGTTCATGCGCTGACCCGTGGGGAATGTACTATGTCATGCGCCGACCCTACGGTCGACTCATCCCCTGCAGATCTGCAAAAAATAACATTTTTGTGGTTTTCATGCCTTTTGTCATGACCACACTTTGTCCACATTTCTTCCAAAATTCGATTTTTACGCTCCACAACCCCATTTTGTTGAGGAGTACGTGGAGCGGAGAAGTTATGATCGATACCATGGTTACCACAATATTCTTCAAATAAATGGTTTTCGAACTCACCCCCATGGTCGCTTCTAATTGAAACAATGTTTGTATTTAATTTATTTTGGGAAAGCTTAGCAAACCTTTCAAAGGCGGCGAACGTATCGCTCTTGCTTACTAAAAAGATAGTCCAACAAAATCTAGAAAAATCGTCCACTATTACGAAACCGTAATAATTTCCCCCTAGACTTTTAATCCTAGACGACCCAAATAAGTCCATATGAAGAAGTTCGAGAGGTCTCGTTGTTGAAACAATATTTTTGGATTTAAATGAGATCCTCGTTTGCTTCCCTTTTTGACAAGCATCACAAAGGTGATCCTTGGTGAACTTTATTTTGGGGAGACCTAGGACTAGATCTTTTGAGACTATTTTATTTAGTAAGTCAAAGTTAACATGTGCTAAACGCCTATCCCATAACCATGAATCTTCACTCATTATTACAAGGCATTTGTCACTTGTTAACGATACTTCGTTCAAGTCTAACATATAGACATTATTTACTCGCAGGCCATTAAACATACTCTTCTTGTCATCATTATGTACAATTTTGCAACAATCTTTTGAAAATGATACATTGTATCCTTTGTCACATAATTGACTGATGCTAAGTAGATTGTGTTTAAGACCTTTGACAAGCAATACATCAGAAATAGTAGTGGAAGAAGGGTTACCTACACTACCTTTACCAAGTATTGCTCCACGATTATTGTCACCATAGGTTACATATCCTTTCTTCTTAGCCACGAAGTCAATGAAGAGTGATATGTCTCCTGACATATGCCTTGAGCATCCACTGTCGAGAACCCATCTTCTCTCGGTAGTCTCGAGGCATTGTACCTATGGGAATGCAATTAACACGAGAAGGTACCCAATGGCTTATTGAGTCCTGAATGGTGAGTAACGAAATGGTTGCATTTGGGAAGCCATTGATAAATGCCTTTAGGAACTAAAAATCTTCTAAACCTGCATTTAGCAATGGAGTGGCCTTTCTTGCAACAATAAAGACAAGAGAAATTTACATTTTGATTGCCTTTGCTATCTTCATCCTTTATAACATATTTATATTTTTGATATGGATTAACCATACTTTTTCGAAAGTTTGATTTATCGATTGCAAAGGTAATCTTGGGATCAAGAGCCTTGTCATGTTTGGCCTTTAGGTTTCTTACTTCACCTTGCCAAATATAACAAGTATCACACCCAAAGTTCATCATTCTACTTCTAAGGTCCTCACAACCTGCTTTTGTGCTTTCTACTATAGAAGCCTTAAGTGCCTCAAGTTTCCTTTCGGATTCTCGAATTTTTTGTTCCAAATGAGTAAAAATTTTGTTGTTTGAGGCAAGCCTTTTAAAGGCCTCTTTAGCTTCACAGTGTAAAGTATCAAATGCAGCTTGTAATTCATGATGAGACATACTAGAGGATTTTTCATATTTAGCATGTCGTACCTGTTTCTTTTTGTTCTTTTGATGAGCAGAGAGACATAGGTTTGCATTTTCATCTTCATCACTAGAACTTTCATCATCGGAGGAGTCGCTATCGCTTTCCCAAGCTATGTATGCTCTCCTTGGCTTTGATGTTTTCTTGTGTGATTTGTATGATTCCTTTTCCTTTGTCTTCTTATTCATCGGACAGTCCGGTTTGTAATGACCGGGCTTTCCACACGTATAGCACGACCCTCTAGTCATTTTACCTTTTGAGTCATCATTTTTAGAGTACCTAGATTGTTTCCGGAAGTTTACCAAGTTCTTCTCGGAATGTTGGATGCCGTTCTTTCTCACGTAACGATTGTAACGTTTAACGAACAACCCCATATCTTTGCTCTTGTCCTCTTCTTCTTCGTCGCTCGAGGAATAATCACTTTGCTCTTTTGCTTGAGACTTTGAGGAGGAAGTCTTTAGAGCTATCGATTTCTTTTCACTCACCTTTGCTTTGTCCTTCTTTTCTTTCTTTTCGTGTTGTTCTAGGCTCAAGAGTACTTGTTCGTGCTCTTGTAGTTTGCCAAATAATGTTGTCAAGCCTAATATGGTAAGATCATTTGCTTCTTTGATGGCGGTCACTTTCGGCTGCCATTCCCTGTTAAGACATCTCAAGATCTTATTAGTAGCAACATCATTGGAAATAGGCCTACCTAATGAGTGTAATCGATTGATGAGATGAGTAAATCTCTTTTGCATGTCAACAATGGTTTCCCCTTGCTCCATGAAAAAGAGATCAAACTCTTGTGTTAGTGTGTTGATTCTTGCCAACTTAACATCGTTCGTCCCCTCATGGGCGATTTGTAGTGAATCCCACATGGCCTTAGCAGTAGGACAATGGGATACACGATAATATTCATCTACACCTAGTGAGGAGATTAGGATATTTTTGGCTTTCCAATCGTAATTGTATTTTCTTTCATCATCATCAGTCCATTGTGCTTCGGGCTTTGGCACTAATTCATCATTCTCATTGATCATGGTTATTTCAATTGGACCATTGAGAATGACGTTTCATATTTTTCTATCTATGGAATTTATGTGCACCTGCATACAGTCTTTCCAATAACTATAATTTTCACCATTGAAAACGGGAGCTCTATTATAAGCCCCTTTAGGTTCGTTAGCCATTTTCTATCAAAGTTATATTTTGAAGCACGGAGTGAACCAGAGCTCCTGATACCACTTGTTAGACTATGGCACGGATCTAGAAGGGGGGGGGGGGGTTGAATAGATCCCAATTAAAAAATAAGTCGGCACTACCAATTAAAAATTGGTTTGAAAAATTGTTTTAAGTGCGGAAGCGGCCGAGGAAAATATAGTCTAAAACGAACTGTTATTGGAAAACCGGATATGCGTCAAGGCTATGGATTAGTGATAATGTGGAATGAGAATCACTACACTAGTCACTCTATCAAAGATTTGTTTCACTAACTAGGATTCCTAGTTCCAATGATTCAAGGAGCAAACCAAAAACTAGGTACACAACTAAGATAATTTTGGTTTGGGCAAATTATCAAACACTTGGTGTGTAAAACACTCCAAGTGATATTTATGTTGAGTAAGTGATTCCAATTACTCTAGTACACTATACTATTGTACTTTGGATTTAAAAACAGAGTTCTAACCTCTTACTCAATTAATATCAAAGTTTGATAAAAGTGCTTATACAAAAATCACTTAATTTTTAAGCTAAAATGAATATGCAGAAAATTAGAGAAGACAAAGATTTGATGAGGCAGTTCCCCCGCCGTCCTCGCTTCGGGGTATGTCTGCCCTCAATTCTAAAACTAGAATTGAGATGATTTAATAGATATCACCTGTTGAATTTAACCGTTTATACAAGGATTGCAAAGCAAATATACAACAGAACTCTCAAGACGTTGAATGTTGCTTCCACTCCTTGTTCCTTGATTCAATATGAATCAAGTCCTTCAATTGTTGTTGATAGACCTCCGATTCCAGCCCCTTTGTTGAATAACCCTCAGTTCTTCAAACCCTCGGCCCGGATGATCTCAACTACAACAAATCGAACCCGAATTCTTCCCTTCAATATCACTGAATCTGCTACTAGACTGATGAAGACTTCCTCTTCTCAATCACCTTCGCTCAGCTGAAAATTGATGAAGCAATTCGTCCCAAAACCCCCAAAATCAAACCTATCTTGGAGGACAAAATCCTAAAGGTTTTATTCAAGAAAAAACCTGTCACAAGGTTCAACCCGAACCGGATTCCCCAATCACGGCTTCGAACCTTATCACCTTTAACGAATCAGAAAGCACCTCAAAAATGGTTGTGTGTAGTTGATGTGTTGTGAGATGTTGAAGATGAAGATGAAGAATCTTGGACACCTATTTCACTTTTTCTGGTTCTTTGAACACTTGAATCAAAAATCAAAATGTTGGTTAATACAAGTAACTTGAAATTCTATTTATAGTAACCAACCAACCAACCCACTTAACAACTTTTCAAACAGAGTGGGAAACATCAGAAAACTGAATTTGCGCACGAACGGTCGACCATAGCAGGACTATGCGTCGACGCATGGCCTGCAGTTTTGGTCAGACTGAAAAATGCTTCAGTATGCGTCGACCATAGGTCGGCGTGCGCTGACCCGTGGTTCATGCGCTGACCCCTACGGTCGACGCAAGCATCTTGTGCGCTGACCCGTGGGAAAAGCGCTGTGTTCATGCGCTGACCCGTGGGGAATGTACTATGTCATGCGCCGACCCTACGGTCGACTCATCCCCTGCAGATCTGCAAAAAATAACATTTTTGTGGTTTTCATGCCTTTTGTCATGACCACACTTTGTCCACATTTCTTCCAAAATTCGATTTTTACGCTCCACAACCCCATTTTGTTGAGGAGTACGTGGAGCGGAGAAGTTATGATCGATACCATGGTTACCACAATATTCTTCAAATAAATGGTTTTCGAACTCACCCCCATGGTCGCTTCTAATTGAAACAATGTTTGTATTTAATTTATTTTGGGAAAGCTTAGCAAACCTTTCAAAGGCGGCGAACGTATCGCTCTTGCTTACTAAAAAGATAGTCCAACAAAATCTAGAAAAATCGTCCACTATTACGAAACCGTAATAATTTCCCCCTAGACTTTTAATCCTAGACGACCCAAATAAGTCCATATGAAGAAGTTCGAGAGGTCTCGTTGTTGAAACAATATTTTGGATTTAAATGAGATCCTCGTTTGCTTCCCTTTTTGACAAGCATCACAAAGGTGATCCTTGGTGAACTTTATTTTGGGGAGACCTAGGACTAGATCTTTTGAGACTATTTTATTTAGTAAGTCAAAGTTAACATGTGCTAAACGCCTATCCCATAACCATGAATCTTCACTCATTATTACAAGGCATTTGTCACTTGTTAACGATACTTCGTTCAAGTCTAACATATAGACATTATTTACTCGCAGGCCATTAAACATACTCTTCTTGTCATCATTATGTACAATTTTGCAACAATCTTTTGAAAATGATACATTGTATCCTTTGTCACATAATTGACTGATGCTAAGTAGATTGTGTTTAAGACCTTTGACAAGCAATACATCAGAAATAGTAGTGGAAGAAGGGTTACCTACACTACCTTTACCAAGTATTGCTCCACGATTTTGTCACCATAGGTTACATATCCTTTCTGCTTAGCCACGAAGTCAATGAAGAGTGATATGTCTCCTGACATATGCCTTGAGCATCCACTGTCGAGAACCCATCTTCTCTCGGTAGTCTCGAGGCATTGTACCTATGGGAATGCAATTAACACGAGAAGGTACCCAATGGCTTATTGAGTCCTGAATGGTGAGTAACGAAATGGTTGCATTTGGGAAGCCATTGATAAATGCCTTTAGGAACTAAAAATCTTCTAAACCTGCATTTAGCAATGGAGTGGCCTTTCTTGCAACAATAAAGACAAGAGAAATTTACATTTTGATTGCCTTTGCTATCTTCATCCTTTATAACATATTTATATTTTTGATATGGATTAACCATACTTTTTCGAAAGTTTGATTTATCGATTGCAAAGGTAATCTTGGGATCAAGAGCCTTGTCATGTTTGGCCTTTAGGTTTCTTACTTCACCTTGCCAAATATAACAAGTATCACACCCAAAGTTCATCATTCTACTTCTAAGGTCCTCACAACCTGCTTTTGTGCTTTCTACTATAGAAGCCTTAAGTGCCTCAAGTTTCCTTTCGGATTCTCGAATTTTTTGTTCCAAATGAGTAAAAATTTTGTTGTTTGAGGCAAGCCTTTTAAAGGCCTCTTTAGCTTCACAGTGTAAAGTATCAAATGCAGCTTGTAATTCATGATGAGACATACTAGAGGATTTTTCATATTTAGCATGTCGTACCTGTTTCTTTTTGTTCTTTTGATGAGCAGAGAGACATAGGTTTGCATTTTCATCTTCATCACTAGAACTTTCATCATCGGAGGAGTCGCTATCGCTTTCCCAAGCTATGTATGCTCTCCTTGGCTTTGATGTTTTCTTGTGTGATTTGTATGATTCCTTTTCCTTTGTCTTCTTATTCATCGGACAGTCCGGTTTGTAATGACCGGGCTTTCCACACGTATAGCACGACCCTCTAGTCATTTTACCTTTTGAGTCATCATTTTTAGAGTACCTAGATTGTTTCCGGAAGTTTACCAAGTTCTTCTCGGAATGTTGGATGCCGTTCTTTCTCACGTAACGATTGTAACGTTTAACGAACAACCCCATATCTTTGCTCTTGTCCTCTTCTTCTTCGTCGCTCGAGGAATAATCACTTTGCTCTTTTGCTTGAGACTTTGAGGAGGATGTCTTTAGAGCTATCGAGTACTTGTTCGTGCTCTTGTAGTTTGCCAAATAATGTTGTCAAGCCTAATATGGTAAGATCATTTGCTTCTTTGATGGCGGTCACTTTCGGCTGCCATTCCCTGTTAAGACATCTCAAGATCTTATTAGTAGCAACATCATTGGAAATAGGCCTACCTAATGAGTGTAATCGATTGATGAGATGAGTAAATCTCTTTTGCATGTCAACAATGGTTTCCCCTTGCTCCATGAAAAAGAGATCAAACTCTTGTGTTAGTGTGTTGATTCTTGCCAACTTAACATCGTTCGTCCCCTCATGGGCGATTTGTAGTGAATCCCACATGGCCTTAGCAGTAGGACAATGGGATACACGATAATATTCATCTACACCTAGTGAGGAGATTAGGATATTTTTGGCTTTCCAATCGTAATTGTATTTTCTTTCATCATCATCAGTCCATTGTGCTTCGGGCTTTGGCACTAATTCATCATTCTCATTGATCATGGTTATTTCAATTGGACCATTGAGAATGACGTTTCATATTTTTCTATCTATGGAATTTATGTGCACCTGCATACAGTCTTTCCAATAACTATAATTTTCACCATTGAAAACGGGAGCTCTATTATAAGCCCCTTTAGGTTCGTTAGCCATTTTCTATCAAAGTTATATTTTGAAGCACGGAGTGAACCAGAGCTCCTGATACCACTTGTTAGACTATGGCACGGATCTAGAAGGGGGGGGGGTTGAATAGATCCCAATTAAAAAATAAGTCGGCACTACCAATTAAAAATTGGTTTGAAAAATTGTTTTAAGTGCGGAAGCGGCCGAGGAAAATATAGTCTAAAACGAACTGTTATTGGAAAACCGGATATGCGTCAAGGCTATGGATTAGTGATAATGTGGAATGAGAATCACTACACTAGTCACTCTATCAAAGATTTGTTTCACTAACTAGGATTCCTAGTTCCAATGATTCAAGGAGCAAACCAAAAACTAGGTACACAACTAAGATAATTTTGGTTTGGGCAAATTATCAAACACTTGGTGTGTAAAACACTCCAAGTGATATTTATGTTGAGTAAGTGATTCCAATTACTCTAGTACACTATACTATTGTACTTTGGATTTAAAAACAGAGTTCTAACCTCTTACTCAATTAATATCAAAGTTTGATAAAAGTGCTTATACAAAAATCACTTAATTTTTAAGCTAAAATGAATATGCAGAAAATTAGAGAAGACAAAGATTTGATGAGGCAGTTCCCCCGCCGTCCTCGCTTCGGGGTATGTCTGCCCTCAATTCTAAAACTAGAATTGAGATGATTTAATAGATATCACCTGTTGAATTTAACCGTTTATACAAGGATTGCAAAGCAAATATACAACAGAACTCTCAAGACGTTGAATGTTGCTTCCACTTCTTGTTCCTTGATTCAATATGAATCAAGTCCTTCAATTGTTGTTGATAGACCTCCGATTCCAGCCCCTTTGTTGAATAACCCTCAGTTCTTCAAACCCTCGGCCCGGATGATCTCAACTACAACAAATCGAACCCGAATTCTTCCCTTCAATATCACTGAATCTGCTACTAGACTGATGAAGACTTCCTCTTCTCAATCACCTTCGCTCAGCTGAAAATTGATGAAGCAATTCGTCCCCAAACCCCCAAAATCAAACCTATCTTGGAGGACAAAATCCTAAAGGTTTTATTCAAGAAAAAACCTGTCACAAGGTTCAACCCGAACCGGATTCCCCAATCACGGCTTCGAACCTTATCACCTTTAACGAATCAAAAAGCACCTCAAAAATGGTTGTGTGTAGTTGATGTGTTGTGAGATGTTGAAGATGAAGATGAAGAATCTTGGACACCTATTTCACTTTTTCTGGTTCTTTGAACACTTGAATCAAAAATCAAAATGTTGGTTAATACAAGTAACTTGAAATTCTATTTATAGTAACCAACCAACCAACCCACTTAACAACTTTTCAAACAGAGTGGGAAACATCAGAAAACTGAATTTGCGCACGAACGGTCGACCATAGCAGGACTATGCGTCGACGCATGGCCTGCAGTTTTGGTCAGACTGAAAAATGCTTCAGTATGCGTCGACCATAGGTCGGCGTGCGCTGACCCGTGGTTCATGCGCTGACCCCTACGGTCGACGCAAGCATCTTGTGCGCTGACCCGTGGGAAAAGCGCTGTGTTCATGCGCTGACCCGTGGGGAATGTACTATGTCATGCGCCGACCCTACGGTCGACTCATCCCCTGCAGATCTGCAAAAAATAACATTTTTGTGGTTTTCATGCCTTTTGTCATGACCACACTTTGTCCACATATGTTGTACAAAATATAACAATACAGATGAGCAATGAAAAGGATATGATAGGTGATACGTTGCATTTGTTTTGTAGAGGTGGAATCGACATTGCCAATTCATCCATGGTGGTCATTCGTCATCATCGAAACCTATGATTGTATGTTGTATGACAGTTTGCCCTTACACATCATCCATTGCAAAACATTATAGGTCATTTTGACTGAAACCCTAATTTTGGGTCAACTTCCCAAGGACATAACTCCTTCATTTTTCATTATTTTTAGGTGAGATTAAGTGAATTGGAAATATTAAGATGTCTAATTCAAATTTTATGTTGAGCAAAATTTCAAAATCTCAAAAGAAATACATGTGATAATGCAAAACATTATAGGTCACTTTGGACCAAATGCATTGAAATGTGAAAAAGTCCAACTTCAAGTGCCCATAATTTCTTCATCAAAAATCCAAATGATGCAAAATGTAAGTCCAAATTGATTTCCTTGAAAAGTTCTACAACTTTCATGTTGAAGATTTTGTCATTTGGAGCTTGCATCATTGAGACAGAAGGGCTTGAACTTTGGCCAATTTTGAAAATCTCACATATGCATGTTTTGCACCCTACACTTCAAGTTCAATTTTCATTAATTTCCAAGGCCCAAATGGAGTTTTGATCAACATAACATTTGTTCCTTATGCAATAAGTTTTCCAACCATTACTCATAAGGTTGCATTTCAAGTATGGACATGGCATTTTCGAAGACTTAAATGTAATAGTACATTTTTGGAAAATCATTTCAATTGCCATGCATGAGCTAATACAGTCCAATTTGCACGTCCATTTTGCTTTCATCATGCATTAGCTTCCAATTCCAAGTGGAATTGGGCCTTCCATGCGCCTGTATAGGCCCATGCATGGAGGCCCTTTCCATTCATGCAAGCTTTGGTTCATGCATTCAACATTACTTCTCCTATAAATACTATGCCTTGGCTTCATAATTTCTCACTCTTAAGGCGCCCCAATTGCTGCTGAATTGAAATCCTAGCCATCACTAAAGGAACTAATCCATTTTTCTTCAAATTTTGCAGATCTGAATTTTGATTTCATTGATCAATTTTCAGATCTCAAAGTTCCTAAACCTTCTCTCCTTGATCCATAGTTTCTACTGTAAGCAAAAGCATCCAAGGATTGTGACTCAAAGCCTTGCAATTCAAAGGTTTACTTCAATTGTTATTTGCTTCGAATCAGCCTGTATAATGCTCTATTTTCATTGTTGTTGTGTGATCTGAAGTCCTATGCATATAGGCAACATTGCTATGCTTTTAATTTTTGAATATCATGAAGTTCATATGAACACCGCAGAATTTCCACTTCTGATTTCTCTCAATATAGAGATCTAGAATGGAATTTAGTGGTACAGGGGTGATGTATATCACCTCAGCTCTCGATTGATGCCTGGATCGTGCCATTTGGTTACCATTTTTATTTCTGCAACTTTGAGCATGGCCGGAAGTTGGCCGGAGAAGACGGTGGTGTTGGCCACCGTCTGGTCTCCAGATTCAATCAGGAGAGTCCATCTCTATTTCCAGATTGAATCTCATGCATCCAATGTTATGACTTCTTTAATGGCTCAGTGTGATGCGTTTGACTCGCGTGTATCGTGAGCGTGCGCTTCTTGGCCGTGTGATGATCCACATCAATTAATGAGAGATCATCCAATGGCTCACGCTTTTTCCCTTTTTCTATTTTCTGATTTCATTTTCCTTTTATTTTTTTAATTCCATTTCATTTTAAAAATTCATATCTCTCTTATTATTGGTCCAAAAATTATGGGACCAATTTCATTCTTCTCCTTTTAATTTCTACTTTCTAAAAATGATTTTTAATATTTTTTTATTTTATCATTTGATATTTTTTAGTAATTTTCTCTTTTCTAGTTATTTTTAATTCATTTAAAATAGTTTTTGATATCTAAAAATGCAAAAATATTTTTCCAACCTCTTTGAATGATGATAGATCTATGAAAAATATTCTCATCAATTTATTAATTGATTTGAGATTCATTTGAGATTTTAGTTCAATTAGGTTATTTTTATGCATTTTTAATTGATTTAAAATAGTTTCTGACTTTTAAAAATGCTGAAACTTTTTGTCAAACTTTGTTCGACCTTGTTGAACTTGTGATAATTCACTTGGACTTTTCAAAGTTGATTTGAAGTGAGTTTGAAGTTTGATCTTTCTTTATTATTTTAATTCAAGTTTTATTTTAATATTAAAAAATGCCAAAAATATTTTATTTGTTTCTTGATTTCCAATCCTCATTTTGCTTCTATTTTCTATTGTTTGACCTTGATCCTCTCTATATTTGGTCATGGTTTGTTGATTATCTTGTTTCATTTCAATTAATGCACTTTAATTCTTCATCATCTTCTTCTCCTTTCTTTTTCTTTTTGATCAATGAGTTAAAGATTGGTGGTTAGCATTGATACATGGAGGTTTAATCTTCCTTGATTCAAATCTAATTCATCTTGATCATGGATCAAGTGAATGACTTTGCATTAAGGATAGGTTGCTTCCTAAATCATGCAAAGAACCTAAATCAATACAAGATCATTTCTCATCTTCTTTTTGGCATGGCAAGTTGTTGGACTTTGATTCACTAATCAAGACCTCTAACTTGTGTTATTGCTTACATTATTATTGACCGGCCTCAGATAGTTGTAACTTCTACATAAGTCCAATTACGTTTGCTTAACATAGCGCTAAATTGCCTTATGGCACACTTACTTTAACATTAACCATTAACCATTAACATTTACTTCTTGCACTTTACATTTATGCAATTTACTATTCTTGTACATATTATTCATTTGCTTTTACTCTTTGCTCACTTGAGCACATGTTTATGTTAATGCAATTTGCCTTTTGCTCACTTGAGCACATAACTGTGTATATATTATTGTGCTTGTGTTTTGTTTTGATTGTTGTGGACCAAATGCAAAGAAATGGACAAATGGACTTAGTTTCTAGGACATTCCCTATGCAAGATTGGAGTAAAAGGACCTCAATGTTGAAGATGGATTAGAAGGACCAATTCTCTAAACTCACTCTTGTCCATTCTTGATTTACTTCATAGAACTCTTTGATGTGTGTATGCTTTTGTGCTATGGGATCCTATGTGAGTCAAATTGAAGAACCATTGCCATGTTCATCCCAAGTGAAAGATACAAGAGCCATTGGGGATCTTCTAAGAGCTTGTTTGATTATGTTGATTGCTTGAGCTTACACTTATTTTGCTTGCATATTCCAAAGGATGGGATCTACTTGGATCATCAATATGATCTCAAGAGAGGAACTCTATTTGTGGTCTTGTTTCTTATCCCTCATCTCTTGTATGATTAGGACTTTAGCCATTCTTCTTCTTCCCTCCACTCTAACCCAAGCCAAAAATTTTGTGCAAACATTAACATTTGTTTTCAAACATTAGAAACCTAAGCCTTATGCTTTTGATTTTCAAACTTTATTTTCATAACACTTATTTTGAATTGAACTTTTAAATCAACTTTGACCATATTTTGTAAATACTTTTCATTGGTAAATATAACTCATTCAAATGTTTTTCTGGTTTCAATGGCCACTTCTTATCAAAACTTTTCATAACCTTTAGCTATTAGGTTTGAGTTATCCTTGAGGTAGATGTAATACTCACCTATATCCTTAGTGATGGACAATGAGTCTTCCATGCTTATTATAGAGTTAACCCCTCACTAGCATGTTGAAGCTATCCTCACATGGTGGATTTGTGGTTTTTAGGTTGAGTTTTCTCCATTGGATAACAAAAGATCTTAAGGCTTTTGGACCAATCAATTCACCAACTCATTTTTGAGATTTTTACCCCGAACTACGAGGTTTTGATCCTAATCTTTTTTAAGATGGTACGTAGGCAATGGGTTTATCCATCCAAACACAAATTGTAATTAACTTATATATTCTCCTCTCATCTCTTCAATCATGTTTGCACAAACAAATTTTCACAAGATACCAACCTTACAACAAGTGTGAAAAGGGCTCCCTAGGAGTACCTAGGATGTTTTGGGTGCTTAAAACCTTCCCATTGCATAACCAACCCCCTTACCCCGATCTCTGACATTTTTACTAGTTTTTGATTCGATAAAACTTTTAGGTTTTTGTTCGCTTTCTAACCATTCCTTTGGATAAATAGAAGTGCGGTGGGGACTTGACTTGTATGGTTTACCTTGGATTTAGTCAATATCTCTAATGGTAATGAATACCCCGCTACAGAAAAGTGGCGACTCTGCTGGGGAGTGTTTGCCTAGTGGATTTTGCCTACTTTTCATAGTTGTTGTATTGTTGTGTATATTATCTTGTGACATATTTTTTGTGCAATTTGGGATTACTGTATTGTATCTAATGATTGAATTGCTTGAATTTTAATTCCTTGTATGCTTGGTGATATTTGTGAGATGAGTTCTATACCCGAACTTAAGTGCACTTAGGATAGGAGAATGGCATAGTCTTGTTGACTTGTGTGGAGTTATTCCTTAGCAAGTTGACTTGCAAGTCCATTCACTTAGTGGAGGTCATGTTGGGATCAATAATGTCACACAAGTAGTTGTGGTTAGACATTACTCTTTCCAATATAGACCTTAGAATCCAAGGACCTTAGTTTACCAAACCCATCTTGGCCTATTCTTAGGACGTAGTGTGAAAGTCGTTCAAGTGTAAGATTTGATACGATTGTTACGCGATACTACACTCATAAGAGTCTCTCTTGAGAATATTTTTGGAAAATGAGTAGTCGTTTATCCGATAATATCCGAAAGATGGGATGATGACTATGGGAACCTCTTGTAGAACATGTTTGGCAGGTTTAAACCCTAGTACACTCCCTTTGGGTGGTTCTTAACCGAGACTCCATGCTCGTGACTTGCAACAAACCCTTGATTCATGGTTGATGCGTTCCTGTATCCTTAATATCAATGGAACTTGGGTGTTGATAAGGTGTAAACCATAATCCACCAAAATGGATGATTGATATTAAGGATGACATGATCCATCCCATGGCCTTTGTTTGGTGTGCTTTGCTTGATCCTTGAGTGTGATTGTTGCATCCATGCATTCATGCACATCCATATCATCAACAATGAGAAAGTTTTCAAGGAACTTAAGAGGTCTATTTGCAAATTTTCAGACATGGATAAGCAAAGAAGGAATACCAAGAAGTACAGTTTCAGACAACCCGACTTGAAAGAGCTAAGGAATTTGACATCCTATGTATTAGATCCCTTGGGTTTCAAGGCTCGTTATCGGAAGCTTCTATCTGTTTTGACTACTCAGGTGGACGAAGGATTGATGAGTGTATTGGTGCAGTTCTATGATCCCTTGTACCGTTGCTTCACATTTCCGGATTTTCAGCTTTTGCCCACGCTTGAGGAGTATGCCTACCTTGTGGGTATACCTAATCTAGACCAGTTGCCGTTCAGTGGCTTAGAGAGTGTTCCTACTTCTCAAGAGATAGCTGATATGTTGCATATAGATGAATGTCTAGTTGGTGCTCATATGACCACCAAAGGTGGAATTCAAGGTCTCCCTTCTGAGTTCCTCATTGCTCAAGCTACTATGTATGGGAAGGCCATGAGTGAGGACGCCTTTGAGGCCATATTTGTACTTCTCATCTATGGGCTAGTGTTATTCCCCAACATCGACAAGTTTGTGGATGTGAATATATTAGGATCTTCTCTACTCTTAATCCCGTTCCGACTCTGTTGGGTGACACTTACTTTTCTTTGCATATGAGAAATGCAAAGGGTGGTGGTACCATTGTGTGCTGTTTATTTCGCACTTGCCACAAACGATCGCCTTCAAGGAGAACAAAGGATGTCTACGGTGGTCCACGAGACTTATGTCTCTCACTAATGATGATATCTTTTGGTACAACCGTGTATATGATGGTGTGCAGATTATCGATTCTTGTGGTGAATTCTCCAATGTGCCTCTTCTTGGTACATATGGTGGGATTAACTACAACCTTATTTTGGCACGTCGTCAGCTTGGGTTCCCCCCTAAAGGATAAACCTAATAACATTCTGTTAGAGGGTGTGTTCTTTTAGGAGGGTAAAGATCCCCAAGGCTTGAAGGGCAGGATGGTCCGCGCTTGGCACAAGATCCATAGGAAGGGAAGGAAGGAGCTGGGTCCGAAGAACTGTATAGCTTTGGAGCCCTATACCTATTGGGTTAGGAGGAGAGCTTCCGAGTACCTCATGCCTTATGAGTATCCAAGATCTACGTCTTTGGTTGTGGCTGGGCCTTCAACCCTCCCTAACCAAGGAGTAGAGGAGTTGAGAGACGAAGACCGTTCACGTGCTTGGATCCGTGAACGAGAGGAGTTGCTTCAGCAGATCAGGGAGAAGGATGCTTTGATAGAGTTCCTTGAGCATCAGGTGATTGATGAACCTGATGATGCATTGACTTCTCTACTTCCTCAGTCTTCCAAGTTTTGGAAAAGGAAGTATGATCGACTCGCCAAAGAGAAGGCAGACATGAAGGCAGCCTATGAGAGGGAGGTGAAGAGGCTTTGTGCAGCTTATCTTCTAGTCTCCAGAGCTTTAGATGATTGTTTCTAGGGTTCCATAGGATGTTCATTTTCCTTCTCTCTTGTATTGTATTTGGTCACCAAAACTGTACTTCTTTGGTGTAAAAATATTTCCGAATATTATTGATATGATATTTCCATATGTGATAAATGATTAATAGTTCAAATATTTGCAAATAGGACTCTAAAGTTCCTCTGATATAAAAATTAAATCATATGCATTGCAGGCATCATGTGCATAAGCAGGTTTTGTTCCAGGCTTCTTGTTCTATGGTCTAACTCTATGTTCTTCATTTATTTTGAAGACAAGCTGACTCACTGGTACTACACCCGAGCCAACGCATCAAGACTGATGGATCATTTGGAACAAGAGAACCGTGAACTTAAGGAGGAAGTAGCCAGATTGACTGCCCTGATGGAGTCATTCATGGCTGCCCAAAGCCAGTCGTCTCCGACACCTTCAACTCCTCCCCAGAGGACAGTCATCTCTGAGATTGCCTCTTCGACCATGCCTGCGGCCAGCGCCCACTTTGCACCAACAACTATGCCAGCCGGGTTTCCTTGGGGGATGCCTCCCAACTTCATACCTGAGGGTCCTGCACCCACCTTTGCTTCTCTGCCGACATCCAGCCTGGTCCTTACCGTTCCTCCTCCTGCCGTGCATACTATGCCCAGAGTAGGCGACACCATCTATCATTCTGAGCCGTCTGAGGGCCCAGATGTCTATGAAAATATGGATGCTATGAATGATCAATTTCTTGAGCTCCGCAAGGAATTGAAAACTCTCCGAGGAAAAGACCTTTTCGGCAAATCTACTGCTGAACTCTGTTTGGTCCATAATGTCAGAATCCCTGTAAAGTTCAAGGTACCTGACTTTGAAAAGTACAAGGGAAATACTTGCCCTCTCAGCCACCTGGTTATGTATGCCAGGAAAATGTCGACTCAGACCGATAACGATCAACTTCTCATTCACTATTTCCAGGACAGTTTGTCCGGTGCTGCCCTGAGATGGTATATGGGCTTGGACAGCACGAACATCCGATCCTTCAATGACCTTGGCGAGGCCTTCGTCAAGCAATACAAGTATAACGTGGATATGGCTCCCGATAGGGATCAATTGAGGGCCATGTCCCAGAAGGATAAGGAAACTTTTAAAGAGTACGCCCAGAGGTGGCGAGAGTTAGCAGCACAGATTGTGCCCCCGCTGGAGGAGAAGGAAATGACCAAGATCTTTATGAAGACCTTGAGTTCTTTTTACTATGAGCGGATGATTGCCAGTTCTCCTTCTGATTTCACCGAGATGGTGAACATGGGGATGCGTCTGGAAGAGGGAGTCAGGGAATGGCGCCTGACCAGAGAAGAAGGCTCTTCTGCCAAACATATGGGACGTTTGGAAAGAAGAAAGATGGTGAGGCACATGCTGTGACCTCCCATGTTAAACCAAGAAGACCCTCAGTAAGAAGGAAGACCGTGCGGCCTGTCGGTAACCAGCATCAGGTGGCTCACATAACACCTGTTTTTAGAGATAATCAGCAGTATCAACATCACAACAGTAATCAGCAACAACCGCATCCGCAATATTAACAACAACAACACCGCCCTCAACAGCAGGCCTACCAGCCTCGAAACAATAATCAAGCCAGTATAAGCTATGAGAGGAAGAGGGTCACCTTCGATCCTATTCCCATGACCTATGCTGAATTGTATCCCTCTTTGATAGAGAGGAAATTGATTACTCCACGAGACCCACCGGCTATACCTACCAACCCTCAGTGGTGGTATAAGCCCGAGCTACATTGTGTTTATCATTCCGGTGCCCCCGGACATGACGTGGAAAACTGTTACCCACTAAAGACCAAGGTTCAAAACCTTGTGAGATGTGGTATTCTGTGTTTCGAGGACGTAGGTCCTAATGTGAAGAAGAACCCATTGCCCGAGCATGGGAAATCCTCCATCAACATGGTCCAGGGCTGTCCTGGCAAATACAAAGTCAAATATGTCAGCCATATTCGACAATCTCTGGTCGAGATGTATAGACTGCTATGTGAGTACAGTCATTACGAGCACGACCATGACAGATGCCGAGTTTGCACTGTCAATCAAAGAGGATGTCGCCAAGTCCGCAAAGACATTCAAGAAATGCTGGATGAAAGAGTCATTGAGATACTTCAGAATCGGAATGTTGATGAAGATAATGATGCATTGAATGTAATATCTCCGGTATTTCGGATCCCTGAGCCTGTTATTATCAAGTATGATGGTAGCAAGCAAAAGGCTTCTCCTTCTTTGATCATCAAATCGGCTGGCCATGTGCCATACTCTTCTGAGAAAGCGGTTCCCTATCGCTACAATGTTGTGGCATTGGAGGATGGGAATGAGGTGCCTCTGCCCTCTACATCTGTTGTTAATATTGTCGACGTCAGCGGCCTGACCCGTAGCGGTCATGTCTTCTCGGCTCCGCTGAAACCTTAAGCTGATGTTCGAAGGGCCGATATTGCTGATTATGTTGAACGCCCAGTTAGAAACGCTGTTAATGCACCGAATCCGGCACTTGTTGCCAAACCTACCTCCGTTGTAAAAGCTCTTGTCTCTGTTGGCCAGAATGGCAATGCGAAAGAAGATTGTGATGAGATGTTGAGGCTCATCAAAAGGAGTGAGTACAACGTTGTAGATCAGCTTCTATAGACGCCATCAAAGATCTTTATACTATCCTTGCTGATGAATTCAGAACCACACCGAGAAGCTCTGTAGAAGGTGTTGGATGTGGCGTATGTAGTTCATGACGTCACAATAGAACAATTTGACAGTATTGTTGCAAACATCACTGCTTGTAACAATTTGATTTTTTATGACGCTGATCTCCCCGAGGAGGGAAGAGACCACAATCTGGCATTACACATCTCTATGAGCTGCAAAGATGATGCCATGTCCAATGTGCTGGTGGACACTGGATCATCATTGAATGTGTTGCCAAAGTCCACTCTTGCTAAATTGTCATATTAGGGGCCTCCCATGAGGCAGAGTGGAGTGGTAGTGAAAGCTTTCGATGGGTCCCGTAAAACTGTGATTGGAGAGGTTGAGCTCCCAGTCAAGATTGGACAAAGTGATTTCCAGATCACCTTCCAGGTCATGGATATTCACCCATCGTATAGCTGTCTATTGGGCAGACCATGGATTCACGAGGCAGGCGCCGTGACATCTACCCTACACCAGAAATTAAAGTTTGTCAAAAACAAGAAGCTGGTGGTGGTAGGGGGAGAAAAGGCTCTCCTGGTTAGCCATTTGTCTTCCTTTTCTTAAATAGATGCTGAGGATGAAGTTGGAACGCCGTTCCAAGCTTTATCTATTGCTGAGCCTATTAAGAAAGGAACTTCTTCATTTGCGTCCTATAAAGATGCTAAGTTGGCCATTGAGCATGGTGTAACTACTGGATTGGGGCAAATGATTAAGCTGGAAGACAACAAATCCCGTGCTGGCATAGGGTATTCTTCTGGCATCTTCAATAAGCATGGGTTGTTCAAGAGTGGAGGATTCGTCCACACTGGTCAAGATGAGGAAGCGGCTGCTATTGTGGAAGAGGATGCAGAGGAAGATCCTGGCAACTTTGTCATCCCTGGAGGGGTCTGCAATAATTGGGTTGCTGTTGATATTCCAACAGTTATCCATAGTCAAAGTAATGTTCATTGTGTTTGAAAACCCTCTTCCCATGCCAAAAGGAGGAGTGATGACATTGTTGGCTCATAAATACAATGATATTTTCATTCAATAAATTCATGTTAAATGTTTGTTTTTCCAATTATTTTCCCTTTTCGCTTTTGCATGAAATTGGTGATCATATAAAACCCTAAAAAATAAGAATAAAATCAATCTTTTCATCTGCATAATGATTTGCCTTGTTTGAATTCTAAAATCTTTTATATCCAAAATCATTATGCAGGTTGATCAAACTCATTGAAAATAATGATCCAACACCATCTCCCAATTTTGAATTCCCTGTATTTGAGGCGGAAGAAGATGATGTTGAAGAGATTCCTGACGAGATTACCCGTTTACTTGAGCACGAATAGAAGATCATTCAGTTGCATCTTGAGAATCTGGAAACAGTCAACTTGGGGTCTGAAGATTGTGTGCGAGAAGTAAAGATTGGGGCACTCCTGGAAGAATCTGTTAAGAAGGGGTTGATTGAGTTGCTACGAGAATACGTCGACGTCTTTGCCTGGTCATATGAAGACATGCCTAGTCTGGATACTGATATCGTGCAACATTTCCTCCCTTTGAAGCCTGAGTGTGTGCCTGTGAAGTAGAAACTCAGAAGAACTCATCCTGATATGGCAGTGAAGATCAAAGAAGAAGTTCAGAAGCAAATTGATGTGGGGTTTCTGGTGACTTCTGTAACACCCCGATAAAATAAGATAATTATTTAAATTGAGTTAATAATATATTTATTAATTTAATTAAATAATTGGAATTATTATATTATTGGAATTATTATTATTGGGTTATTATTTTATTGGAATAAAAGTTGGAATGTAGAAAAGGTCCCATTTAGTAAAAAGGCTCATTTTTCACGTGAAAAGGGAAAAGAGGCAGAAAAGTGGAAAAGGGCAAAGAAAGCCAGAGAACAAGGGTTGAAGGAAGGAAAAGCTTGAAGCTCAGAGATTTGCCGGATTAACTCAGGTAAGGGGGGTTTATCATCGTTTAATGGGTATTATGGGATAATATGTACTGGGTAGTGATAAACCATTGATTGATCTCTGAATTGGATGATTATGATGAAATTGTGGAATATTGGATGAACGAATTTGGATTATAATTGAGAGGAATTCGTAGGAATTAGATGTAAAAATATTAGATTTTGTGAAATCGAATAGGGTATGATTTGTGTTAGAGGATATGAACGAATAATGTGAAAAATTGGACCGTGGAAGGTTGAATTGGGTAGATCTCGTAGCAGAGAAAGCCATAGCAGATCTGGAAGTCTGGTTTCTGGTCATACGCGTATGGCACTAGGCAATACGCGTATGAGATGGCATGGTACGCGTATGGCACTAGGCAATACGCGTATGGATGAGGAAGATGATGTTTTGAACGTGTTTTGGTCTCTGTTGGTACGCGTATGGGGATGTGGTACGCGTAGCATACGCGTATGGGATGGTGTTACGCGTATGGGTTTTGGCTGAGGAATGGGCCATACGCGTATGGGGTTAGGCAATACGCGTATGGGCAGGATTGTGGTTTTTCTGTGCTGTCGTTGTGCAGTTTTTGGTTATTCAGCTGAGTAATGTGATTTAGCCGATGTATGATGTATTAGGGATCATTTCCCGTTGTTTTGAGTAGTATAGGTATTAGTAGAGTGTGCTAATACTGTGGTTGTTCTTTGGCATGATCTGATATGCTTATGTGATAAAATACTGATGATGTGTGATGGTATGCATGATGCTGTGAATGTACCAGTTATGTGTGTATTTGTGAATAGACTGTTTTATGGCTTAGAGTGTGAGCATATATCTATTCTTGAATTGTTGTTGATGATGTAGCATTGCTAGGTGATTAGCATGCATGTTGTGGCCTTTATGGTGGTAGCTAATTCCCATGGTGAGGAATTAGTGATGAGTTATTGTGGATTGTTGTTGATGTTTGCATGCTAGGTGATTTAGCGTGCATAGCATAGCCCTTGGGGTGGTAGCTAATTCCCATGGTGAGGAATTAGTGATGTGAGTCACTAGGTCTCAAATGAGTGGGACTAGTGAGCTTGGTAGCCGTACCTGGATTTGGTCGGTGAGGTTGAACTATATGTTCACGAGTAGTCGGTACCGCATGCATGGAGTCTCATTGCATAATATATGTATGTATGGCGTATAATATGAATGGATGCATTCCAATATTATACGTGTGTTTTATGATTGTTTTGAGTTGAGTATGATGATGGTGATGATTATGAGTTGATATTGCCGTTGCATGAATATGTGTAATCTGATTAGGGTGATGATATGTGTTATATTACTTAGCATTACATGATATTTTATAATGCTTATTATATCGATTGAGGAACTCACCCTTACAACTATGTTTTCAGGTAACGAGCAGTGATTGAACAGAAGCTAGTCCTTGGCGTCTAGTGTAGTCCTTAGTGGGTCATGCTCTGGTAGATGTAACATCGGGATGGGATGTTTTGTCTTATTTTTATTGTTGGTTGCTGAATGATCTTACATGTATGAGTTGCATGTTTTTGAATGATCGATTTGATCTCTATCCGCTGCGTATTATGCAAAAATGTCTTATTTAGATTAAATAAATGAGCATGACAGGATATTTTGATGATTGGTGTGAAATGATTGTGTGACACCCTTCAGGGCATAATTACTCTGATTGATATTTTATTATTTTAATTAAATATTTGGGGTATTTTAGAAGGGTGTTACAACTTCTACATATCCTCAATGGGTGGCCAATATTGTGCCCGTGCCTAAGAAAGATGGAAAAGTCAGAATGTGTGTGGACTATAGAGACTTGAATAAAGCTAGTTCGAAAGATGATTTTCCTCTATCTCATATTGATATGTTGGTAGATAATACAACTAAATTCAATGTCTTCTCGTTTATGGACGGATTTTCTGGATATAATCAGATTAAGATGGCACCCGAGGATATGGAGAAGACAACATTCATCACACTTTGGGGAACATTCTGTTATCGAGTGATGCCCTTTGGTTTGAAGAACGCCGGAGCCACGTATCAACGAGCTATGACTACCTTGTTTCATGATATGATGCACAAGGAGATCGAGGTATATGTTGATGATATGATTGCAAAGTCAAGAATGAAAGTTGAACATGTAGAGCACTTGTTGAAGCTTTTTCAACGTTTGAGGAAGTATAAGCTTCGTCTGAATCCTAACAAGTCTATATTTGGAGTCCGTTCCGGCAAGTTATTGGGCTTTATAATCAGCGAGAGAGGTATTGAGGTTGATCCTACAAAGGTCAAAGCAATACAAGAAATGCATGCGCCCAAAACTAAGAAGCAAGTCCGAGGTTTTCTTGGCCGCTTGAATTATATTTCCAGATTCATATCCCACATGACTGCCACATGTGCGCCGATATTCAAGCTTCTGCAGAAAGATCAGTCTCATGATTGGACCGAGGATTGCCAAAAAGCCTTTGACAGTATTAAAGAGTATTTGTCTGAGCCTCCGATTCTGTCTCCACCCGTGGAAGGGAGACCGTTGATTATGTATCTGACAGTTCTTGAAGACTCAATGGGTTGTGTCCTTGGACAGCAAGACGAATCAGGGAAGAAAGAACATGCTATCTACTACCTGAGTAAGAAGTTCACTGAGTGTGAGTCTCGATACTCGATGCTTGAGAAAACATGTTATGCTTTGGCTTGGGCTGCTAAGCGCTTACGCCAGTATATGTTGAATCATACGACTTGGTTGATATCTCAGATGGATCCAATCAAGTATATCTTTGAGAAGCCTACTCTAACTGGGAGGATTGCCCGTTGGCAGATGTTAATGTCTGAGTATGATATCGAGTATCGAGCTCAGAAAGCCATAAAAGGTAGTATCTTGACTGACCACTTGGCACATCAACCAATTGAGGATTATCAGTCAGTTCAGTATGACTTTCCAGATGAGGAGATTCTGTATTTGAAAATGAAAGATGTCATGAGCCTACGCTCGGTGAAGGGCCAGAGCCTGGCTCCCGATGGAGCATGGTGTTTGATGGCGCTGTAAATCAATATGGAAATGGTATTGGGGTAGTGATTATTACTCCTCAGGGCACACATTTTCCTTTTACAGCAAGGCTAACTTTCAAATGCACGAATAATATGGCTGAGTATGAGGCCTGTATTATGGGATTGGAAGAATATATTGATCTTAGAATCAAACATCTTGATGTTTATGGTGATTCGGCCCTTGTTGTTAATCAGATTAAAGGTGGGTGGGAGACGAATCAGCCTGGCCTCATCCCATATAGAGATTATGCGAGGAGGATTTCAACATTCTTTACTGAAGTTGACTTCCATCATATTCCTCGAGATGAGAATCGGATGGCAGACGCTCTTGCTACACTTGCTTCAACGATTGTGGTTAGACTTTGGAATGAGGTTCCCAATATCACTATGATGCGCTTGGACAGACCAGCTCATGTATTTGCAGTAGAGGAGATGCAAGATGATAAGACATGGTATTATGATATCAAGTGCTTTCTTCAGAGCCAGATTTACCCGCCTGGGGCATCTGTGAAATATAGAAAGACTTTGAGGAGATTATCAGGAAGTTTTTACCTCAATGGCGAAGTACTTTATAAGAGAAACTTTGACATGGTTCTACTCAGATGCGTGGATAGACACGAAGCAGACCTGTTAATGACTGAGGTCCATGAGGGTTTGTTTGGTACTCATTCCAATGGACATGCCATGGCTAGAAAGATGTTGAGAGCAGGCTACTATTGGCTGACAATGGAGTCTGACTGCTGCAAATATGTGAAGAAATGCCATAAGTGTCAGATTTACGCGGATAAGATTCATATTCCCCCGACACTTCTGAATGTGATTTCATCACCATGGCCTTTCTCCATGTGGGGAATTGACATGATTGACCTGATAGAGCCGAAAGCGTCCAACGGTCATAAATTTATTCTCGTAGCAATTGATTACTTCACCAAGTGGGTTGAAGCGGCGTCATATGAAAATATGACTAGGCATGTAGTTGTGAACTTTATCAAGAATCAACTCATATGCCGTTATGGTGTGCCGGATAAGATCATTACTGACAATGGATCTAACTTGAACAACAAGATGATGAAAGAGATGTGTAGTGAGTTCAAGATTGCACATCATAATTCTTCTCCTTATAGACCCAAGATGAATGGGGCTGTTGAAGATGCTAATAAGAATATCAAGAAGATTGTCCAGAAGATGGTTGTTACATACAAAGATTGGCATGAGATGCTGCCATTTTCCTTGCATGGGTATGTACATCTGTCCGCACTTCAACAGGGGCAACCCCTTTCTCTCTTGTTTACGGAATGGAGGTTATGCTCCCAGTAGAGGTGGAGATCCCATCAATGAGAGTCTTGATGGAAGCCAAGTTGACTGATGCTGAATGGGTTCAGAGTCGTTATGACCAATTGAATTTAATAGAAGAGAAGAGATTGACTGCCATGTGCCATGGTCAGTTATATCAGCAAAGGATGAAGAAAGCCTTTGATAAGAAGGTCAAGCCTCGTGTGTTCCAAGAAGGTGACCTCATGCTCAAGAAAGTCTTGTCTTTCGCGCCCGATTCCAGGGGCAAGTGGACTCCAAACTATGAAGGTCCATATGTTGTTAAGAGAGCCTTTTCAGGCGGTGCTTTGATACTTACAACTATGGATGGGGAAGATTTCACTCGTCCTGTGAATTCAGATGCAGTCAAGAAATACTTCGCCTAAAATAAAAACAAAATAGCTTGCTAAGTTGAAAACCCGAAAGGGAGGCTTAGGAAAAAATGAGCGTCTCGGTGGATTGAAAACCCGAAAGGGCGATCCAGGCAAAAGTTAGAGACATAAAAAAATTAATATGTATCCTGCTAGATTGAGCACCCCACCCTGGGGAAATCTAGGCAAAATTAGGGATTTGGCAAGTAACTGCATCCTGACAAGACTTTGTTCTACAAGCCGTCATTTGTCAGAGATTCTCGCTCAGTCATCGTCAACTGAAGCTTCAAATACATTGGATTCAGAGTTGGTGGAGAAATGGTCTTTATGTTCAATGTAGCCCTTTTCCAATATATATCACCAATTTCAAATTTGTAAAGATCTATGGAGTCTCGCCATTTGTAGACTACCATCCCATCAAATAAATTTGAGCCTTTATCCAATTCTTTGCACTCTTATTTGTTTCTGTTCAACAAATGTTTTGCATGTTTTAATTGAGAAATGTCATTGTTTTAAATAAATAATTTTTTCATAAGTTATTTTAAACAAAGTGAACATTCACAATGACAAAAGGATACTTGGGATGTCTTCAGTGCTCTCCCAAAGATGGTATGATTCCCAACAGGGTAAGACATTTGTTCATATTCCCAGCATGACTGTATCCCTTTCCTTCAGAGCCTGTTTGTGTTTTCCTCCCGGGCAGAGTGGTTGATGAAGAGGTTTATCTTTCCTTCAGCGGAGTAATGATCCTTCCTCCTCAGCGTATGTGATTTCATCAGTAGTACAATATATGGCGGTGACCCTGGAGGCTTCTATTTGGTGGTTGTTCCCCATAGAGTTCCATCCTCCCCTCTGATAATTTCCCCAGTGAGTTGCTTCTACGGCGGATCTTATCTGTGTGTTGATCCTGTCCCTAATTGGAGTGGCTGATGCTCATTCCCCTGCAGAGATCTTTGTTTCCTGGTATCTCTTGCCCCCCCATCAGATTGGATGTTCTCCAGTGGGCCTGGCTTTCTCTCTCGAGATGTAGTACCGGATGTTTGTTCATTGATCGTTGGACCTGTTTGTGTTAGATATGTCTGTTTTGTTAGCATTCATCATACATAAACCACACATATATGCATATAATTTTGACATTCAAATATTCATGTTGCATTATTTGCCATAAATACCTTTGTTTGTTGTCCCCTGCTATTCGGTGATACGTATTTCACCAAGCGGATGTTTGTGTCTGATCTCCCCATGAAGAGTCAGCCCCATAAGCAGAAAGTGTTTATCCTTCCTTCCATATTCCCCACTGAGTTATGTCCTCGTGGATGATGGTTGTTTCTGTTTCCTCCCAACACATATATTGGGATGGAGTTCCCCCCTGAGTTATATCCTCATAAGGATAAGTCTTGTTTCATCGCACCTCTCTAGTTCATTCCTAGAGTTGGCTTCTTGAGATTATCCTTGCACTTCCCCGTTAGTTTAGATGAATGATTGCTCGGTAACCAGTAATTGTCCATCTTTTCCCCGGCGGAGTCTATGGTTTTCTACCCTTATACCGGTAGTTGTAAACCCTATTTTATCCCCTTGCACAGTTAACTTTATTTTTGTTCATCCTAAACGATGACGGTTACTCTTCCGTGGTTTTCTACCCAGTATCCGGTAGATGTAATCCCCTCCTGGTTGGTTATCTTTATCCAATATTCGGTACTGATAATCCTTCACCTTTTGAGTGTATCTCCCAGTAACCGGTGATATATCTCCCGGATCATTGCCTTTGTCAATGTATCCCTAGCAGGTCATCTTTCATTTGCCTTTTGTCAGTAATGATTGTTTCCTCCTTTGATTGGTCATCATTTTATACCTAGTATTTGGTATCCCGATGCCCTTTTTCTTTCGGTCGATTTATCCTTTATTAACCCAGTAACCGGTTGTGGATAATCTTCCATGCGAGTATGTTATCTACGTTCCGACGGTAATAGATAATATATCTCATGCGCTCTTTGGTCGAAGTCTTTTGCTCTTCCCCAGTCGAGTAAGATTCGTATCCCCTTTTGCAGAGTCGAATGCCCATCCTGTAATCGAGTTTGCTTTTAGCCCTCCTTTTGGATGATGAGTGTTTTGGAAATATTCCCCAATTCACGCTTGGTCGGTCACCTATTATATGCCCAGTAACCAGTATCTCTGGTGTTCCTTCCCTTCTGCTTCCTATTATGACTTTTTGTCCCCTGTGAAGTCAGATTTCCCTAGTCGAAATATACCTTTTTAGGTCTTCCTCAGATGATTTCGGATGTTTGATATCTCTCACCCTCATACCGGTCTTAGATATTCATTCTCCCTGAGCGTGTTGTTCTCTCACCCTTATACCGGTGTCGCGATCACATGTCTCCTAGAGCTTATTACCCAGTAACCGGTAATACCTCATCCTGTTTTTTTCCTCAGATGAGTCCTATTTGGGCATTTCTCAGTGAAGTCCCTCAATGGATCTCTCCCCATCTGAGTCCGGATTTTCATCCGAAGTATCCTTTGTGGGTAGTTTTGCTGTATTGGCATATTCCCCAATACATGCACCTTTGAGTCAGCTCGAGTCTTTCCATTGATTTATTTTCATGGAATTCCTCTCCTGTCTCTCAGCAAGTTCTAAGTCGTGACCTGCTCACGCATTTTCTTCCCTCTCTTATCCCCATTATAGTCCCCAGAGTCTCTGTACCATCGAGTGTATTACTCATATGGATTGTCAGTTTCTCCGAATTTCTTTTTCCTTTGTGGACATATATCCCCATAGAGTATTGACTTTTGCATACATACATTTACATCATGAGGTCTCTTAGGGACCAAAATTCGTCTCCTTGTTATTATTTAAGCCCATTCTACCTTGTCGAGACGAAAATTTTAACCTTCACTTCTCCGGCTAGAATGACCTTAAATAGGGGTATCTGTAAGACCCTAATTTTGACCCTAAGATCCCTCATGGCATCATAACATTGCATTTACATTGCCTCAAGGATCATAAGTATCTTGGCTCCTTACCTTTGGGTGGGATCTTTTGAGAGTTAGTTTGAGATCACCAATTATACTTGAATTGTATATTATTGCTTTTCTCATTTTATTTTACTAACCAAAAGCACAAAAATATGTCACTAACATCTCTTGTTTGTAGCTTAAGCAGTCACAAGGTCTAAAGCTTCTAGGAGATCCTATGTGCATTGATATGGCCAAGAAAAGATGAAAGCAAGCATGGAAATGGTTCCCAAAAGCTCTCATCCATCAAATATGCCTCCCAAGCATCTCAATTCATCATTTTGATCAAAGCAAATCAAAGGGTTTGAGGTTTGTTTCCCAAGGAAACCCTAATCCAACTATTCATCAACTGTGCCTTGCTCATGAAGCAACCTCAACCCATGGTCAAATAAAATCAAGGGAAGTTATTTAATTCATCATTTTATGCATATTTGAACTTATTTGAGTGTCCTCAATCATCAATTCATCAAGATATGAGGTTTGGACTTGAGAAGTTGATCAGTCAATTCATCTGACTATTTTGAAATACACTGAGACCTAACGTTTTATATGTTTGTCAAATGGAGATGACCCCAAGAGCAAAAATGTTCTTAAGACCCATATGAACAACTTTAATGTTCATCAAAAATTGATTTGATTCTTGGAAGGTCATCATCCATTCCAAAACATTATAGGTCATTTTGATTGAAACCCTAATTTTGGGTCAACTTCCCAAGGACATAACTCCTTCATTTTTCATGATTTTGAGGTTAGATCAAGTGAATTGGAAAGCTTAATATGTCTAATTCAAATGTTATATTGAGAAAAATTTCAAAATCTCGAAAGAAATACATGTGATAATGCAAAACATTATAGGTCACTTTGGACCAAATGCATTGAAATGTGAAAAAGTCCAACTTCAAGTGCCCATAACTTCTTCATAAAAAATCTAAATGATGCAAAATGTAAGTCCAAATTGATTTCCTTGAAAACATCTACAACTTTCATGTTGAAGATTTTGTCATTTGGAGCTTGCATCATTGAGACAGAAGGGCTTGAACTTTGGCCAATTTTGAAAATCTCACATATGCATGTTTTGCACCCTACACTTCAAGTTCAATTTTCATTAATTTCCAAGGCCCAAATGGAGTTTTGATCAACATAACATTTGTTCCTTATGCAATAAGCTTTCCAACCATTACTCATAAGTTTGCATTTCAAGTATGGACATGGCATTTTTGAAGACTTAAATGTAATAGTACATTTTTGGAAAATCATTTCAATTGCCATGCATGAGCTAATACAGTCCAATCTGCACGTCCATTTTGCTTTCATCATGCATTAACTTCCAATTCCAAGTGGAATTGGGCCCTTCATGCACCTGTGCAGGCCCATGCATGGAGGCCCTTTCCATTCATGCAAGCTTTGGTTCATGCATTCAACATTGCTTCTCCTATAAATAATTTGCCTTGGCTTCATAATTTCTCAATCTTAAGGCTCCCCAATTACTGTTGAACTGAAATCCTAGCCATCACTAAAGGAACTAATCCATTTTTCTTCAAATGTTTCAGATCTGAATTTTGATTTCATTGATCAATTTTCAGATCTCAAAGTTCCTAAACCTTCTCTCCTTGATCCATAGTTTCTACTGTAAGAAAAAGCATCCAAGGATTGTGATTCAAAGTCTTGCAATTCAAAGGTTTACTTCAACTGTTATTTGCTTTGAATCAGCCTGTATAGTGCTCTATTTTCATTGTTGTTGTGTGATCTGAAGTCCTCTGCATAGATGCAACATTTCTATGCTTTTAATTTTTGAAAATCATGAAGTTCATATGAACACCACAAAATTTCCACTTCTGATTTCTTTCAATATAGAGATCTAGAATGGAATTGAATGGTACAGGGGTGATGTACATCACCCCAGCTCTCGATTGATGTCTGGATCGTGCCATTTGGTTACCATTTTTATTTCTGCAACTTTGAGCATGGCCGGAAGTTGGCCGGAGAAGACGGTGGCGCTGGCCACCGTCTGGTCTCCAAATTCAATTAGGAGCGTCCATCTCTATTTCGAGATTGAATCTCATGCATCGAATGTTATGACTTCTTTAATGGCTCAGTGTGATGCGTTTGACTCGCGTGTATGGTGAGCGTGCGCTTCTTGGCCGCATGATGATCCACGTCAATTAATGAGAGATCATCTAATGGCTCACGCTTTTTCTCTTTTTCTATTTTCTGATTTCATTTTCCTTTTATTATTTTAATTCTATTTCATTTTAAAAATTCATATCTCTCTCATTATTGGTCCAAAAATTATGGGACCAATTTCATTCTTCTCCTTTTAATTTCTACTTTCTAAAAATGATTTTTAATATTTTTTTATTTTATCATTTGATATTTTTTAGTAATTTTCTCTTTTCTGGTTATTTTTAATTCATTTAAAATAGTTTTTGATATCCAAAAAATACAAAAATACTTTTCCAACCTCTTTGAATGATGATAGATCTATGAAAAATATTCTCATCAATTTATTAATTGATTTGAGATTTATTTGAGATTTTAGTTCAATTAGGTTATTTTTATGCATTTTTAATTGATTTAAAATAGTTTCTGACTTTTAAAAATGCTAAAATTTTTTGTCAAACTTTGTTTGACCTTGTTGAACTTGGGATAATTCACTTGGACTTTTCAAAGTTGATTTGAAGTGAGTTTGAAGTTTGACCTTTCTTTATTATTTTAATTCAAGTTTTATTTTAATATTAAAAAATGCCAAAAATATTTTATTTGTTTCTTGTTTTCAAATCTTCATTTTGCTTCTATTTTCTATTGTTTGACCTTGATCCTCTCTATCTTTGGTCATGGCTTGTTGATTATCTCATTCCATTTCAATTAATGCACTTTAATTCTTCATCTTCTTCTTCTCCTTCTTTCTTTTTCTTTTTGATCAATGAGTTAAAGATTGGTGGTTAGCATTGATACATGGAGGTTTAATCTTCCTTGATTCAAATCTAATTCATCTTGATCATGGATCAAGTGAATGGATTTGCATTAAGGATAGGTTGCTTCCTAAATCATGCAAAGAACCTAAATCAATACAAGATCATTTCTCATCTTCTTTTTGGCATGGCAAGTTGTTGGAGTTTGATTCACTAGTCAAGACCTCTAACTTGTGTTGTTTCTTACATTATTATTGACCGACCTCAGATATTTGTGACTTCTACATAAGTCCAATTACGATTGCTTAACATAGCGCTAAATTGCCTTATGGCACACTAACTTTAACATTAACCATTAACCATTAACATTTACTTCTTGCACTTTACATTTATGCAATTTACTATTCTTGTACATATTATTCATTTGCTTTTACTCTTTGCTCACTTGAGCACATGTTTATGTTAATGCAATTTGCCTTTTGCTCACTTGAGCACATAATTGTGTATATATTATTGTGCTTGTGTTTTGTTTTGATTGTTGTGGACCAAATGCAAAGAAAGGGACAAATGGACTTAGTTTCTAGGACATTCCCTATGCAAAATTAGAGTAAAAGGACCTCAATGTTGAAGATGGATTAGAAGGACCAATTCTCTAAACTCACTCTTGTCCATTCTTGATTTACTTCATAAAACTCTTTGATGTGTGTATGCTTTTGTGCTAGGGGATCCTGTGTGAGCCAAATTGAAGAACCATTGCCATGTTCATCCCAAGTGAAAGATACAAGAGCCATTGGGGATCTTCTAAGAGCTTGTTTGATTATGTTGATTTCTTGAGCTTACACTTATTTTGCTTGCATATTCCAAAGGATGGGAGCTACTTGGATCATCAATATGATCTCAAGAGAGGAACTCTATTTGTGGTCTTGTTTCTTATCCCTCATCTCTTGTATGATTAGGACTTTAGCCATTCTTCTTCTTCCCTCCACTCTAACCCAAGCCAAAACTTTTGTGCAAACATTAACATTTATTTTCAAACATTAGAAACCTAAGCCTTATGCTTTTGATTTTCAAACTTTCTTTTCATAACACTTATTTTGAATTGAGCTTTTAAATCAACTTTGACCATATTTTGTAAATACTTTTCATTGGTAAATATAACTCATTCAAATGTTTTTGGGGTTTCAATGGCCACTTCCTATAAAAAATGTTCATAACCTTTAGCTATTAGGTTTGAGTTATCCTTGAGGTAGATGTAATACTCACCTATATCCTTAGTGATGGACAATGAGTCTTCCATGCTTATTATAGGGTTAACCCCTCACTAGCATGTTGAAGCTATCCTCACATGGTGGATTTGTGGTTTTTAGGTTGAGTTTTCTCCCTTGGATAACAAAAGACCTTAAGGCTTTTGGATCAATCAATTCACCAACTCTGTTTTGAGATTTTTACCCCGAACTATGAAGTTTTGATCCTAATCTTTTTTAAGATGGTACGTAGGCAATGGGTTTATCCATCCAAACATAAATTGTAATTAACTTGTATATTCTCCTCTCATCTCTTCAATCATGTTTGCACAAACAAATTTTCACAAGATACCAACCTTACAACAAGTGTGAAAAGGGCTCCCTAGGAGTACCTAGGATGTTTTGGGTGCTTAAAACCTTCCCATTGCATAACCAACCCCCTTACCCCGATCTCTGACATTCTTACTAGTTTTTGATTCGATAAAACTTTTAGGTTTTTGTTCTCTTTCTAACCATTCCTTTGGATAAATAGAAGTGCGGTGGTAACTCGACTTGTATGGTTTACCTTGGATTTAGTCAATATCTCTTATGGTAACAAATACCCGGCTACATTATCCCCGAAATTTCTAATGCATTGTTTATAAAAAATAAAATCTCATTTCACAAACAAGTAGCGAAAATTAAATGAGGAGCACCCTGTTTTGGTGAACGAAAGTTTTATTGATGATTTTTTTCCCATAATCGGGTAATTACATATGGACGCAATTCCTAAAAGAGGTAATTTAGAAAAAGAAAAAATTATATAACGACAATGGAAAAAAGCTCGGATTCCTATTGAGTTTCAGTTCTGTTATAACCCTTATATCTTTGGTCCTCCTTGTACTCTGCCTTTGAAGAGAGTGACTAGATCGATCTTTCCCTTCTAAGGTTGCCACATCTGTAACAAGGTTCACAGATCCTTGATAGACCCCAGCCTCTTGCCTTTTGAATCCATAACTTTTTCCTAGGTCGCCCTTTCGGGTTATCAGCCTACCGGGATACCTTTTTTGCCTAAGCCGTCCTTTCGAGTTTTCGACTTAACGAGTTTCAATTATTTTGATTTTATCCCTAATTTTTGCATGAGCCTTTCTTTTTGTGGCTCACCAGGATTTCCTATTTTTGCCTAAGTCGCCCTTTCGGGTTTTTGACTTAGCGGGTCTATTTTTAGGCAAATTGTTTTTTGACTACATCTGCATTCACAAGTGATACTAGGTCTTCACCATCCATAGTTGAGAGAATCAAGCCCCCTCTAGAGAAAACCTTTCTCACAATGTATGGTCCTTTATAGTTAGAGGTCCATTTGCCCCTTGGATTTGTGTGAAGTGGCAAGATCTTTTTCAGTACTAGGTATCCTGCTTGAAGATTCCGAGGACGCACTCTCTTTTCAAATGCCCTTTCAACCTCTTTTGATATAATTGACCATGACATAGAGCAGTCATGCACTTCTCTCTAATAAGGTTGAGTTGATCTAGTCTGGTCTGAACCCATTCAGCCTCATCAAGCTCAACATCTTTTAGAACCCTTAAGGAAGGAATCTCTATCTCGATGTGAAGTGTAGCGGTAAATTCATGACCATTAAGCTATGGATAAACTTAACGTCAATAAAACTAGAGTCGCCACCGCGCTTTTATTGTTTCCAAAGGAAAAGGGAAAAGTACGAACAAAACCCAAAGATAAGAAGTTTTCAAATAAAAACTAATAAAATGCCAGAGATTACAGGTAAGGGAGTTGGTTACACAGAGGGAAGGTGTTAGCACCCAAAGTGTCCTAGGTACTCCTAAGGAGCCCTTTTTTATGTGTGTATGTGTTTTTGGCATAAAAGATGTTTGTAATAAATGGAGTGTGGAGATGATAAAAGAATTCATTAATTATATTTTTGTGTTTGACAAGACCTTCGGACTTGTGCCTACGTACCAACATAAAAATGAGGGATAAAAACCTCGTAATTCGCGGTAATAATTTCAAAATGGGTGGATTGCTTTGAATCAAAATTTAAGTTTAAAAGAGGCACAAAAGGCCCAAAAGTTTGAATGGGTGTTAGTTCTTTTTGTCTTTTAAAATTTTAAGTAAATATGGTTAAATTCATTTACATGTTTGATTTAAGAAGAAAGTTAAAAATGCAATGGCATAAGGCCAAAGTTTCTAATTTGAAATAAGGTCTAAGTTTGAAATCACAAGCAAAGAAGATTTTTAAAAAGGGGGAGAAATTTTGAAATTAAGAAATGGGAGGAGATGAAGAGACTAATCCTAAGCATAAAATTAAAAATTAAAAGTTGAAAAGATCTGACCAATGGGATGCCATCCAACAGACAAGAATGTCATTTAGAAGCCCATTTTTCCTTTGGACTTTAAATCAAGCCATATCAATAAGAAAGTAGAAATATGAAGAGAAAGACATCAAATAAAGATATCCACATCCAAGCAAGCAACTTCATAGTCTTCTTCTTAATCTTCCAATGTATCAGATGACATACTCATTGATTGGCTCAGAGTAAGGAATTAGACACAGGTTCAAAGTAACATTTGCATTAAGATAAAGTAGCATATGAATTCAAATAAATCCCAAGACTTGCATAAGATGAAGGCTCAGTTCACAATAACTTTGTCTCAAAATGTTGGCATTGGCCAAGTCCTTTTGCATAGGGAGTGTTGCCTAATTCTAAGTCCAAAGCTCAGATCAACTCAACAGTCCACACAAACATTTTTAGGGTTTTTGTTATTTATTAAGTATTTTAAGGTCCTAAGACCACAAACACAAACAAGATACACAAACAGATATATACAATCACAATATATGGCTCAAGTGGGCGAAGTGAAAATGGCATAAACATAAACAAGTTAAATGATATGTAAATGAAAAATGAAATGGTAAATGGCTTGAATTTAAATTGCATGAAGTAAATGACTTGAAAATAAAAGCAAGATTAATAAAGGTTAGTAAAAAGTTAGTTGATCAGGAGTTAATGATGTTTTGCTTTTCAGTTAATTAAGTCATTCTTTGGAGAACACTCAACCCTCTATTCACAAGCATGAATCCTTGAACCAAGACATCTTCCAATGGAAGGAAAAAAAGGTCAAGTTTTCACACAATACCATGAAAGGGGGGAGACTTACAATCTCACTTAGTAGAATGCTATGCCTTTGGGTCAAAATTTATCGCTATGTTAAGCAATCGTAATTGGACTTGTGTAGAAGTCACAACTATCTGAGGCCGGGCAATATTTTTTTTGGTGTTAACGCATGTTAGAGAAATGGTATAATGAACCATACTCCTAAAACATACGACACACAAAAAGAAAATGATCAAAGGATGAACCTAATCTCATCCCTACTTGTATTGGTTCATCTAACACAAAGTTATTGATGAACCAATTAGCCTTAGGATATTGAGACTTCATTGGTCAATGAAAGGGATGGGATATAATGGGATTGAAGATGAAGAGGGAGGGGAGATGAGATCAACACAAATTGGTCATGAGAGGACTTTTATCAAATTAAAATCATTCATTTTGGGAGATGAAATGTACATTTCATCAATCCCCTAAATCCAATGATTTTAATCCAACAAAAGTCAAATCAACCTTGACCAAGGCCCAAACACATAGTCAAACTTCACAAGTCAATAAAAATGGCTCAACATAATTTCTACACAATTAATCAATTAAAAATCAAATAAAAATGCATTTAAATTGAATTATGTTTGATCAAAAACCTAAAACCTCTTCAAAACATCAAATAAATGACAAAAAATTTCATAATTTTTGAAAAGTCAGAAGTATTTTTAAACAATTAAAAATATGCACACAAAAAATTAAATCCTGAAAAATGAAAGAGGAAAAAATTTGATTTTTTTTGGTGAAAGTCCCATATTTTTTGGATTAAAAATGAAATTTATATGAATTAATGAAAATAAAAGGATTAAATGAAAAATCAGAAAATAAAATATAAATAAAAAAAACAAGGGCCATCAGATCTCCGTCATTAATTGAGGTGGCATATCTGATGGCCAAGCGTGCGCTTTCCACCAATGCCCCAGTCAACTGTGCCACACGCGTGGTAATCAAATTGGATGGATGAGATTAAAACGTGAGAACCAAATCAGATGGCCTGGATTGTTCCAGCACACCATCGGAGCCTTAGCTTCGATCATCTTCTCCCGTGAGCACTACCGGTCTGGTCCAAGCTCAACTCAATGGAAAATGAAAAGTGAATACACTAATTTGAAGGAAAAATACTCAGGAGCACGAATCTGGCCTAAATTTTCTCCAATTCCAAGTATATAAAAAGATACATGGATTTGAATTTTGAGGATCATGAACCGAGTCGCTTCGATTTGACCTCAAAGCAACTCAATCTTCTTGCCTACATTGATTAGACTTCAGACAAGCAAAAATCAACAAGAATGGTGAAGAATTGAGGAAGAATAAAAAAGAAGAAAATTCTAAAAATTCACCTTCAATGGAGCTTCAGATTGGCACGATCTTGCTTTCAATTATGCTTGACCTTGCTTCAGATGCTTAATGGAGGTTAAATAGATCAAGGAGAAGTATGGACTCTTGGAGTTTCAATCTCAAAACAGATGGAGAATTGAAACTCGATTTTCAAAGAAAATCCTCAAGTTTATCCTTCAATGGTGAGGGTTTGGGGTTGCAGGTTCAAAGCTTGGGCATGGGGTCTTTAATTCTGAGCAATGAGGGTCTTATTTATAGGCCATGAGATTGATTTCCGCACACTTCCAAATTTGGAAATTTTTGAAAATCCTCTTTGCATGCTTGCATGGGCGTTTGATAGGCCCATCAAGTGATGCACTTTGATCCAAAATTGAGTGAAAGTCATGCTGAATTCATGTTGGAAGGCCATGCAATTGTGTATGAAAAATGGAAGTGGAAAACATCCAAATGGTCCTTCAACTTACACCCATGCGCAAGTCCTTCATACGTTGGACAAATGAGGTGATCTTGGATGTTTTTGAAAGATGAGATCAAGGGGAACAACTTTAATGTTGAATACCTTTTCATTTGAAGCTTGGATCATGTTGAATTTTGAGGTGGAAGTTTGGGAAATCAAACATATTTGAAAATTTTCACCTTGAATAACTTTTTCTATGGGCTTCAAATGGAAATAGTTCCTTCATCAAAGTTGTAGCTCTTTCCAACCTCTTAAATTTGGTCATAAATTGGACCTCATTTGGATTTGGAATGAAGGAGTTATGCATTTTATAAGTTGAGGAAAATCACTTATTCAATGGTATTGGCCCAAAATGACCTATAATGTTTCTTCTTGGCACATGCATTTGCAAGTTGAATTTGAACTTACTCCAAACATAAAATTTGAAGTAGACCTCTTGAATTTGATCATGGAATTTTAATGGCTTTCATCTCATAAAAATTGAGCAAGTTATGGTCTTGGGAAGTGGACCTCCAAACTAGGGTTCAGACAAAATGACCTATAATCTTTCACCATAAAAAATGACTTTCCAAGCAAAACTAGTTTTTGACTTCAACATGAAAAGTTGTTTGGAATGTCATTTTGAGTAACGTTGCTCTTAGAATCATTTTCATATCAAAAAAATTGTAGGAGATAGGGTCCAGGGAACCCCAGTTTTGACCAGTTGACTTTCTCTGGTCAACCACCATGAACCATCTTGCTAGCTTGACATTATCTTGACTTTTGGGACTCATGGAGGATCATATACGTATAATATGATGTAATGTGGAGTATCCCTTGAAATATTTGATCAATTGTTGAAGAAACTTGTTGAAGAAGTCACACAAGATACCTAAATGAATTAGGGTTTCCAAGGCAAACAAACTCCAAACTCTTGATGATTTCTTAATCAAAATAACATGTGAAGATCATGGGGATCCATATATGACGCTTAGAACCAATGTGAACCATTCCTTGATTACACTCCTTGCATTGAGGGTCTTAAACCCTAGATATGAGCTTGATAGAGCATAGGTGAGCATACACACTACCTACAAAAGCAACAAACTATACATTGACATTTTTTTGGTATTTTGGTTAGTAAATAATAAAAGATGAAGTATGATACAATCAAGTGTGCTTGGTGATCTCTCCCAATGCAAACCTAATGAATGAGGGGTAATGAGGATGCCAAGGTGTGATCCCAATGCCAATGCGTATGATGAGATAGTATGAGGGATCTTAGGGTCAAAATTGGGGTCTTACAAATGATCACACTGAATTACACCGTGTTTTTGACTCGGATTTCACATGTTTATTAGGACTTTATTATCATTTTGTTTGTATTATGCTTTCTTTTATGTTGTTTTCAGATATTTAGCTCTTTCGGACCCTTTTAGAAGAAACGAAGCAAAAAGACCTAAAATTAGGGTTTTTCGGCGAATATTGTACACATGGCGTTGCACATGGCGGCCGCCATAGGAGAAGCCATGACTCATCAACCCTCAACCAGGAGGTAACCGCCACGTTCCCATGATCTTTACCATTTACACACATGGCGGGCGCCATGAAGGGATGGCGGGCGCCACCTTTGTATTCCACGTTCCCACTAAGGAGAAGTTGGAGGGAACCATGGTCTTTGCAAGATGCTGAAATCCTCTATAAATAGTTTGTTCCATTTCATTTTTAAATCATCCAACTTAGTTTATAACACTAAGCCTATATTCTTCATCTGTAAAAGCGGTAATCCGTCACATCGGGGGGTTATCGCACCTTAGTGAGATTGAGTTGGGTCACTTCGAGTTGTTGTCGTCTTTATCTTAAGAGTCAGAGGTTTATTTTCCTTGTACAAGATTTAAAGCCTCCGTTTGGAGCAGGTTCTTATTTTATCGCTTTATTTTATTTATTTAGTTGTCTCGCTTTACTTTATTTACTTTCTGTCTACACTTTACTTTATTTACTTTTTGTCTACGCTTTACTTTATTTATTTACTTGTCTCGCTTTATTTTATTTATTTTCTGTCTACGCTTTACTTTATTTATTTTCCGTCTCGCTTTATTTTTATTTACTTTCTGTCCACGCTTTATTTTTACACACTTTACTCGTCCCTTACGCCTCACATTCTAAAAAAACTTTTCATCATGATCAATATCGTTGTGTTTGTTGGAATTACCATGTCTGGCTAAATCTTTTAAAGGTTAGAATGTAAGGATCGCGGTTAAAGAGTTGTTTCACATATTGAATTTGTAGAAATACTTTAAAGGCTGTTTTGATTATTTACTTGAGTTTTCTGAAACAAACTTAGTTAGTTTTAACTATTCAAGGAGTGCGAAAGCACCCTGGCTTAGTTAACCTGGAATTTTTATCACTTTAAGGAAAAACTATTTTTGAAACTATTTTCGGACGCGTTGATAGATTTAAAATCAGGAAACTCCTTGGGTAAAACTTTCCAAATCAAAATCACTTTTCAACTAAGTTTATGAGTCTTATTTCTTAAAAATAAGTTTACTACTTTAGCATTCTGCGCACCTTTTATAATTGACAATAAAAGGCTTTAATTTAAGGGTAAACTCGATTTTGAATACGTGAAAGCGACAGTTCTTGTTAAATGGATTCTTTTCAAGAGTAGAAAATATTGCCTCATAAGTAGTTCTATTTAGACAATCGAAACATCATTTAACTGACATGAAATACATTCAACCTGTCTTTACCTGCATTATATTTTTTTTCTTTATTCACCGTAATTTTGCAAAATCAATATCTTTTTTATACCGCCTTAGATAAACATCGTAACGATAGTAATCGATAGATTGACGATTTAGTCTCTGTGGGATCGATATTCTTTTATATTACTTTGACGCGATTCGTGCACTTGCGAATTAACCGATCAAGTTTTTGGCGCCGTTGTCGAGGACCAACTTCGTCAAATTTTGTACCCCGTTGTTACACCGTCTAGACTAAGGCATTATTAGCTGGTAAATGCGAAGAACCCGTAGTATTGGAAATTTAGTAGATCCTTTAGCGGAACCCGAACGTTACACTCGTACATGCCTCTTACTCATCCGAATTAAGAAAGCTATGACCGAGAATCGTGACCGGAGACTTCTTAATGAATTTGCCCAACCCTCTAACGAGGAACCTAGTTCGAGTATAGTAAACCCCCTTATTCCTGCTAACAATTTCGAACTAAAAGCGTCTTTGTTGCAATTAGTGCAACAGAACCAATTCGCGGGTCTCTCTACTGAGAACCCAAATCAACATTTAAAAGTTTTTATCCAACTAGCCGACACCTTTAAATCTAATGGCGCTTCACCTGATGCGATCCATTTGAGATTATTTCCTTTCTCCCTCAGGGATAGAGCATGTTCATGGTTAGATTCACTTCCAGCTAATTCGATAACTACCTGGGAAGACCTTAGAAGAGTATTCCTTGCTAGATATTTCCCCCCTAGTAAGACTGCTATTCTTCGAAACCAAATAAGTAGATTTACTCAAAACCAAGGAGAATCGCTTTTTGAAGCTTGGGAGAGATATAAAGAGCTATTAAGAGTCTGTCCACACCATGGTCTAGAACAATGGCTAATCGTTCATACATTCTACAATGGACTCCATTATAACACCAAGATGAGCATCGACGCTGCCGCAGGTGGCGCGCGGATGAACAAACCTTACCCTGAAGCTTGTGACCTAATTGAGGATATGGCCCAAAACCATTACCAATGGGGAACTGAATGAGCATTAGTAGAGAAAAAGGAGACCCAAGGTGGAATACATGAGGTAAGCTCTCTAGACATGATGCAGGCGAAAATGGACGCTTTAGCCCTTAAGATAGAACATATGTCTACAAACACTCACACCGTAGTAGTAGTCCACATAGAGTGCGAACTTTGTGGATCTAATGGACATGAATCGGCGAAGTGTAACCTTTTAAACGACCTGAACACCGACCAAGTGAATTACGCCTAAGGTAACCCATTTTCAAACACTTACAACCCTGGATGAAAGAATCATTCGAATTTTTCCTATAAAAACCAGAACCCTATCCAAAATCATGCACCTCAGAGACCACAATGTTATCAAGCCCAAAAACCGAATCAACCTATGCAAGTTATGCCTCAGAAGTCTAACCTTGAGAAGATCATGGAGAGCTTTATATTAGGCCAGACTCAGCAAAATAAAGAATTCCTAAACCAGAACATTCACGTAAACGAACTGATAACGCAATTAGGAACCAAGGTTGATCAGATAATCACTCACAACAAGATGCTTGAAACCCAGATCTCACAGGTAGCAGAAAACCAAGCCCCACAAACTACACCTGGAGAACAATTCCCTGGACAACCTCAACCAAACCCTCGAGGGCAAGCTAATGCTATCTCATTACAAAGTGGGACCGCTTAGAAGGGCCTCATAACCCAGCAATGAGCGAGTCCAAAACTTCTAAAGAAAATTTACCTACCAACCAAGAAGAGGAACCGGTAGAACCCGAAAAACAAACCGACCAGGAAGGAGAAGCCAAGGATAAAACTTACAAACCACCACCCCCGTACAAACCACCAATCCCATATCCGCAAAGACTTAAACAAACCAAAATTAATAACCAATACCAAAAATTTATAAAAATAATAGAGAAGCTTCATGTAGAGATTCCTTTCACCGAAGCTATCACCTAAATTCCGTCTTACGCCAAATTTCTCAAAGACATCTTAACCAACAAGAGTAGGCTTGATGATCCCCAACCCTTGGAATGCAATTTTATTTCCGAGGATAAACTCGCTAAGAAGGAGAAAGATCCCGGTAGTTTTTCTATACCTTGCATTTTAGGGAGTCACGTGATTGACAAAGCTTTCCTAGACTTAGGCGCTAGTATGAGTTTAATGCCCTTAGCTATGTGTAAAAGGTTAAACTTAGGAGAATTACATCCAACTAAGATGTCCCTCCAATTAGCCGATAGGTCTGTTAAGTATCTTGTAGGCATTTAAAAAGACATCCCAGTTAGAATCAGTCAACTTTATATCCCGACAGACTTTGTGGTCATGAATATCAAGGAAGACGACGATATCCCTATCCTTTTAGGTAGACCATTCTTATCAACAGCCAGAGCTATAATAGATGTTAAAAGAGGAAAATTAACCTTCGAAGTAGGGGATGAGAATATCGAGTTCATTCTTTCAAAATTCCTGCTGGCACAAATCCTAGGAGACACATGTTATGCGATCGATATCATAAATGAGTGCATAAGAGAATTTGATCAAGGAGAACCCATGATCGAACCATTTTCAAACCCGAATGAAAAGGATGACGAGCTAGAGGAAACGGAACCTCACACTAACGAATGTTTGGATCTTACGCCAGACCTTTCACCAAATTCTCAAAAACCAGCTCAAGAACTTACGAAACTACCCAAAAACCTAAGATATGAGTGTTTGGATAAAGAAATGAACCGCCCAGTAATAGTTAGTGCCACCCTAAACCAAGACGACACAAACCGACTCTTGAATATTTTAAGAAGATACCCCTCTACCTTAGGGTACAACATCTCTGATTTAAAAGGTATAAGCCCATCCGTGTGAATGCACAGGGTCTCGCTAGAGGAGGATTCAAAACCTTCCAGAGAACATCAAAGACGAATCAACCCTATTATGAGCGAGGTGGTAAAAAAGGAAGTCCTTAAACTGCTAGAGGCTGGTATAATCTATCAGATCTTTGATAGTAGATGGGTAAGTCCTATACATGTGGTACCCAAAAAGGGAGGCATCACAGTCGTGTAGAACGAGAAGGGCGAGCATGTAGCTAAACGTATAAAAGGCGGATGATGTATGTGCATAGATTATAGGAAGCTCAATAAGGAAACTAGGAAAGACCATTTCCCCCTTCCATTCATAGATCAAATGCTTGAGCGTCTTGCCATACACTCTTACTTTTGTTATCTTGATGGACATTCTAGATTTTTCCAAATACCCATACACCCCGAGGATCAAGAGAAAACAACCTTTACCTGTCCTTACGGAACGTTTGCTTACAGACGAATGCTGTTTGGACTCTGTAATGCGTCAGCTACTTTCAAATGTTATATGATGTCAATCTTCGCAGATTATCTCGACGAAATTATGGAAGTATTTATGGACGATTTCTCGGTGTGTGGGTTAGACTTTGAGAATTGCCTCTTTAACCTTGAGAAAATCCTAGAGAGATGCGTAGAAGTTAACCTTGTGTTAAACTGGGAGAAGTGCCACTTTATGGTCAAAGAAGGCATAGTGTTAGGACATATAATATCTGAAAGAGGCATTAAGGTCGACAACACAAAGATAGAAGTTATAGAGAACCTTAACCCTCCTAAGACAGTTAGAGAAGTTCGTAGTTTTATTGGACACGCCGGTTTCTACCGACGCTTTATAAAAGATTTCTCTAAAATAAAAAAACCCCTGACCAGCCTTCTGATGAAAGACATTGAATTCATTTTCGATGAAAAATGCATCGAAGTCTTTAACCATTTAAAACAAGCATTAATTTCAGCACCCATTCTACAAACCCCGGATTGGACTAAACCCTTCGAAATAATGTGTGATGCTAGCGATTTCGCTATATGAGCTATTTTAGGGAAAAGAAGGGATAAGAAACTACATGTAATATATTACGCTAGTAGAACCCTAGATGCCGTTAAGTTAAACTATACAACAACAGAGAAGGAACTCCTAGCTGTGGTTTTCACAATCGATAAATTTAGGTCTTATCTTGTAGGATCTAAGATTATAGTTTATACAGACCATGCAGCTATCCGTTACCTTATAAGCAAGAAGGATGCAAAACCTAGATTACTCAGGTGGATCCTTTTGCTACAAGAATTCGACTTAGATATTAGAGACAAAAAAGGAACAGAAAATGTAGTCGCTGACCATCTTTCCAAATTAGAGCATTTGAAGCTAGACCATTTACCTATAAATGATGATTTCACCTATGACAGATCGATAGCTAAGTTAGATACCGTTCCCCTTGAACCTGATAGAGACAACCTTGGGACAGTTTCAGAAATTAGCAGAGTACCATGGTACGCTGATTTTGTGAACTATTTAACCGCTGATATCATACCACATGACCTCAACTATCAATAGAAAAAGAAGTTCTTTAAAGATATAAGACACTTTTATTGGGACGAACCACTCCTTTTCAAAAGAGGAACTGATAACATATTTCGACGTTGCGTCCCGGAAGAAGAAGTCAGAAATATCATAGAGCATTGTCACTCTTCACCCTATGGTGGACATTCAAGCACATCCAAGACATACGCTAAGATCCTTCAAGCTGGTCTTCATTGGCCAACACTATGGCGTGATAT